>NC_053397.1:151712688-152038117 GCF_905171765.1 Bufo bufo | reverse complement strand
TTCTGCATTCTCTATCTTCTGCTGTATGGTGACTGACTAGCTGAGGAGGAATATGGCTTCTCCTGGGTCTCTGGACTTAACTCACAGTTATCTTCACAGGGTATGAATTCTTCCTGGAACTGGAGTTGTCTGCTTGCTTCATCCAGCCGAGGCTGCAGGGCTCAGGCTAGGGATGATGATCAATGTCTCAGCTGAGACAAGATCCTGGCTTGGTTTCCTATGCAGGGGGACTCCTGAAGACTAACACACAGCCTTCCCTAACAGGGGTGGCTGGCACACTCACTCTAGCTTCCTTTCCTCCTCATGTTGCAGGATGTGGGCGCAGCCCACTCTGCTCACAGAGGGGGGAGCTAAGCTGGAATGAACTATTCCAGCCTAGAAATACTAAACTGAACCTAACTCCTTGCTGATGAACATGGAAATTACAGCAATATACATTTAACAAGGTTTATAATGCACAGTTGTGAGGATATAATGTAAAATTACATCAGATGACAAGGTTAATGCTCTTAGGAGATTGTAGCGGTGTAAAAGAGTTTAGTAACACAACTCTGGGGTGTTACACAAGCACTGCCCTGTCGCTCTGCTGCTATAAGTCACTTTCCAAGATGTTATCAATGTACCTGCAGCTAACACTGAACAGTCTGCTCCAGTGGCTAAATCCACAAAACCATACTTCAGATACATTATGGTGGAAAGAACTTAACGTGGGAGATACCTCTACGCCGGAGCAACAAGTTAAAGGAGTCTTAAAAGTTGTGAAAGAGCATCATCAGGCCTTCAGTAAACATCCTAAAGATTATGGTTAAGTCAGTATAATTAAGCACACCATCTCTACCAGTTCACACACCCTAATCAAGGAAAGGTACCGGCCTACCACTGACAATGTACCAATCTGTGAAACAGATGATCCAAGAGATGAAAGATTCAAACATCATCCAAGACAGCCATAGTCCATGGGCTGCACCTCCTAGTCCTTGTCCGAATGAAAGATGGTAACATTCGATGCTGCGTGGACTACAGGAAGATTAACCAAATCACCCACAAGTATGCCTATCCTTTACTGAGAATTGAGGAGTCCTCAGCATTAGGATCCTCAGCTTATTTTTCTACCCTGGATTTAACCTGTGGGTACTGGCAGGTTCGTATGGCTCCTGAAGATCGTGAAAAAAACAGCATTTACTACCACTATGGGCCTATCTGAATTTAACTACATGCCCTTTGGACTTTGCAATGCCCCTGGAACTTTTCAAAGACTAATGAAACGATGTTTAGGCCACCAAAACTTTGAAACAGTCCTGCTATTCCTGGATGATATGATTATAATCATCTATTCAAAATCCTATGAGGACCATTTAAAACATCTTGCAGAAGTTTTCCAAGTCCTCATCAAGCATGGACTCAAAATCAAACCATCTAAGTGCTATCTACTAAAATCAGAAGTCAAGTACCTGGGACATGTTGTCGGTTCTGAAGGTGTCAAGCCAGACCCAGGAAAGATAGCTGCAGTCTGGAATTGGCCTACTCCTACCACAGTGAAAGAGGTGAGAAGTTTTCTTAGTCTTGCAAGATACTAGACGTTTTATCCCTCACTTCGCTCAGGTTGCTAAACCGATACAAGAGCTCCTGAGAGGACATCCTAAAAAGTACCAGAAATCCCAGATACTGGTGGAATGGAATTAAGAAAGAGATATCGCTTTCCAACTCCTGAAGAAGAAGTCGACAGAATCACCTGTCTTGGGCTATCCAGATTATCAACAGCCATTCCATCTCTACACTGATGCCAGTAAGAGAGGCCTGGGAGCTGTCCTGTCTCAAGTGCAAGAAGGTAAAGAGAGAGTGATTGCTTATGCTAGCAGATCTCTTAGAGGTGCTGAAAGAAATGACCAGAACTACAGTTCCTTCAAGTTAGAATTCCTAGCACTTGTGTAGGCCGTCACTGAAAAATTGAAAGACTACCTCGCAGCAACCCCGTTTGTAGCCTATACTGATAACAACCCACTGGCGCATCTCAACAGCCAAGTTAGGAGCCTTAGAACAAAGATGGGCTTCCCATCTTGCCAACTACAATTTCACCATCAAGTACAGAACAGGCAAGTCAAATGAAAATGCAGATGCTTTATCCTGCCTGCCTACCAGCGAAGATTCTACTGGACAGATAGACGTATGGGAAGAAGTAGTGATCCCCGCATTTTACCGACATTTTGCCAAACAAGATGTCATCTCCGTCAAAGGTAAAGAAGTCTTCCACTTCCAACAACAGACAGATCCAAAATCCCAAGTTAAAAAGGAAAGTTGGATCAAGTTGCAATCAGAAAGCAGAGTCTTAGGCGAACTAATAGATTTCTTTACTAGTGGAAGAACACCGGAAAGAATCCGCAGGAGAAATGCAGACCCAGAGTTGCTCAAGCTATGGAGACACCGAAAGCAACTCTTCATGCAAAAAGGACTAATGTTAAGAAGAACTCTAGATCCAATCACCAATGATCGGCTGTATCAGATTCTAATACCACGCCGAGATGCCAGAATCATCCTTGAAATGTACCATGATAGATCAGGACATTTTAGTGTACAAAAAACTGAAGCTACTATCCGCAGAAGATTTTATTGGATCGGAATGAGAGGAGATATTGAAAATTGGTGTCGAGAATGCTCTACCTGTGCCATTGGAAGAAGCGAAAGACATGACCAAAGAGCACCATTGCATTCCATTGTAAGCAAAACCCCTCTAGAAATAGTGGCCATTGATCATGTAAAGCTAAAACCAAGTCGCTCAGGGTATAACTACGCCATAACAATAATTGATCACTACACCAAATTTTTAGTAGCCGTACCTGTTAAAGACTTGACAGCCAAAACCACCGCCAATGTTTTCTGGAAGAATTTCCTGTTGTCCTATGGATGCCCTGAAAAGATTCTTACAGATCAAGGATCTGCCTTTGAATCTCAACTATTCCATGTACTGTGTTCACTTCACAATTGTCAGAAAATCAGAACAACAGCTTACCATCCTCAATGTAACGGACTTTGTGAAAAAATGAATCAAACCTTAATTGAAATGTTGAGGGCTGTACCACCTACTAAAAGAACCGTGTGGCCAACTCTACTACCTCAATTGATGTATACTTACAACAATACCATCTATTGTTTTACTGGATATACCCCATATTATCTTTATGTTTGTCCGTCAAGGAAAATTGCCTGCAGATCACACGCTGGATGTGCAAGTTCCAGATTCAATTAATCCCCTACCACAAACTGAGTGAGTGAACATCAAAAACGCCTAGCTGATGATTAGAAGATTGTCCAAGTCCATATGGCAAATGCACACCACAAACAGGAAGACTATAATCAGTCTGCTAAAGCAGGACCTTTAGAAGTTGGTAACCATGTGTGGCTGAAGAAAAATGATCGCACTAGCAAGCTGGATAGCAAATGGGAAAGAGAACCCTACCTCATCAAAGCTATTCCTAGTAGTGAGACTGTCTAGGAAATCACTAAAGAAAACAGAGCACCACAAATAGTGTATCGCAACCGTCTTAAAGGGAACCTGTCACCGGGATTTTGTGTATAGAGCTGAGGACATGGGTTGCTAGATGGCCGCTAGCACATCCACAATACCCAGTCCCCATAGCTCTGTGTGCTTTTATTTAGTAAAAAAACCTATTTGATACATACACAATAAAAGAACACAGAGCTATGGGGACTGGGTATTGCGGATGTGCTTGCGGCCATCTAGCAACCCATGTCCTCAGCTCTATACACAAAATCCTGATGACGGGTTCCCTTTAAGTTGTGTTTAAAAAGAGCTGTTCAAGAAGAAATTCCATCCACAGTGCAAGTGCCTGAAGAATCAGCTGATCCAGAAGAACCAATGCGGACAATTGAAAAACTGTTACTGGAATCAGATGCTCTACAGTGGTTCCTTATGCCGTGGCTTAACATTCCTGTACCTGCAAAGGCAGATACAGTTCCACTTCCACCAGAAGAACTACCTCATGGAAGATCCTCCGAAACCCCTGATGTACCCAGTTCTCTTGAACAAGCATCTATGGAGTCACTACCACTTCGAAGATCCGACCGGACTACTAAGGGGCAACCGCCTGCTCGTTACAGGGAAGAAGAAGACTTCCAGCCCTACCTGTTCAACAGTGATTTAATTTCCTTACAATTTGAAGCTACAGAGCTGGGTGAGAGACTTATTACTTTAATTGTTTTGCCTTACCCTAAGGACTCTCTAAGAACCTGCTTCTACCTGTCTTTGCAACGTTTAAGTCCTGTGCCCGGAGATAGACTTTAACGTACCTGAGCCTCCATGATGTTCCACTTATGACATTTTGCTCAGGGAACGGACTCATGCCCTGTGAGACTCCTGTATTGGATTTTACTATGGACTATCCTGTTCTTATTGTTCGCTGTGCCAGGTCAGCGCCCCCGTCTTGAAAGAGAACGACGGCCCCTTGTCACCTATATTATATTTTGCTGTAATTCTATATTCCTGAATGCATATATCTGTGCCTAACCTTTTTTCTCTTGCAGCTGAAAGAAGAGATTACAAGAAGAATGGGTTACGGTGCTGTTCTTTATGCATGCATGCATGCATGCATGCTTCTTTCCTTTATATCTTTCAGGAGACTTCGTCAAGAATGTGTCGAGGTTGATACATGTTAAACAAGGGGGGTATGCAGCATGCCACTAGTGTACGTGGGCACTGCAAAAGCTTTTTATGTCATATGTTGTATCATGCTGTATTTCATTCTTGTGTAGAATCCCTGTTACCAGGCTGTTGGGTGCATTACACACATTACACCACTAGATGGGGATAGCACTAATATATATATATATATATATCTCCGTTCAGGCCTAGTTTTGTGGAGAGGAGGAGTAAGAGTTGAAGGAGTGAGAGTGCAGTTGCTAGCTGTGTCCAGTGTAAGTCAGTTCAAGTGAGAAGGAGTGGATAAAGTCACAGAGGGCAATCGCCATTTTACCAGGCTTCAAGGACCTTTTGGATTCAAGGTGAAGGACTTCTTAGCTTCCGGCAGCCTCACCATTAATAAGATGGAGAAACAGAACCAGATCCAGGACTGAATATCAGTGAGTACACTACTACCTACTAAAGCCTAAGACATAACCACATGTACTGCCTGGTACTGGGATTTTCCACATCCAACCTATATGTTCATAAGCGACTGTTTTAGAACTGGATGTAAAATTGCTGTCAAGATCCTGGTTATAGTAAAGTTCTGAGTTGGATTCAAACCCTGCCTCATTCTTCTATCTCAATACTGCCACCACTCTCATTATTTTGCACCATCAAGGTGCTGGCGTCACAACATTACCTAAGTCAGGGGCCCAGCCGCACAAGCACTCAGAAACCCAATCACCATCAAGGGCACCTCCATCACCACCTGGCCGGTATCCCCTGTAATAGAGTGTGCCCCGGAGAATCTAGTGCTGTTCTCCCCTTCACTGCACTGCTGGCCCAGGGAGGTATCTGCTAACCGTGAGTACTCAATGAACTGTTGCACCCGTCGGCCCACCGTGAACCTCACGTGTTCTCCCCTGCGGACCCACACGTTGCATGTGCAGCTAAGAAAATATTCCTTATATTTTGTTGTAATTGTCAGAAAAATAAAGAAACCGAGGTTGTTAATCTTTCTGCAGAAATAATTGAATATGAAATTCTAGTGTATCACAATG
This sequence comes from Bufo bufo, assembly GCF_905171765.1. Lineage (NCBI taxonomy): Eukaryota > Metazoa > Chordata > Amphibia > Anura > Bufonidae > Bufo > Bufo bufo. Next base: position 152,032,417 of record NC_053397.1, on the reverse strand, counting down.
TAGGCGGTCAAACTGTATATACTATATGTCCTATATAATGCATTGATTCATCTTTACACTCCAAGGTGACAAGTACAGTACTACCCAGGATGGAAAAAGGGTTTCCACAGTTAAGTGGCTTCTAATTGATTACTCTCATGTTGAAAGGGTGGTGAGCAGTGCAGGACAATGGACAGGCTGCAAGCACATCTATAAATGCACTGTACAGTTTTCTAGCAATAGCTAGCCCATTGAGATTGCTATGTGCATCTCACCGATGGAGGACTGAGCTAGGCATACTGTCCAGACTTTCTTTTTTTTATAACCTTATTAACATAAAACTTTTATTAAATAGAAATGATAGAGAGAAAATGTTGTTATATAAGTATGTATCTGAGATGGCAGGTAACAGACATGCGGCGCAGAGGGGAGGGAAGAGGAGTACCATTCCACTAGGGAGAGGGAGGAGTGATGACCCCTAGCTCGCCTGGCACCTGGCTGTCATGATGTCCCTAGACCAGCTGCTAACCCGTACGCCGATCACATGCCTCGTCCCTGAAATAAGCCCTAGGTAGTGAGTAGTCTTCACCACTGACACCTAGGATAACAGCAAGGAAAGGACAAACAACACAAACAATCCCGAAGGGAGACAACAGGAGTGAACCGGATATCCAACAGCTCCAGTTCCAACGCCTCCACAGCAACAGTTGTCCACCTGAGGTCAGAATAGAAGATCTGGATAGAAGGTCTATATCTGGCAACAAGGGAAGCAGAAAGGGAGAATATATTAGCTGGGAGTGGCTGTCAGAGAACAGCTGAAAGGAAAAGCTACAGATTCCTAAATGGGACAAAAAGGATCGCAAACCTAAGCAGGAAAACCTGGACCGAAATCTATTCTCACCATTAGGTCATGGAGCGATCTCTTGAGAAACCGAGCACGTAGCCACCCGCTGTGACCTTCTGACCGCAGGCACGACAGGGTCAGTGATAGGTCATTTGCTATTTTTTTTATATAACCTTTGACCTTACAGTACTTGTCAACGTTTTACACTTTACATTTACTGACTGGTGGTCACTGAGGACCTATTTACGTTCTTGGATCAAGTACTGTTTTTTCTTTTAAAACTTCACCTTTATTTTGTTATTTTAATAATTACTGACCTTTTATTCTAATTTAATTTTATTGCTATACTAAAGACATATTTAAAACTCTCAGTGGTGCGGACTTGCTCTATATTATTAGCTCTTAGTATTATATATTCTTATAGTCATATATACCAGTTGCTGCGACCTTCTTCATGTGTGGCACTTTTTTCCTCCTGTTCATATATACTGACTGTTGAGGGAGGGGGGCAGGGGGAGGGGGGGGAAGGAGAGGGGAGATTGTCCTGTTGTTTAATACACTCTCTAGGCAGACAATATGTTGAAGGAGCGTCACGATCTGTTATCTGTTATCGTGCCCTTGGTATGTTGGGATCTATATTGTACTTATTCCCTGATAGTAACAACTGTTGCTTTTCCTATTGATACATTCCTCCTCTCACTTCCTATCAGTCTCTCTCCGTCTCCTATATTTCCCTTGAAGCCACTGCCTTCTATACAGATTTTTGCTGGCTGCTCATATATTTGAGCCTAGTCCCTATGGTTCGCTGCTGCTGTGGTTATATCTTTATTTGCACTGTTGTTAGAGCTTATACCACATATCACTGCCTAAAACCTAACACTCACACACCCTGCATCCCGACATGTTTTGCTGTGAACCAGCGTCTTCAGGGCCAAATATAAATCCACAAATACCAAATATAAATCCACAAATATCCTCCTATTCATTACAACCTACCTCTGCGTCTACAACCTCGTCGCTTCCACAAACAAACATGCCCCAGATGGTGGCACCTACTGCCCAGGTTCCTTTTTTAATGACAAGGATACAACTCAGAGACCGAGACAAATGGGGGTACAGTCAGAAAATGTAAACAGTAGTATGGAAATGCAGATCATAAATAGGTCTTCCGTAGTGTTAATCAGAGCATGAATCATTGATACGGAAGGGACTATCGTACACCCCGACTCCAAAATTTGAGTGCTTTACGTGGGTGAAAGACATTCATCTATTTGCTCGGAAACTTGCTCTGCATAAAGAATTTAAAGATAAAGAGGAACATGGGTATGAGCCGACAAGTGGGGAAAAACAAGCTTTAGAGACTTTAGAAGAACTATCCAGGGAAGGAGCAGGCGAGATAATAAGACCTGTCACCCCCTTTAGTAAAATGCGACCTAAATCCAGATACACTCCGCCAATAGCTAGATTCGCAAATATTCAGACATTTGTGAATCTTGTAACAGGTGATCTAGAAAAGAGGAAAAATGAAATGGGGGAAAACCTATCAGTGAAATTACGGAACGACAGGATCTTACAATAAAACCCTCAGATAAAGGGGGACATGTTGTATTAATGGATACAGAGGAATATATAGGGATGGTGATGAGACTACTGGGAGATAACACTACCTATAAAAAATTAGACAGTAACCCCACAGAAAGATATAATAAAGACCTGAAAAAGATATTGATGGAAGCAAGAGGGAAAGATTTGATTACAAAAGAAGAGTACAAAATCCTCTATAAACCGTATCCAACAATAGCGACGTTTTACGCGTTGCCGAAAATACACAAAAAACGTGAACCAATACCCGGAAGACCAATCGTTTCAGGGAACAACAATATATGTGAGGGCATAAGTACCTACGTAGATGCCATTATAAAACCTTTTGTGCAGACTCTCCCCTCATATCTGAAGGATACGAGTGATACAGTGATGAAATTGCGAGAAATTCATGTGAATGACAACACTCTGATAGCAAGCCTAGACGTTGAGGCTCTATATACAAGTATAAATCACGAATTAGTGATCAAGGCAGTAGAATATTTTTTAAGCACGAAAGGCACACAATTTTATGAGCACAATAATTTTGTTATCACTTTACTACGGTTTTTACTTACACACAATTATTTTATTTTTAATGGGCAATATTATTTACAGATTACCGGTACCGCGATGGGGACGGTAGGTGCACCTAGTTTTGCCAATTTATTTTTGAAGTGGTGGGAAGACAAACATGTATTTATTGATAAGAATTTACACCACACGGAGCATATAATGTACTGGGCTAGATACATAGATAACATTCTGATATTCTGGAATGGCACTATATCACAGTTTGAGACATTCACTAGAGACCTCAACGAGAATGACATCGGCTTGCAATTCACAGCTGAGATCCACAAAAAAAGTATAAATTTCCTCGATCTAAAGATCAATATAGAAAATAAGGGTGAAGTGACGACTGAAATATATAGGAAGACCACAGCCAGCAATAGTCTCCTTCACTGGGAAAGCTGTCACCCTAAACCTTTAAAAAGAGGTATACCCGTCGCACAATATTTGAGAGCGAAAAGAAGCTGTACAAACGAGACAGCTTTTGAAGAGGAATGCAAGGTCCTGTATCAGAGATTCCTGGAGAGAGGATACCCTAGAAAGGTGCTTTACAGAGCCTATAATAGGGTCAAGAAGATGGAGAGGGAGAGTCTGTTCAAAAGAAAGGTATTAAAAAATTATAAAACAATAAGATGTATAGGCACTTTCAATTATCAACACCAAAAAATCTATGGGATTCTTAAAAAATATTGGCATATCTTGACATCAGATAAAGACCTAAAGGAAGTGCTGCCCAATAACCCATCAGTAACGTATAGGAGGGGACAAAATCTAAAAGATATCATGGTTCATAGCCATTTCCAGAAAAAAATATGCACAAAAAAGAACTGGCTATCCACACAGGGGTCATACCCATGTGGGGGATGCGTATTTTGTAAATACATGGTGCCAAAGAAAGAGTTTATAAACCCCCATGATGGGAAAAAATATACTATTAGAGAGTACATCAATTGTAAGAGCACCGGCGTTGTCTACGCGATACAATGTAGATGTCCAAAAATTTACGTTGGAAAAACGATACAGGAACTGAGGAGGAGGATTTCGAAACATCTAAGTACCCTCAATACTGATGATGACACACCCCTAGTGAGACATATCAATAAATACCACAAGGGGAATCCAACAGGTCTAGAAATCTGGGGAATACAGAAGGTCAAACTAGGCCCTAGACAAGGAGATGTGGATAACAAACTACAACAGGAGGAGGCAAAGTGGATATACCGGCTGAAATCCTTGTCACCAATTGGAATAAATGAAGGATTTACCTTCTTACCATTCCTATAAAGCAATTTAGCAGTAAAAAGAAAAAGAAAAGGAATGAAATAATGAATAATAATAGATTGAAGCATTTCTAGACCACCAATAACAATGCTATATAGATAGACTAATTAGAGGGGCAGCGAAAACCATCCGCTTGAAAAGAAAAGACATATATGTATAAATAACAAAAGAAAAGTGAAAAATCAAATTTTTGAGGAAAAAAAAGAAAAATTTGAAAGGAAAAAAGAAAATAATAACAATAAAGACAAGGAAAATACTTACCATAGGAGCGGATGAGGGGGTCCAGACCGTGGAGAGGTTCATCTTGGAGGTTCACTTTGGAGTGGGAGGAGTCGTTGGAGATGAGTGTATAGACTAGGGGTTATAGACCTAAAAAATAAAAAATATATAAAAAAAAAAGGGTATGAGGAGTCAGTAAAATGGAAAATAAATGATAAAATATTATCCTCATAAAAGCAAACATCTAAAAATCAGACACTGAAATAAGTCCCCCCCCCCCCCGAGAAAAAATGAGCTCTTATATCCACGTGTGTATATGGGCATAGACATAGGTATATATGTATATATACACCATGAGAGTGAAACAACAATCTTATGGTTTTCAAAGGATTGAGAGCTGTTGAAAAAAATAAGATGCTTAACCAAAGAACAGATCCAATCAATAAAAGTACATCATAATACAAACACCCCCTGTAAGGAGAGTAATGTCAAACACCAAGGAGGCCCTGCCAGAAGTGAAATGAAACTCCGGCTCGAAGGATGGATTATATACATATAAATCAGTGGATATGTTATGAGAGAAGGGTATCATGAGTAATGATATCCTAACTGAGATCCATTTAGAAAAGGGAAGACTAGCTAGGGATAAGACCTTAACCTTCAAAATAAAATTATGTAAAAATGTGGATATATGAAGGTTCTGATATTAAGCATACTAATATAACACTATAGATATGCGTTGAATAGAAATAGAATATAGTACCAGTGAGAAGAATGAAGGACCACAGAAATGATGAAAGGTGAGGGTAATCCAGCTAAGAGTCCGCGCCTGCGCCAACATCGCAATAGTATAGGTGTGGAACGCTTAAAGTTTAAGTCCGCAGGCATGCGCGGATCTGAGAGAAAAATCTAATGACGGAAATGTATAAGTCCTCGCGCATGCGCGAACGTAATGAAAACCTCGCGATAATGCGGTGGAGGATGACTAAATCCGGGCGCATGCGCGAATGATCCTAGCGACGTGACGTACAACCGTGAGTCATTAGCACATGACGGACTGGAGCCAATTAAAAAAGAGGGTGTGAACAAATTAAATAAATGGGTATGACGTATCAATAAATGATTGGAGGTTGAGAACATGTGACCCAAAGCGAACCTTCGAAGGATGGACTCCGCCCCCAAACACTCACACCTGCATCATCCCCTGAAGACGCTGGTTCACAGCGAAACATGTCGGGATGCAGGGTGTGTGAGTGTTAGGTTTTAGGCAGTGATATGTGGTATAAGCTCTAACAACAGTGCAAATAAAGATATAACCACAGCAGCAGCGAACCATAGGGACTAGGCTCAAATATATGAGCAGCCAGCAAAAATCTGTATAGAAGGCAGTGGCTTCAAGGGGAATATAGGAGACGGAGAGAGACTGATAGGAAGTGAGAGGAGGAATGTATCAATAGGAAAAGCAACAGTTGTTACTATCAGGGAATAAGTACAATATAGATCCCAACATACCAAGGGCACGATAACAGATAACAGATTGTGACGCTCCTTCAACATATTGTCTCCCTAGAGAGTGTATTAAACAACAGGACAATCTCCCCTCTCCTTCCCCCCCTCCCCCTGCCCCCCTCCCTCAACAGTCAGTATATACAGGGCGTGCAGAATTATTAGGCAAGTTGTATTTTTGAGGATTAATTTTATTATTGAACAACAACCATGTTCTCAATGAACCCAAAAAACTCATTAATATCAAAGCTGAATATTTTTGGAAGTAGTTTTTAGTTTGTTTTTAGTTTTAGCTATTTTAGGGGGATATCTGTGTGTGCAGGTGACTATTACTGTGCATAATTATTAGGCAACTTAACAAAAAACAAATATATACCTATTTCAATTATTTATTTTTACCTGTGAAACCAATATAACATTTCAACATTCACAAATATACATTTCTGACATTCAAAAACAAAACAAAAACAAATCAGTGACCAATATAGCCACCTTTCTTTGCAAGGACACTCAAAAGCCTGCCATCCATGGATTCTGTCAGTGTTTTGATCTGTTCACCATCAACATTGCGTGCAACAGCAACCACAGCCTCCCAGACACTGTTCAGAGAGGTGTACTGTTTTCCCTCCTTGTAAATCTCACATTTGATGATGGACCACAGGTTCTCAATGGGGTTCAGATCAGGTGAACAAGGAGGCCATGTCATTAGATTTTCTTCTTTTATACCCTTTCTTGCCAGCCACGCTGTGGAGTACTTGGACGCGTGTGATGGAGCATTGTCCTGCATGAAAATCATGTTTTTCTTGAAGGATGCAGACTTCTTCCTGTACCACTGCTTGAAGAAGGTGTCCTCCAGAAACTGGCAGTAGGACTGGGAGTTGAGCTTGACTCCATCCTCAACCCGAAAAGGCCCCACAAGCTCATCTTTGATGATACCAGCCCAAACCAGTACTCCACCTCCACCTTGCTGGCGTCTGAGTCGGACTGGAGCTCTCTGCCCTTTACCAATCCAGCCACGGGCCCATCCATCTGGCCCATCAAGACTCACTCTCATTTCATCAGTCCATAAAACCTTAGAAAAATCAGTCTTGACGTTTCAGCTTGTGTGTCTTGTTCAGTGGTGGTCGTCTTTCAGCCTTTCTTACCTTGGCCATGTCTCTGAGTATTGCACACCTTGTGCTTTTGGGCACTCCAGTGATGTTGCAGCTCTGAAATATGGCCAAACTGGTGGCAAGTGGCATCTTGGCAGCTGCACGCTTGACTTTTCTCAGTTCATGGGCAGTTATTTTGCGCCTTGGTTTTTCCACACGCTTCTTGCGACCCTGTTGACTATTTTGAATGAAACGCTTGATTGTTCGATGATCACGCTTCAGAAGCTTTGCAATTTTAAGAGTGCTGCATCCCTCTGCAAGATATCTCACTATTTTGTACTTTTCTGAGCCTGTCAAGTCCTTCTTTTAACCCATTTTGCCAAAGGAAAGGAAGTTGCCTAATAATTATGCACACCTAATATAGGGTTAGGGTGTTGATGTCATTAGACCACACCCCTTCTCATTACAGAGATGCACATCACCTAATATGCTTAATTGGTAGTAGGCTTTCGAGCCTATACAGCTTGGAGTAAGACAACATGCATAAAGAGGATGATGTGGTCAAAATACTCATTTGCCTAATAATTCTGCACGCAGTGTATGAACAGGAGGAAAAAAGTGCCACACATGAAGAAGGTCGCAGCAACTGGTATATATGACTATAAGAATATATAATACTAAGAGCTAATAATATAGAGCAAGTCCGCACCACTGAGAGTTTTAAATATGCCTTTAGTATAGCAATAAGATTAAATTAGAATAAAAGGTCAGTAATTATTAAAATAACAAAATAAAGGTGAAGTTTTAAAAGAAAAAACAGTACTTGATCCAAGAACGTAAATAGGTCCTCAGTGACCACCAGTCAGTAAATGTAAAGTGATAGGTCATGACACCCTCGTGACAGTACCCCCCTTTCTACGAGGGGCCACCGGACACTGAGGACCAGATTTCTCTGGGTGAGAAATGTGGAAAGAATGAATTAACCTTCTGGCGTTTACTTCCGAAGCTGGCACCCACATTCTTTCTTCCGGACCGTAACGCCTCCAATGCACCAGATATTGAAGGGACCAACGGATGAAACGAGAATCTACAATTCTTGCCACCTCAAACTTCAAATTGCCATCTACAATGATTGGAGGGGGCAGTAAAGGTGATGGTTCTGGAGGTGCAACATACTTTTTGAGCAACGATTTATGAAAAACATTATGAATTTGAGGTAACTCTTTGCGAAATGTCACGGGATTAATGAAGGCGACTATTTGATAAGGACCGATAAACCTAGGACACAATTTCTAAGAGGGAACTTTTAACTCAATATTTCTAGTCGACAGCCACACATAGTCATTCACCCCTAGGTCCATACCTGGCGAAGGTTTTTTTATCAGCCATACGTTTATATTTTCCTCCCATATTTTTCAAATAGCTTTGACCCTTTCGCCATCCAGAAGAGAGTGATGATGTAAACAGTTCTACTTAAGGGATCCCAGAGGGCTCCCCCTCACTGAAAGTGCAAAATTGAGGATGAAAACCATATAGACCAAAAATGGTGACTTACCAGTTGATTTATGACGGCGATTGTTTATAGCAAACTCTGCTAAAGGCAAGTAAGATGACTATTCCTCCTGATTTTCAGACACAAAACACCTAAGGTAAGTCTCTAGTAGTGTTAAGCGTGAATATTCGAAAAGCAAATTTTTATCGCGAATAACGGCACTTCGAGAATTTGCGAATATTTAGAATATAGTGCTATATATTCGTAATGACGAATATTCGGTGATCATCCCTCCCTTTTTCTAGCTTGTGGGCCAATCAGAAGGCTTTGTCACAGCTTAGCAACATCCCTAGCAACCAATAGAAAATTTGCCTTCCCCTTACGATACAAGTTGCACGTATTGCGAAAAAATATGTGCATCATTAATTGCCAAAAATTCGCAAGCGCAAATATATTGGAGCACTCTATCTGCATATAAAGCTAGTCTAATGTTCTGGCGTATCAAACACTTTCTCCAGTCTCAGAAAACTTATGCTTGTATAAGTGACCCACGCTGGTATTTCGCATACATTACGCGAATAATACATTGCTGATTTTCGCAATCAAGAATATAATCTCGAATATATGACGAATATCCTACAAAATATTCGCGAAATATTGCGAATTCGAATATTGCCCTTGCCGCTCATCACTAGTCTCTAGGTTTTGGTTGGTGCATTCTGTCTGGCCGTTCGAGTGCGGATGGAAGGCTGAGGAAAAGGACAAATATACCCCAAGACGAGAACAAAATTTCTCCAGAATTTAGAAATAAACTGGGTTCCCCGGTCCGAAATAACATTGGAAGGAACCCCGTGGAGATTTACAATTTCACTAATAAAAAACTGAGCCAGGGTTTTAGCATTTGGCAACACTGGTAAGGCGATGAAATGCACCATTTTACAGTACCTGTCTACTACTACCAGGATAACAGTTTTATCCGCAGATACAGGTAGGTCAGTAATAAAATCCATTGACAGGTGTGTCCACAGCCTGTTGGGAATGACCAGTGGCAACAGAAACCCCGCCAGACGAGTATGAGTGACTTTAGTGCGTGCACAGGTTATATAGGTGGACACAAAATCAACTGGTGCAACCTCGGCCATCAAAAATGATGAGACAATAGATCCGAGGTTGCCCTACTACCTGGGTGCCCAGCAAGTACAGAGTTCTGGTGTTCTTTTAATATTTTAAGGTACAAATTCAAAGGCACAAACAACTTTCCTGGGGGGCAGGAGACTGGGGCGTCCCCCTGAGCCTTCAACACCATCCCCTCCAGGTCTGAGTGTAACGCAGAAACAACCACCCCATTTTATAAAATCGGCACCGGATTGTCAACATCACCCCCTCCAGGAAAACTTTGGGACAACGCATCAACTTTGGTATTTTTTGCCCCCTGGACGATAGGTGATAACATTAAACCTGGTAAAAAACAAAGATCACCCAGCTTGTCTAGGGATAAGATGTTTAGCAGACTCAGGGTATAACAGGTTTTTATGATCCATAATCGCCATGACGGGATAAGCTGCCCCCTCCAAAAAGTGACGCCTTTCCTCCTCAAGCGTTAATTTAATAGCTAAAAGTTCCCTGTTGCCTATATCATAATTCTTCTCGGCTGCTGACAATTTCTTAGAAAAAAAAAAGCACAAGTATGCCATTTACTAGGAGACGGACCTTGGGACAGTTCCGCCCCCACCCCAACCTCCGATGCACCAACCTCTACAATAAAAGGTTGAGAAACTGGACCAGTATGGGTGCCGAGGTGAAACTCTCCTTTAGAGAGGAAAAAGCCAGTTTAGCAGCGTCAGGCCATTTAGATAAATCAGTCCCCTTCTTAACCATGTCTGTAAGAGGTTTGACAATCACCGAATAATTCTGAATGAATTTTCAAAAAAAATTGGCAAAGCCCAAAAAGCGCTGCAGAGCTTTTAGGTTCTCAGGAGATACCATTCTAGGATCACACGGACCTTCTCTGGATCCATACGGAACCCCGAAGCTGATAACAGATACCCCAGGAATTGTACCTCCTGTACGGCGAATGCACATTTCTCCAATTTAGAATATAACTTATTTGTCCATAAAATCTGCAACACCTACCTGACATGTGCTTTGTGCTTCTCCAGATCGGGTGAATAGATCAAAATATCATCAAGATATATCACCACAAATCTGCCGACAAGATGACAAAAGATATAGTTGACAAAGTGTTGAAAGACAGCAGGAGCATTAGTCAGGCCAAATGGCATGACCAGGTTTTCATAATGCCCCTCAGGAGTGTTAAACGCTGTCTTCCACTCATCCCCCTCTTTGATCCAAATCAGATTGTAGGTTCCCCTTAAATCCATTTTGGAAAACCATTTTGCACCCGCAATCTGATTAAAAAGGTTGGGAATGAGAGAAAGAGGATAGGGGTCTCGGATAGTTATCTGATTTGGTTCTCGAAAATCTAGGCAAGGACGCAGACCCCCATCTTTCTTCTTCACAAAGAAGAACCCTGCAGCCACAGGTGAAGAAGAGGGTCTGATATGTCCTTTAGCCAGACTCTCGGAAATATAGTCTTTCATGGCTGGTCTTTCAGGGCCACAAAGATTATATAACCTGGTGTTAGGTAACTTTGCTCCAGGGAGCAGGTTAACCAGGCAATCCTACGGATGATGGGGTGGTAACTCCTGAGACCCCCTTCTCAGAGAAAAAATCCTTAAAGTCGGACACAAATGCTGGTAAGGTTGTAATAGAGGTGGCTGAGCAACTACTACTTAGGAAATTGTCCCTACAATGCTCACTCCACTCCAATATCTCCCTGGCCTGCCAATCAACGACAGGATTATGCGCTACCAACCAGGGAAGACCTAATACCATAGGAGAGGGAAGACCTTCAAGGACATAGCAAGAAATAAACTCATTATGGAGGGCCTCCACCCGAAGATGTATGTTATGTATAATGTGTGTTAGTTTCCCCTTAGTAATAGGAGCAGAGTCGATGGCGAATATAGGGATTGATCTACTGTAGATAAAGGACTAAAAGACAATCCCAGAGTCCGAGCGAATCTGGCATCCACCATATTAACCCCAGCCGCACTGTCCAAAAAAACAGATCGTCTCAGTTTTATTACCCGAGACTACCATAGCTGGAAAAACAAACTGAGACGTTTGTATGAAGGAGATGTATACGCCCAGGTTGTCATCCTCCGCACAACCTGGGTTTAGTAGTTCCAGCGGTTGTTTCTTTTTAGGTATGGATGGACAAGCTCTAATAAAATGAGCTTCCGGCCATAGAAAAAGCAAACCCTTGTCTTACGGCGAACCCCAGGAGGACCAACCTGATGAGTGGCTCCCCCTCTCCTGCCTGAGAAAAGTCTCTGGAGGACAAGAACTCCTCAGCCTATCCCTAAGGCATCTATCAATTCTTATAGATAGCAACATAGCGGCCTCAAGTCACATTGGAGTCTCATACTTAGCAAGCACGTCTTTTACTTTCTTTGACAAACCCTGGCAAAACTGGCTCCTGAGAGCTGGGTCATTCCACTGAGTATCAGTTGCCCACTTTCGAAACTCGGAACAATAAACCTTCGCTGACCGATCTCCCTGCTGAAGCCGCCGTAATCTAGACTCAGCTAGGGAGACTTGGTCAGAGTCATCGTATTTGAGACCCAAGGCCTCAAAAAACTCATCTATCGACCGAAGGGCCTGGGTACCAGCTGGTAACGAAAACGCCCAGGATGGAGGATTCCCTTGGAGAAGGGAGATAACAACACCCAACCACTGTTCCTCATTACCAGAGGAATTTTGGCGCAGCCTGAAATATAATTGAGGAGATGGAGTAGCTGGAGTGAGGAGAAGGGGGAAAGAGAGGACCCCCTCCTCTCAGCTCTCTCTGAGGCCCCATGGTCCAGAGGTGCCAAGTGGTCTTTTCCCAAGTTTTAGGCCAAGAAGTAAGGCTGAGGTGAGACCTCCTTCTGCAGTCTATCCCTCCGGGATGAGAAGTGGAAAATTGTGTTTTGACTTCAGAAAAGACAAAGGAAGATCAGGCTTATCAGGCTTATGGGCTCCTTTGAATTTGGTGTAGGACAATCTAGCTACAGGCAGCCTCACCAGTATATAGAAGACAGAAAGGCCAATCTGTTATGTCACTTATGTCGAAGGAAGGATCAGAAACCACCGTTACTGGGATTAGAATAAGGCAAGGAGCTAGATACCAGCCAGTTGGATTTTCACTAAGATAACTGAACTTTAATCTGAAGTTTTTATCTACAAAAGCCTGTTACCTGGGATTACCATTTATTACCTCTGCATACAAGAGAGACTGTGTTATCTGTGAATGTCATTGCTACTGAGAACCAGCAAAACAGTAAAGTTGTGAGTTGGATTCAACTGCTGTCTTACTCCTTAATTCAACTACTACTCTCACCATTGTTGTACCACAACGGTACTGGCATCACGACTAAAGGGACCTAGCCATAAGCACATAAAGCCAAGTTACCACCAAGGGCACCTCAGCCACCATCTGGCCTGTGTCCCTCATATCAGAGTGTGCCCCGGAGAATTCCTATGCTGTTCTCCCCTTCACTGCACTGCTGGCCCAGGGAGGCATCTGCTAACCGTGAGTACCCGATGAACTGTTGTACCCTTCGGCCCACCGTGAACCTCACGTGTTCTCCCCGCAGACCGGCACGTTGCATTACCCATAGCAACCACTGGGCTCTAGGTCTGCTGCTGCTGCTGAAGGGCCTTCAATCCTGCCACTTCAAGAGACAGACCTTACAACTGATTTGCCAAACCAGCAATGGGATCCATAGTGGATTTTATTTTTCTTTAAAAACAAAAAACAAAATAATGGCCAGATATAATATCATGTCTGAGATGGCAGGTAACAGATGTGCGGAATAGAGGGGAGGGAAGGGGAGTACCCTACCACTAGGGAGAGGGATTGGTGACCCCTAGCTCGCCTGGCACTGGCACCTGGCTGTCCTGACGTCCCTAGACGAGTTGCTAACCCGTACGCCGATCACATGCCTCGTCCCTGACTTACCCTGAAGTAAGCCCTAGGTAGTGAGTTGGGGGTGGGAGCACTAGTCCTCACCACTGACACCTAGGGTAACAACAAGGAAAGGACAAACAACACAAACACCACAAACAATCCCCGAAGGGAGATAACAAAAACAAGAGTGAACCAGAGATCCAACAGCTCTAGTTCCAATGGCAACATAACAACAGTTGTCCACTTGAGATCAGAATAGAAGATCTGGAAGGAAGGTCTATGCCTGGCAACAAGGGAAACAGAAAGGGAGAATATATATTAGCTGGGAGTGGCTGACAGAGAACAGCTGAAAGGAAAAGCTACAGATTCCTAAATGGGACAAAAAGGATTGCAAACCTAAGCAGGATAACCTGGACTGGAATCTATTCTCACCATTAGATCATAGAGCAATCTCTTGAGAAACTGAGCATGTAGCCACCTTCTGACCCCAGGCACAACAGGGTCAGCGATAGGTTGTGACACCCTCGTGACAGTATGCTTCTAGGTCGTGCTCAAAATCCAACCCACTAATACCTTAAAAGGAAATATATCATATTTAAATTTTTAGCATTAAAAAATCTTGCAGTTTTCACATTGCCCATTAGAGCAGTCACAATAGCCTGAAGCTTCCAGGTTTCTTTTCAGGCAGTTTACTTGCCAATTTTGTTGTGTGTTTAGAAAAGGGTCTAAAAGTGTTAGAAACTTTATGGGTGTGAACTATGACCATTACACGGTAACCCACTCAAGGATTGCATAATGACTCACGCAGACTTGGAAGGTTACATTTGAAATATGGATTAGGCTACATGCACACGACCATTGTTTTGGTCCGCATCCGAGCCGCAGTTTTTGCGGCTTGGATGTGGACCCTTTCACTTCAATGGGGCCACAAAAGATGCGGACAGCACTCCATGTGCTGTCCGCATCCGTTGCGCCGTTCCGTGGTCCGCAAAAAAAATATAACCTGTCCTATTCTTGTCCGTTTTGCGGACAAGAATAGGCAGTTATATTAATGGCTGTCCATACCATTCTGCAAACACACAACGGTCGTGTGCATGTAGCCTTACTCAGATTGAGGCAACAATCCTACAATACAGTCTCTCAGAAAGGACACAAACTTTTTGGTTACACACAGTATTGTGGTACAGAGCTTGGCAGTTACACATATAAACCTGAGGCAGAGAGATTGGTGGTTATTAGTGTTGGGTGCGAATATTCGAATCGCAAATTTTAATCGCGAATATCGCCACTTCAAGAATTCGCAAAGATTTAGAAAATAGTGCTATGTATTCTTGAATATTCTAGATTTTTTTTTTCATCAGTAACCTCCCTTCTTGATTGTGGGCCAATGAGAAGGCTGCAATATCTTTGTCTGAGCTTAGCAACATCCCAGGAAAGTTGCCTACCCCTTACTATATAAGAACCTCCCCAGCAGCCATTTTCTGTAGTTTTATGGAGTTCTGAGAGAGACAGCAGTGTCATTGCTGTGCTCTGTGCTTTATTGTTTAATTACATTAGATAGTTAGTTAGCATATACACTCACCTAAAGAATTATTAGGAACACCATACTAATACGGTGTTGGACCCCCTTTTGCCTTCAGAACTGCCTTAATTCTACGTGGCATTGATTCAACAAGGTGCTGATAGCATTCTTTAGAAATGTTGGCCCATATTGATAGGATAGCATCTTGCAGTTGATGAAGATTTGAGGGATGCACATCCAGGGCACGAAGCTCCCGTTCCACCACATCCCAAAGATGCTCTATTGGGTTGAGATCTGGTGACTGTGGGGGCCATTGTAGTACAGTGAACTCATTGTCATGTTCAAGAAACCAATTTGAAATGATTTGAGCTTTGTGACATGGTGCATTATCTATCGAGACTCATCAGACCAGGCAACATTTTTCCAGTCTTCAACAGTCCAATTTTGTTGAGCTCGTGCAAATTGTAGCCTCTTTTTCCTATTTGTAGTAGAGATGAGTGGTACCCGGTGGGGTCTTCTGCTGTTGTAGCCCATCCGTGTCAAGGTTGTGCGTGTTGTGGCTTCACAAATGCTTTGCTGCATACCTCGGTTGTAACGAGTGGTTATTTCAGTCAACGTTGCTCTTCTATCAGCTTGAATCAGTCAGCCCATTCTCCTCTGACCTCTAGCATCCACAAGGCATTTTTGCCCACAGGACTGCCGCATACTGGATGTTTTTCCCTTTTCACACCATTCTTTGCAAACCCTAGAAATGGTTGTGCGTGAAAATCCCAGTAACTGAGCAGATTGTGAAATACTCAGACCGGCCCGTCTGGCACCAACAACCATGCCACGCTCAAAATTACTTAAATCACCTTTCTTTCCCATTCTGACATTCAGTATGGAGTTCAGGAGATTGTCTTGACCAGAAGCAACTGCCATGTGATTGGTTGACTAGATAATTGCATTCATGAGAAATAGAACAGGTGTTCCTAATAATTCTTTAGGTGAGTGTATATACAGGGAGTGCAGAATTATTAGGCAAGTTGTATTTTTGAGGCTTAATTTTATTATTGAACAACAACCATGTTCTCAATGAACCCAAAAAACTCATTAATATCAAAGCTGAATATTTTTGGAAGTAGTTTTTAGTTTGTTTTTAGTTTTAGCTATTTTAGGGGGATATCTGTGTGTGCAGGTGACTATTACTGTGCATAATTATTAGGCAACTTAACAAAAAACAAATATATACCCATTTCAATTATTTATTTTTACCAGTGAAACCAATATAACATCTCAACATTCACAAATATACATTTCTGACATTCAAAAACAAAACAAAAACAAATCAGTGACCAATATAGCCACCTTTCTTTGCAAGGACACTCAAAAGCCTGCCATCCATGGATTCTGTCAGTGTTTTGATCTGTTCACCATCAACATTGCGTGCAGCAGCAACCACAGCCTCCCAGACACTGTTCAGAGAGGTGTACTGTTTTCCCTCCTTGTAAATCTCACATTTGATGATGGACCACAGGTTCTCAATGGGGTTCAGATCAGGTGAACAAGGAGGCCATGTCATTAGATTTTCTTCTTTTATACCCTTTCTTGCCAGCCACGTTGTGGAGTACTTGGACGCGTGTGATGGAGCATTGTCCTGCATGAAAATCATGTTTTTCTTGAAGGATGCAGACTTCTTCCTGTACCACTGCTTGAAGAAGGTGTCTTCCAGAAACTGGCAGTAGGACTGGGAGTTGAGCTTGACTCCATCCTCAACCCGAAAAGGCCCCACAAGCTCATCTTTGATGATACCAGCCCAAACCAGTACTCCACCTCCACCTTGCTGGCGTCTCAGTCGGACTGGAGCTCTCTGCCCTTTACCAATCCAGCCACGGGCCCATCCATCTGGCCCATCAAGACTCACTCTCATTTCATCAGTCCATAAAACCTTAGAAAAATCAGTCTTGAGATATTTCTTGGCCCAGTCTTGACGTTTCAGCTTGTGTGTCTTGTTCAGTGGTGGTCGTCTTTCAGCCTTTCTTACCTTGGCCATGTCTCTGAGTATTGCACACCTTGTGCTTTTGGGCACTCCAGTGATGTTGCAGCTCTGAAATATGGCCAAACTGGTGGCAAGTGGCATCTTGGCAGCTGCACGCTTGACTTTTCTCAGTTCATGGGCAGTTATTTTGCGCCTTGGTTTTTCCACACGCTTCTTGCGACCCTGTTGACTATTTTGAATGAAACGCTTGATTGTTCGATGATCACGCTTCAGAAGCTTTGCAATTTTAAGAGTGCTGCATCCCTCTGCAAGATATCTCACTATTTCTGACTTTTCTGAGCCTGTCAAGTCCTTCTTTTGACCCATTTTGCCAAAGGAAAGGAAGTTGCCTAATAATTATGCACACCTAATATAGGGTGTTGATGTCATTAGACCACACCCCTTCTCATTACAGAGATGCACATCACCTAATATGCTTAATTGGTAGTAGGCTTTTGAGCCTATACAGCTTGGAGTAAGACAACATGCATAAAGAGGATGATGTGGTCAAAATACTCATTTGCCTAATAATTCTGCACGCAGTGTACAGTACAGACCAAAAGTTTGGACACACCTTCTCATTCAAAGAGTTTTCTTTATTTTCATGACTATGAAGGCATCAAAACTATAAATTAACACATGTGGAATTATATACATAACAAACAAGTGTGAAACAACTGAAAATATGTCATATTCTAGGTTCTTCAAAGTAACCACCTTTTGCTTTGATTACTGCTTTGCACACTCTTGGCATTCTCTTGATGAGCTTCAAGAGGTAGTCCCCTGAAATGGTCTTCCAACAGTCTTGAAGGAGTTCCCAGAGATGCTTAGCACTTGTTGGCCCTTTTGCCTTCACTCTGCGGTCCAGCTCACCCCAAACCATCTCGATTGGGTTCAGGTCCGTTGACTGTGGAGGCCAGGTCATCTGGCGCAACACCCCATCACTGTCCTTCATGGTCAAATAGCCCTTACTTTCAAAGTTTTTCCAATTTTTCGGCTGACTGACCTTCATTTCTTAAAGTAATGATGGCCACTCATTTTTCTTTACTTAGCTGCTTTATTCTTGCCATAATACAAATTCTAACAGTCTATTCAGTAGGACTATCAGCTGTGTATCCACCTGACTTCTCCTCAACGCCACTGATGGTCCCAACCCCATTTATAAGGCAAGAAATCCCACTTATTAAACCTGACAGGGCACACCTGTGAAGTGAAAACCATTTCAGGGGACTACCTCTTGAAGCTCATCAAGAAAATGCCAAGAGTGTGCAAAGCAGTAATCAAAGCAAAAGGTGGCTACTTTGAAGAACCTAGAATATGACATATTTTCAGTTGTTTCACACTTGTTTGTTATGTATATAATTCCACATGTGTTAATTCATAGTTTTGATGCCTTCAGTTTGAATCTACAATTTTCATAGTCATGAAAATAAAGAAAACTCTTTGAATGAGAAGGTGTGTCCAAACTTTTGGTCTGTACTGTGTGTATATATATATATATATATATATATATATATATATATAATATTACAGATAGTTAGTGGGAGATAGTCAGTGTAGGTTAGATCGTGATATAGTGTAGCTGATAGGTTCCAGTGCAGGGAGTTAGGTAGTGTGATAGGTTCTGCTGTCCATACATACATGCAGGGGCATACATAGAAATCACTGGGCCCCATAGCAAGAATCTAAATTGGGCCCCCATTCCCCTTTTATAGCCCCTCCCACTACCCATTCCAGGCCTCTCCCTTTGTTCCATGAACTATTCTTGCTGCTGCGTTTTATAATTTATGCCATCAGGGCCGGATTGGAATTACAAAACAGCCCTGGCACACAAAAGAGCTATAATAGATGCAGTGTGTACAGATGTATAGTGTATACAGCAGTGTACTGTTATGTGAGGTACAAGGCATAATACATGCAGTGTGTACAGGTATATAGTATATTCTGTAGTGTACTGATATGTGTGGTACAGGGTATAATATATGCAGTGTGTACAGGTATTTAGTATATACAATAGTGTAATATGTGAGGTACGTACAAGGTATAATGGATTCAGTGTGTACAGATATATTGTATATACAGCCTGTACTGACATGTGAGGTATGAGGTACTGTATAATAGATGAAGTGTGTACAGTTATATAGTAAATACAGCAGTGTATTGATAGCTCGTACCTCACATGCAGTAAGCCGGATCGGGACTGATGCACACTGGCGCAATATTAATAGTTTTTGTTCGTGACGCCAATTGCAATGTGCAGGGCCCTTTAAGATGTTATAACTCACGTACCAGGTAAGGAATGCCAGAGTGGGGATAATGTCTCTATGTACTGTCAACAGTGTCTCCTACCTTGGTACGGCTGGACTCCTGGATCCTGGCTCACTTGCAATAAATTGAGTGTTGTTAGTAGGAGTAACTGAGGAACTTTGATAATAAGGAATGAGGTCCAGACTGGTGATATAATCCAACTTGTCTTTACTTAATGCAGCTTTAATCCATACGAGTACAGCAATAGTCTTGGGTCCCAGCAGGTATTGGCAATATATGGCAGGAATCAATATATATTCTGCTTTTTATCATATGCCTAATGAATCTGGCAGGTATCTATCTTCTGCTCTGTCTGTCTACTGCTTGGTGTGGGCCTGACTAGCTGAGGAGGAATTTGGTTTCTCCTGGTCTCTGGATAAGTTACTCACAGGACTGCTCGCAGGGAATGGTCCTTCCTGGAGTTCTGTAGTTCTGGAGGTGATGCTTGCTTGTCAACCAGCACTGAGGCTGAAGGCTCAGTCTGGGAAGAGGAATCTTTGGCCTCAGCCGAGGCTGGATCCTAGGTTGGGATCCCTATGTCCGGGAGCTCCTACCAACGCAGCCTACCCCAAGCAGGGGGGCTGGTACACTAACTAGAACTTTCCTTCCTCCCCATGAGACAGCCCACTTCTGCTCAAAGAGGGGGGAGCTAGACTGGAATGAACTATTCCAGTCCAGATATACTAAACTGGCTAAGATCCTGCTACATACTGCTGCCACCTGCTGGTGTACATGGAAATTACAGCATAATATATAAAACAGGCCTAGAAAATACATATAATGTAGAATGCAGTGTTAGATTACACAAGATGACAATAAATG
Organism: Bufo bufo; assembly: GCF_905171765.1. NCBI lineage: Eukaryota > Metazoa > Chordata > Amphibia > Anura > Bufonidae > Bufo > Bufo bufo. The sequence goes on along the minus strand of NC_053397.1, from coordinate 152,012,169 downwards.
TACACCTAACATGTTGTAGCGGGGAGAAAGAGTTTAGTGGCATACTCTGGGATGTTACACACATATCAGTACACTGCTGTATATACAATATATCTGTACACACTTCATCTATTATACCTCATACCTACCATATCAGTACACTGCTGTATATTCTATATATCTGTACATACTGCATATATTATACCTCCTACCTCACATATCAGTACACTGCTGTATATACTACAGTTGCAAGAAAAAGTATGTGAACCCTTTGGAATGATATGGATTTCTGCATAAATTGGTCATAAAATGTGATCTGATCTTCATCTAAGTCATAACAATAGACAATCACAGTCTGCTTAAACTAATAACACACAAAGAATTAAATCTTACCATGTTTTTATTGAACACACTATGTAAACATTCACATTGCAGGTGGAAAAAGTATGTGAACCCTTGTATTTAATAACTGGTTGAACCTCCTTTGGCAGCAATAACTTCAACCAAACGTTTCCTGTAGTTGCAGATCAGACGTGCACAACGGTCAGGAGTAATTCTTGACCAATCCTCTTTACAGAACTGTTTCAGTTCAGCAATATTCTTGGGATGTCTGGTGTGAATCGCTTTCTTGAGGTCATGCCACAGCATCTCAATCAGGTTGAGGTCAGGACTCTGACTAGGCCACTCCAGAAGGCGCATTTTCTTCTGTTTAAGCCATTCTGCTGTTGATTTAATTATATGCTTTGGGTCGTTGTCCTGTTGCAACACCCATCTTCTGTTGAGCTTCAGCTGGTGGACAGATGGCCTAAGTTCTCGCGCAAAATGTCTTGATAAACTTGGGAATTCATTTTTCCTTCGATGATAGCAATCTGTCCAGGCCCTGACGCAGCAAAGCAGCCCTAAACCATGATGCCCCCACCACCATACTTCACAGTTGGGTAGAGGTTTTGATGTTGGTGTGCTGTGCCTCTTTTTCTCCACACATAGTGTTGTGTGTTTCTTCCAAACAACTCAACTTTGGTTTCATCTGTCCACAGAATATTTTTCCAGTACTGCTGTGGAACATCCAGGTGCTCTTGTGCAAACTGTAAACGTGCAGCAATGTTTTTTTTGGACAGCAGTGGCTTCCTCTGTGGTATCCTCCCATGAAATCCATTCTTGTTTAGTGTTTTACGTATCGTAGATTCACTAACAGGGATGTTAGCATATGCCAGAGACTTTTGTAAGTCTTTAGCTGACACTCTAGGATTCTTCTTCACCTCATTGAGCAGTCTGTGCTGTGCTCTTGCAGTCATCTTTACAGGACGGCCACTCCTAGGGAGAGTAGCAGCAGTGCTGAACTTTCTCCATTTATAGACAATTTGTCTTACCGTGGACTGATGAACAGCAAGGCTTTTGGAGATACTTTTATAACCCTTTCCAGCTTTATGCAAGTCAACAATTCTTAATTGTAGGTCTTCTGAGATCTCTTTTGTGCGAGGCATCATTCACATCAGGCAATGCTTCTTGTGAAAAGCAAACCCAGAACTGGTGTGTGTTTTTTATAGGGCAGGGCAGCTGTAACCAACACCTCCAATCTCATCTCATTGATTGGACTCCAGTTGGCTGACACCTCGCTCCAATTAGCTCTTGGAGATGTCATTAGTCTAGGGGTTCACATACTTTTTCCACCTGCACTGTGAATGTTTACATGGTGTGTTCAATAAAACATAGTAACATTTAATTCTTTGTGTGTTATTAGTTTAAGTAGACTGTGATTGTCTATTGTTGTGACTTAGATGAAGATCAGATCACATTTTATGATCAATTTGTGCAGAAATCCATATCATTCCAAAGGGTTCACATACTTTTTCTTGCAACTGTATATATCTGTACATATTGCATCTATAATACTGTTTAATATATGCAGTGTGTATATGTATGTGTGTATATATACAGAGCAGTGTATTGATGTGAGACATACAAGGTATAATACTGTAGATGCAGTGTTTACAGAAATATGTGGACAGTTATATATTATGGTCACTGTGTGTCAGGTACCTGAGTTAGTGGTCACTGTAACTGTCTGAAGTATTATACATGAGTGAGCAATGAGTAAAAACATGGCGGGGGGGGGGGGGGGGTAAATGACGAGAAGTGGAGGACCACCCCATTCCAGTCCAGTCTGTATGAATCAATGCAGAGCTGATTGTGAACTTCTAATACTTGCTGTTAGGGGTTGAATGACCTGTAATGATGTCATCACAGGTCCCGGCAGATGTACCTTTCAAACCAAGGAACTACACCATTTTTGGTGCAGTTCCTTTGCTAGATTCTGCAGGACCTGTGATGTTGAAGATGATGTCATCACAGGTCCTGGCAGATGCACTGTTCTAACCTGGGAACTACACTTTACACTTTGCAGTTCCTTTACAGGACCTGTGATGACGTCATCAAAGGTCCTTCAGCTTTAGAAACATAGACAGGAGCAATTAGGGGGCGGGGCGGGGCATCTCCTCCACTTCGGCCCCCTCTTTCTCACGGGCCCTATAGCAGCTGCGTGGTCTGCCTATATGGTAGGTACGCCACTGCATACATGCTACAGACTTAGTGCTGTGATGTCACAAGTTCACAACAATACTTAGTGCACCAATCAGTAATTAGGGTGGCCACTGGCTTCACCCTAGAAAGCCGGACCTCACAATGCCCCAAACCACGCCTCCAAGCCACATGAAGCCCTGCCCACATCCGTGAAGCCATGCCCCCACCACTAGCCATACAAACACAGGGGGGGGGGAAGAACTTTGTGAATTGAAGGTGAGCTGGGGCAGCCCGGGGCGCTTCTCCCCCCCTCAGTCAGCCACAGGGAGCCATATCTGTGGCTCTAGTGACTAACTGGGTGTGAAAGAAGCCTCAGTCTATTGCTACAGCTCACGCTCAGACAGAGCAATGCTGCTGTCTGAGTGTGAGCTACTGAAAAGGAGGACATCCCTGTGTCCGTCCAGGCACTGCGCCAGACGGAGGACAGGGAGCCAGAAAACCGAACTGTCTGGCCTAAAACCGGACGTCTGGCCACCCTATCAGTAATATGTAGCCAGACCTGCTAAAATGTGAAGTTGCACGCATTGCGCAAAAATATGCGCATCATTAATTGGACAGTCTATATACTCCACAGTCAGTTGACATTAGTAGCAGGACAGTCTATATACTCCACAGGCAGTTGACATTGGTAGCAGGACAGTCTATATACTCCACAGACAGTTGACACTGGTATCAGGTCACTCTATATTCTCCACAGGCAGTTCACATTGGTAAAAGGACAGTTTATATACTCCACAGTTAGTTGATATTGGTAGCAGGACACTCTATATACTCCACCGGCAGTTGATATTGGTAGCAGGACAGTCTATATACTCCACAGTCAATTGACATTGATAGCAGGACAGTCTATATACTCCACGGTCAGTTTACATTGGTAGCTGAACAGTCTATAAACTCCACAGTCAGTTGACATTGGTAGCAGGACAGTCTATATACAAACCGGATTCCAAAAAAGTTGGGACACTAAACAAATTGTGAATAAAAACTGAATGCAATAATGTGCAGATGGCAAATGTATATATTTTATTTGTAATAGAATGTAGATGACAGATCAAACGTTTAATCCGAGTAAATGTATCATTTTAAAGGAAAATTACGTTGATTCCAATTTTCACGGTGTCAACAAATCCCCAAAAAGTTGGGACAAGTAGCAATAAGAGGCTGGAAAAAGTAAATTTGAGCATAACGAAGAGCTGGAAGACCAATTAACACTAATTAGGTCAATTGGCAACATGATTGGGTATAAAAAGAGCTTCTCAGAGTGGCAGTGTCTCTCAGAAGCCAAGATGGGTAGAGGATCACCAATTCCCACAATGTTGCACAATAAGATAGTGGAGCAATATCAGAAAGGTGTTACCCAGCGAAAAATTGCAAAGACTTTGCATCTATCATCATCAACTGTGCATAACATCATCCGAAGATTCAGAGAATCTGGAACAATCTCTGTGCGTAAGGGTCAAGGCTGTAAAACCATACTGGATGCCCGTGATCTCCGGGCCCTTAAACAACACTGCACCACAAACAGGAATGCTACTGTAAAGGAAATCACAGAATGGGCTCAGGAATACTTCCACAATCCACCGTGCCATCCGCTGTTGCCAGCTGAAACTCTACAGTGCAAAGAAGAAGCCATTTCTAAGCAAGATCCACAAGCTCAGGCGTTCACTGGGCCAGGGATCATTTAAAATGGAGTGTGGCAAAATGGAAGACTGTTCTGTGGTCAGACGAGTCACGATTCGAAGTTCTTTTTGGAAATCTGGGACGCCATGTCATCCGGACCAAAGAGGACAAGGACAACCCAAGTTGTTATCAACGCTCAGTTCAGAAGCCTGCATCTCTGATGGTATGGGGTTGCATGAGTGCGTGTGGCATGGGCAGCTTGCATGTCTGGAAAGGCACCATCAATGCAGAAAAATATATTCAGGTTCTAGAACAACATATGCTCCCATCCAGACGTCATCTCTTTCAGGGAAGACCCTGCATTTTTCAACAAGATAATGCCAGACCACATTCTGCATCAATCACAACATCATGGCTGTGTAGGAGAAGGATCCGGGTACTGAAATGGCCAGTCTGCAGTCCAGATCTTTCACCTATAGAGAACATTTGGCGCATCATAAAGAGGAAGGTGCAACAAAGAAGGCCCAAGACTATTGAACAGTTAGAGGCCTGTATTAGACAAGAATGGGAGAGCATTCCTATTTCTAAACTTGAGAAACTGGTCTCCTCGGTCCCCAGACGTCTGTTGAGTGTTGTAAGAAGAAGGGGAGATGCCACACAGTGGTGAAAATGGCCTTGTCCCAACTTTTTGGGGATTTGTTGACACCATGAAATTCTGATTCAACATATTTTTCCCTTAAAATGGTACATTTTCTCAGTTTAAACTTTTGTTCCGTGATTTATGTTCTATTCTGAATAAAATATTAGAAGTTGGCACCTCCACATCATTGCATTCAGTTTTTATTCACGATTTGTATAGTGTCCCAACTTTTTGGGAATCCGGTTTGTACTTCACAGGCAGTTGACATTCGTAGCAGGACAGTCTATATACTCCACAGACAGTTGACACTGTTAGCAGGACACTCTATATACTCCATAGGCAGTTGACATTGGTAACAGGCCAGTCTATAAACTCCACAGTCAGTTGACATTGGTAGCAGGACAGTCTATATAATCCACAGGCAGATGACATTGGTTAGCAGGACACTCTAAATTCTCCACAGGCAGTTCACATTGGTAAAAGGACAATTTATATACGCCACAGTTAGTTGATATTGGTAGCAGGACACTCTATATACTCCACCGGCAGTTGATATTGGTAGCAGGACAGTCTATATACTCCACAGGCAGTTGACATTGGTAACAAGACAGTCTATATACTCCATAGGCAGTTGACATGGGAAGCAGGACAGTCTATAAACTTCACAGACAGTTGACACTGTTAGCAGGACACTCTATATACTCCATTGGCAGTTGACATGGGAAGCAGGACAGTCTATAAACTCAACAGTCAGTTGACATTGGTAGCAGGACAGTCTATAAACTCCACAGTCGGTTGACATTGGTAGTGTCACGATCAGTGTGGGGGGAAAATTCCACACTGAACACAGGAAGGAAGGGGAACAGTAACTGGCCCTGGAAACTAGGGAAGGAACAGGTCACCTCCTAAACAGCTCTAATCCAGGCCCTAACTATCTATCAATATTAATAGACCTTGACAATAGGAATATTCATAAGCTGTATACCTAGGCCCTTATATCCCTATAAGGCCCTGGAATGAGGTTAGGACCAGAGACAACCCATTCCTTCCCAGATGGACAAATGGAAGTCTCTGTCTCAGGTCCAGATACAAACAACAGGGAATATAACAAACACAATACAATAAGAAATGACAAGACTTAGCTGAAAGTAGAAAACTGGCAACTCCACAGAGTACAACCGACCAGCAAATAAGAAGACAAGAAGAAAATCTATAAACCGCACCTCCAAGTGTGAGAAGGGGGAAAGGTAAATTACCAACAAGCAACACCTGAAGCAAGGGGTGTGGCATTCACCAAAACACAGCCACAATAAGATCCACAGGGAACTTGTCAATTTAACCCACGAGTTGCCAGTCTCTCCGATCTCCTGGAACCTGCCACGGGAACGTCCGTGACAGTACCCCCCCCCCCCCCTTCTACGGGTGACCTCTGGGTACCCAGGACCGACCTTATCCGGGTGAGATCTATGAAAGGCATTCACTAAATGATTGGCCTTAATGACGAATGCCGACACCTACATCCTCTCCTCCAGTCCATAACCTCTCCAGTGGACAAGATATTGAAGGAATCTACTGAGAACTCAAGAGTAGAGTTGAGCGAACACCTGGATGTTCGGGTTCGAGAAGTTCGGCCGAACTTCCCGGAAATGTTCGGGTTCGGAATCCGAACCCGAACCGAACTTCGTCCCGAACCCGAACCCCATTGAAGTCAATGGGGACCCGAACTTTTGGGCACTAAAAAGGCTGTAAAACAGCCCAGGAAAGAGCTAGAGGGCTGCAAAAGGCAGCAACATGTAGGTAAATCCCCTGCAAACAAATGTGTATAGGGAAATGAATTAAAATAAAAATTAAAAAAATGAAAATGAACCAATATCAATTGGACAGAGGTCCCATAGCAGAGAATCTGGCTTCACGTCTGCAGAGAATCAGTCTCTTCATGCCATAGCAGAGAATCAGGCTTCACGTCACCCACCACTGGAACAGGCCACTGTCACACATTTAGGCCCAGGCACCCAGGCAGAGGAGAGAGGTCCCGTAACAGAGAATCTGGCCTTATGTCAGCACAGAATCTGTCTTCATGTCATAGCAGAGAATCAGGCTTCACGTCACCCACCACTGGAACAGGCCACTGTCACACATTTAGGCCCAGGCACCCAGGCAGAGGAGAGAGGTCCCGTAACAGAGAATCTGGCCTTATGTCAGCACAGAATCTGGCTTCATGTCATAGCAGAGAATCAGGCTTCACGTCACCCACCACTGGAACGGGCAACTGTCACATATTTAGGCCCAGGCACCCAGGCAGAGGAGAGAGGTCCCGTAACAGAGAATCTGGCCTTATGTCAGCACAGAATCTGGCTTCATGTCATAGCAGAGAATCAGGCTTCACGTCACCCACCACTGGAACAGGCCACTGTCACACATTTAGGCCCAGGCACCCAGGCAGAGGAGAGAGGTCCCGTAACAGAGAATCTGGCCTTATGTCAGCACAGAATCTGTCTTCATGTCATAGCAGAGAATCAGGCTTCACGTCACCCACCACTGGAACAGGCCACTGTCACACATTTAGGCCCAGGCACCCAGGCAGAGGAGAGAGGTCCCGTAACAGAGAATCTGGCCTTATGTCAGCACAGAATCTGTCTTCATGTCATAGCAGAGAATCAGGCTTCACGTCACCCACCACTGGAACAGGCCACTGTCACACATTTAGGCCCCGGCACCCAGACAGAGGAGAGGTTCATTCAACTTTGGGTTGCCCCGCAATATAATGGTAAAATGAAATTAAAAATAGTATTGAATGAGGAAGTGCCCTGGAGTAGAATAATATATTGTTAAGGGGAGGTAGTTAATATCTAATCTGCACAAGGGATGGACAGGTCCTGTGGGATCCATGCCTGGTTAATTTTTATGAACGTCAGCTTGTCCACATTGGCTGTAGACAGGCGGCTGCGTTTGTCTGTAATGACGCCCCCTGCCGTGCTGAATACACGTTCAGACAAAACGCTGGCCGCCGGGCAGGCCAGCACCTCCAAGGCATAAAAGGCTAGCTCTGGCCACGTGGACAATTTGGAGACCCAGAAGTTAAATGGGGCCGAACCATCAGTCAGTACGTGGAGGGGTGTGCACAGGTACTGTTCCACCATGTTAGTGAAATGTTGCCTCCTGCTAACACGTTCCGTATCAGGTGGTGGTGCAGTTAGCTGTGGCGTTATGACAAAACTTTTCCACATCTCTGCCATGCTAACCCTGCCCTCAGAGGAGCTGGCCGTGACACAGCTGCGTTGGCGACCTCTTGCTCCTCCTCTGCCTTCGCCTTGGGCTTACACTGGTTCCCCTGTGACATTTGGGAATCCTCTCAGTAGCGCGTCTACCAACGTGCGCTTGTACTCGCGCATCTTCCTATCACGCTCCAGTGTAGGAAGTAAGGTGGGCACATTGTCTTTGTACAGGGGATCCAGCAGGGTGGCAACCCAGTAGTCCTCACACGTTAAAATGTGGGCAACTCTGCTGTCGTTGCGCAGGCACTGCAGCATGTAGTCGCTCATGTGTGCCAGGCTGCCCAGAGGTAAGGACAAGCTGTCCTCTGTGGGAGGCGTATTGTCATCGTCCTGTGTTTCCCCCCAGCCACTCACCAGTGATGGGCCCGAGCTGCTTTGGGTGCCACCCCGCTGTGAACATGCTTCATCCTCATCCTCCTCCACCTCCTCCTCATCCTCGTCCTCCTCGTCCTCCAGTAGTGGGCCCTGTCTGGCCACATTTGTACCTGGCCTCTGCTGTTGCAAAAAACCTCCCTCTGAGTCACTTCGAAGAGACTGGCCTGAAAGTGCTAAAAATGACCCCTCTTCCTCCTCTTCCTCCTGGGCCACCTCCTCTTCCATCATCGCCCTAAGTGTTTTCTCAAGGAGACATAGAAGTGGTATTGTAACGCTGATAACGGCGTCATCGCCACTGGCCATGTTGGTGGAGTACTCGAAACAACGCAACAGGGCACACAGGTCTCGCATGGAGGCCCAGTCATTGGTGGTGAAGTGTGTCTGATCCGCAGTGCGACTGACCCGTGCGTGCTGCAGCTGAAACTCCACTATGGCCTGCTGCTGCTTGTACAGTCTGTCCAGCATATGCAAGGTGGAGTTCCACCTGGTGGGTACGTCGCATATGAGGCGGTGAGCGGGAAGGCCGAAGTTACGCTGTAGCGCAGACAGACGAGCAGCGGCAGGGTGTGAACGCCGGAAGCGCGAACAGACGACCCGCACTTTATGCAGCAGCTCTGACATGTCGGGGTAGTTGCGAATGAACTTCTGCACCACCAAATTCAACACATGCGCCAGGCAAGGGATGTGCGTCAAACCGGCTAGTCCCAGAGCTGCAACGAGATTTCGCCCATTATCGCACACCACCAGGCCGGGCTGGAGGCTCATCGGCAGCAACCACTCGTTGGTCTATTGTTCTATACCCCGCCACAACTCCTGTGCGGTGTGGGGCCTGTCCCCCAAAAATATGAGTTTCAGAATGGCCTGCTGACGTTTATCCCGGGCTGTGCTGAAGTTGGTGGTGAAGGTGTGTGGCTGACTGGATGAGCAGGTGGAAGAAGAGGAGGAGGAAGCTGAGTAGGAGGAGACAGGAGGCAAAGAATGTTGCCCTGCGATCCTTGGCGGCGGAAGGACGTGCGCCAAACAGCTCTCCGCCTGGGGCCCAGCCGCCACTACATTTACCCAGTGTGCAGTTAGGGAGCTATAGCGTCCCTGGCCGTGCTTACTGGTCCACGTATCTGTGGTTAGGTGGACCTTGCCACAGATGGCGTTGCGCAGTGCACACTTGATTTTATCGGACACTTGTTTGTGCAGGGAAGGCACGGCTCTCTTGGAGAAGTAGTGGCGGCTGGGAACAACATACTGTGGGACAGCAAGTGACATAAACTGTTTGAAGCTGTGTGTGTCCACCAGCCTAAATGACAGCATTTCATAGGCCAGTAGTTTAGAAATGCTGGCATTCAGGGCCAGGGATCGAGGGTGGCTAGGTGGGAATTTACGCTTTCTCTCAAATGTTTGTGAGATGGAGAGCTGAACGCTGCCGTGTGACATGGTTGAGATGCTTGGTGACGCAGGTGGTGGTGTTGGTGGTACATCCCATGTTTGCTGGGCGGCAGGTGCCAACGTTCCTCCAGAGGCAGAGGAAGAGGCCGAGGCGGCGGCAGCAGCAGCAGAAGAGGCCGAGGCGGCAGCAGCAGAAGAGGTAGCAGGGGGAGCCTGAGTGACTTCCTTGTTTTTAAGGTGTTTACTCCACTGCAGTTCATGCTTTGCATGCAGGTGCCTGGTCATGCAGGTTGTGCTAAGGTTCAGAACGTTAATGCCTCGCTTCAGGCTCTGATGGCACAGCGTGCATACCACTCGGGTCTTGTCGTCAGCACATTGTTTGAAGAAGTGCCATGCCAGGGAACTCCTTGAAGCTGCCTTTGGGGTGCTCGGTCCCAGATGGCGGCGGTCAGTAGCAGGCGGAGTCTCTTGGCGGCGGGTGTTCTGATTTTGGACACTGCTCCCTCTTTTGCTACGATCTCTAAGCAAGATCCACAAGCTCAGGCGTTCACTGGGCCAGGGATCATTTAAAATGGAGTGTGGCAAAATGGAAGACTGTTCTGTGGTCAGACGAGTCACGATTCAAAGTTCTTTTTGGAAATCTGGGACGCCATGTCATCCGGACCAAAGAGGACAAGGACAACCCAAGTTGTTATCAACGCTCAGTTCAGAAGCCTGCATCTCTGATGGTATGGGGTTGCATGAGTGCGTGTGGCATGGGCAGCTTGCATGTCTGGAAAGGCACCATCAATGCAGAAAAATATATTCAGGTTCTAGAACAACATATGCTCCCATCCAGACGTCATCTCTTTCAGGGAAGACCCTGCATTTTTCAACAAGATAATGCCAGACCACATTCTGCATCAATCACAACATCATGGCTGTGTAGGAGAAGGATCCGGGTACTGAAATGGCCAGTCTGCAGTCCAGATCTTTCACCTATAGAGAACATTTGGCGCATCATAAAGAGGAAGGTGCAACAAAGAAGGCCCAAGACTATTGAACAGTTAGAGGCCTGTATTAGACAAGAATGGGAGAGCATTCCTATTTCTAAACTTGAGAAACTGGTCTCCTCGGTCCCCAGACGTCTGTTGAGTGTTGTAAGAAGAAGGGGAGATGCCACACAGTGGTGAAAATGGCCTTGTCCCAACTTTTTGGGGATTTGTTGACACCATGAAATTCTGATTCAACATATTTTTCCCTTAAAATGGTACATTTTCTCAGTTTAAACTTTTGTTCCGTGATTTATGTTCTATTCTGAATAAAATATTAGAAGTTGGCACCTCCACATCATTGCATTCAGTTTTTATTCACGATTTGTATAGTGTCCCAACTTTTTGGGAATCCGGTTTGTACTTCACAGGCAGTTGACATTCGTAGCAGGACAGTCTATATACTCCACAGACAGTTGACACTGTTAGCAGGACACTCTATATACTCCATAGGCAGTTGACATTGGTAACAGGCCAGTCTATAAACTCCACAGTCAGTTGACATTGGTAGCAGGACAGTCTATATAATCCACAGGCAGATGACATTGGTTAGCAGGACACTCTAAATTCTCCACAGGCAGTTCACATTGGTAAAAGGACAATTTATATACGCCACAGTTAGTTGATATTGGTAGCAGGACACTCTATATACTCCACCGGCAGTTGATATTGGTAGCAGGACAGTCTATATACTCCACAGGCAGTTGACATTGGTAACAAGACAGTCTATATACTCCATAGGCAGTTGACATGGGAAGCAGGACAGTCTATAAACTTCACAGACAGTTGACACTGTTAGCAGGACACTCTATATACTCCATTGGCAGTTGACATGGGAAGCAGGACAGTCTATAAACTCAACAGTCAGTTGACATTGGTAGCAGGACAGTCTATAAACTCCACAGTCGGTTGACATTGGTAGTGTCACGATCAGTGTGGGGGGAAAATTCCACACTGAACACAGGAAGGAAGGGGAACAGTAACTGGCCCTGGAAACTAGGGAAGGAACAGGTCACCTCCTAAACAGCTCTAATCCAGGCCCTAACTACCTATCAATATTAATAGACCTTGACAATAGGAATATTCATAAGCTGTATACCTAGGCCCTTATATCCCTATAAGGCCCTGGAATGAGGTTAGGACCAGAGACAACCCATTCCTTCCCAGATGGACAAATGGAAGTCTCTGTCTCAGGTCCAGATACAAACAACAGGGAATATAACAAACACAATACAATAAGAAATGACAAGACTTAGCTGAAAGTAGAAAACTGGCAACTCCACAGAGTACAACCGACCAGCAAATAAGAAGACAAGAAGAAAATCTATAAACCGCACCTCCAAGTGTGAGAAGGGGGAAAGGTAAATTACCAACAAGCAACACCTGAAGCAAGGGGTGTGGCATTCACCAAAACACAGCCACAATAAGATCCACAGGGAACTTGTCAATTTAACCCACGAGTTGCCAGTCTCTCCGATCTCCTGGAACCTGCCACGGGAACGTCCGTGACAGTACCCCCCCCCCCCTTCTACGGGTGACCTCTGGGTACCCAGGACCGACCTTATCCGGGTGAGATCTATGAAAGGCATTCACTAAATGATTGGCCTTAATGACGAATGCCGACACCTACATCCTCTCCTCCAGTCCATAACCTCTCCAGTGGACAAGATATTGAAGGAATCTACTGAGAACTCAAGAGTAGAGTTGAGCGAACACCTGGATGTTCGGGTTCGAGAAGTTCGGCCGAACTTCCCGGAAATGTTCGGGTTCGGAATCCGAACCCGAACCGAACTTCGTCCCGAACCCGAACCCCATTGAAGTCAATGGGGACCCGAACTTTTGGGCACTAAAAAGGCTGTAAAACAGCCCAGGAAAGAGCTAGAGGGCTGCAAAAGGCAGCAACATGTAGGTAAATCCCCTGCAAACAAATGTGTATAGGGAAATGAATTAAAATAAAAATTAAAAAAATGAAAATGAACCAATATCAATTGGACAGAGGTCCCATAGCAGAGAATCTGGCTTCACGTCTGCAGAGAATCAGTCTCTTCATGCCATAGCAGAGAATCAGGCTTCACGTCACCCACCACTGGAACAGGCCACTGTCACACATTTAGGCCCAGGCACCCAGGCAGAGGAGAGAGGTCCCGTAACAGAGAATCTGGCCTTATGTCAGCACAGAATCTGTCTTCATGTCATAGCAGAGAATCAGGCTTCACGTCACCCACCACTGGAACAGGCCACTGTCACACATTTAGGCCCAGGCACCCAGGCAGAGGAGAGAGGTCCCGTAACAGAGAATCTGGCCTTATGTCAGCACAGAATCTGGCTTCATGTCATAGCAGAGAATCAGGCTTCACGTCACCCACCACTGGAACGGGCAACTGTCACATATTTAGGCCCAGGCACCCAGGCAGAGGAGAGAGGTCCCGTAACAGAGAATCTGGCCTTATGTCAGCACAGAATCTGGCTTCATGTCATAGCAGAGAATCAGGCTTCACGTCACCCACCACTGGAACAGGCCACTGTCACACATTTAGGCCCAGGCACCCAGGCAGAGGAGAGAGGTCCCGTAACAGAGAATCTGGCCTTATGTCAGCACAGAATCTGTCTTCATGTCATAGCAGAGAATCAGGCTTCACGTCACCCACCACTGGAACAGGCCACTGTCACACATTTAGGCCCAGGCACCCAGGCAGAGGAGAGAGGTCCCGTAACAGAGAATCTGGCCTTATGTCAGCACAGAATCTGTCTTCATGTCATAGCAGAGAATCAGGCTTCACGTCACCCACCACTGGAACAGGCCACTGTCACACATTTAGGCCCCGGCACCCAGACAGAGGAGAGGTTCATTCAACTTTGGGTTGCCCCGCAATATAATGGTAAAATGAAATTAAAAATAGTATTGAATGAGGAAGTGCCCTGGAGTAGAATAATATATTGTTAAGGGGAGGTAGTTAATATCTAATCTGCACAAGGGATGGACAGGTCCTGTGGGATCCATGCCTGGTTAATTTTTATGAACGTCAGCTTGTCCACATTGGCTGTAGACAGGCGGCTGCGTTTGTCTGTAATGACGCCCCCTGCCGTGCTGAATACACGTTCAGACAAAACGCTGGCCGCCGGGCAGGCCAGCACCTCCAAGGCATAAAAGGCTAGCTCTGGCCACGTGGACAATTTGGAGACCCAGAAGTTAAATGGGGCCGAACCATCAGTCAGTACGTGGAGGGGTGTGCACAGGTACTGTTCCACCATGTTAGTGAAATGTTGCCTCCTGCTAACACGTTCCGTATCAGGTGGTGGTGCAGTTAGCTGTGGCGTTATGACAAAACTTTTCCACATCTCTGCCATGCTAACCCTGCCCTCAGAGGAGCTGGGCGTGACACAGCTGCGTTGGCGACCTCTTGCTCCTCCTCTGCCTTCGCCTTGGGCTTCCACTGGTTCCCCTGTGACATTTGGGAATGCTCTCAGTAGCGCGTCTACCAACGTGCGCTTGTACTCGCGCATCTTCCTATCACGCTCCAGTGTAGGAAGTAAGGTGGGCACATTGTCTTTGTACAGGGGATCCAGCAGGGTGGCAACCCAGTAGTCCTCACACGTTAAAATGTGGGCAACTCTGCTGTCGTTGCGCAGGCACTGCAGCATGTAGTCGCTCATGTGTGCCAGGCTGCCCAGAGGTAAGGACAAGCTGTCCTCTGTGGGAGGCGTATTGTCATCGTCCTGTGTTTCCCCCCAGCCACTCACCAGTGATGGGCCCGAGCTGCTTTGGGTGCCACCCCGCTGTGAACATGCTTCATCCTCATCCTCCTCCACCTCCTCCTCATCCTCGTCCTCCTCGTCCTCCAGTAGTGGGCCCTGTCTGGCCACATTTGTACCTGGCCTCTGCTGTTGCAAAAAACCTCCCTCTGAGTCACTTCGAAGAGACTGGCCTGAAAGTGCTAAAAATGACCCCTCTTCCTCCTCTTCCTCCTGGGCCACCTCCTCTTCCATCATCGCCCTAAGTGTTTTCTCAAGGAGACATAGAAGTGGTATTGTAACGCTGATAACGGCGTCATCGCCACTGGCCATGTTGGTGGAGTACTCGAAACAACGCAACAGGGCACACAGGTCTCGCATGGAGGCCCAGTCATTGGTGGTGAAGTGTGTCTGATCCGCAGTGCGACTGACCCGTGCGTGCTGCAGCTGAAACTCCACTATGGCCTGCTGCTGCTTGTACAGTCTGTCCAGCATATGCAAGGTGGAGTTCCACCTGGTGGGTACGTCGCATATGAGGCGGTGAGCGGGAAGGCCGAAGTTACGCTGTAGCGCAGACAGACGAGCAGCGGCAGGGTGTGAACGCCGGAAGCGCGAACAGACGACCCGCACTTTATGCAGCAGCTCTGACATGTCGGGGTAGTTGCGAATGAACTTCTGCACCACCAAATTCAGCACATGCGCCAGGCAAGGGATGTGCGTCAAACCGGCTAGTCCCAGAGCTGCAACGAGATTTCGCCCATTATCGCACACCACCAGGCCGGGCTGGAGGCTCATCGGCAGCAACCACTCGTTGGTCTATTGTTCTATACCCCGCCACAACTCCTGTGCGGTGTGGGGCCTGTCCCCCAAAAATATGAGTTTCAGAATGGCCTGCTGACGTTTATCCCGGGCTGTGCTGAAGTTGGTGGTGAAGGTGTGTGGCTGACTGGATGAGCAGGTGGAAGAAGAGGAGGAGGAAGCTGAGTAGGAGGAGACAGGAGGCAAAGAATGTTGCCCTGCGATCCTTGGCGGCGGAAGGACGTGCGCCAAACAGCTCTCCGCCTGGGGCCCAGCCGCCACTACATTTACCCAGTGTGCAGTTAGGGAGCTATAGCGTCCCTGGCCGTGCTTACTGGTCCACGTATCTGTGGTTAGGTGGACCTTGCCACAGATGGCGTTGCGCAGTGCACACTTGATTTTATCGGACACTTGTTTGTGCAGGGAAGGCACGGCTCTCTTGGAGAAGTAGTGGCGGCTGGGAACAACATACTGTGGGACAGCAAGTGACATAAACTGTTTGAAGCTGTGTGTGTCCACCAGCCTAAATGACAGCATTTCATAGGCCAGTAGTTTAGAAATGCTGGCATTCAGGGCCAGGGATCGAGGGTGGCTAGGTGGGAATTTACGCTTTCTCTCAAATGTTTGTGAGATGGAGAGCTGAACGCTGCCGTGTGACATGGTTGAGATGCTTGGTGACGCAGGTGGTGGTGTTGGTGGTACATCCCATGTTTGCTGGGCGGCAGGTGCCAACGTTCCTCCAGAGGCAGAGGAAGAGGCCGAGGCGGCGGCAGCAGCAGCAGAAGAGGCCGAGGCGGCAGCAGCAGAAGAGGTAGCAGGGGGAGCCTGAGTGACTTCCTTGTTTTTAAGGTGTTTACTCCACTGCAGTTCATGCTTTGCATGCAGGTGCCTGGTCATGCAGGTTGTGCTAAGGTTCAGAACGTTAATGCCTCGCTTCAGGCTCTGATGGCACAGCGTGCATACCACTCGGGTCTTGTCGTCAGCACATTGTTTGAAGAAGTGCCATGCCAGGGAACTCCTTGAAGCTGCCTTTGGGGTGCTCGGTCCCAGATGGCGGCGGTCAGTAGCAGGCGGAGTCTCTTGGCGGCGGGTGTTCTGATTTTGGACACTGCTCCCTCTTTTGCTACGATCTCTAAGCAAGATCCACAAGCTCAGGCGTTCACTGGGCCAGGGATCATTTAAAATGGAGTGTGGCAAAATGGAAGACTGTTCTGTGGTCAGACGAGTCACGATTCAAAGTTCTTTTTGGAAATCTGGGACGCCATGTCATCCGGACCAAAGAGGACAAGGACAACCCAAGTTGTTATCAACGCTCAGTTCAGAAGCCTGCATCTCTGATGGTATGGGGTTGCATGAGTGCGTGTGGCATGGGCAGCTTGCATGTCTGGAAAGGCACCATCAATGCAGAAAAATATATTCAGGTTCTAGAACAACATATGCTCCCATCCAGACGTCATCTCTTTCAGGGAAGACCCTGCATTTTTCAACAAGATAATGCCAGACCACATTCTGCATCAATCACAACATCATGGCTGTGTAGGAGAAGGATCCGGGTACTGAAATGGCCAGTCTGCAGTCCAGATCTTTCACCTATAGAGAACATTTGGCGCATCATAAAGAGGAAGGTGCAACAAAGAAGGCCCAAGACTATTGAACAGTTAGAGGCCTGTATTAGACAAGAATGGGAGAGCATTCCTATTTCTAAACTTGAGAAACTGGTCTCCTCGGTCCCCAGACGTCTGTTGAGTGTTGTAAGAAGAAGGGGAGATGCCACACAGTGGTGAAAATGGCCTTGTCCCAACTTTTTGGGGATTTGTTGACACCATGAAATTCTGATTCAACATATTTTTCCCTTAAAATGGTACATTTTCTCAGTTTAAACTTTTGTTCCGTGATTTATGTTCTATTCTGAATAAAATATTAGAAGTTGGCACCTCCACATCATTGCATTCAGTTTTTATTCACGATTTGTATAGTGTCCCAACTTTTTGGGAATCCGGTTTGTACTTCACAGGCAGTTGACATTCGTAGCAGGACAGTCTATATACTCCACAGACAGTTGACACTGTTAGCAGGACACTCTATATACTCCATAGGCAGTTGACATTGGTAACAGGCCAGTCTATAAACTCCACAGTCAGTTGACATTGGTAGCAGGACAGTCTATATAATCCACAGGCAGATGACATTGGTTAGCAGGACACTCTAAATTCTCCACAGGCAGTTCACATTGGTAAAAGGACAATTTATATACGCCACAGTTAGTTGATATTGGTAGCAGGACACTCTATATACTCCACCGGCAGTTGATATTGGTAGCAGGACAGTCTATATACTCCACAGGCAGTTGACATTGGTAACAAGACAGTCTATATACTCCATAGGCAGTTGACATGGGAAGCAGGACAGTCTATAAACTTCACAGACAGTTGACACTGTTAGCAGGACACTCTATATACTCCATTGGCAGTTGACATGGGAAGCAGGACAGTCTATAAACTCAACAGTCAGTTGACATTGGTAGCAGGACAGTCTATAAACTCCACAGTCGGTTGACATTGGTAGTGTCACGATCAGTGTGGGGGGAAAATTCCACACTGAACACAGGAAGGAAGGGGAACAGTAACTGGCCCTGGAAACTAGGGAAGGAACAGGTCACCTCCTAAACAGCTCTAATCCAGGCCCTAACTACCTATCAATATTAATAGACCTTGACAATAGGAATATTCATAAGCTGTATACCTAGGCCCTTATATCCCTATAAGGCCCTGGAATGAGGTTAGGACCAGAGACAACCCATTCCTTCCCAGATGGACAAATGGAAGTCTCTGTCTCAGGTCCAGATACAAACAACAGGGAATATAACAAACACAATACAATAAGAAATGACAAGACTTAGCTGAAAGTAGAAAACTGGCAACTCCACAGAGTACAACCGACCAGCAAATAAGAAGACAAGAAGAAAATCTATAAACCGCACCTCCAAGTGTGAGAAGGGGGAAAGGTAAATTACCAACAAGCAACACCTGAAGCAAGGGGTGTGGCATTCACCAAAACACAGCCACAATAAGATCCACAGGGAACTTGTCAATTTAACCCACGAGTTGCCAGTCTCTCCGATCTCCTGGAACCTGCCACGGGAACGTCCGTGACAGTACCCCCCCCCCCCTTCTACGGGTGACCTCTGGGTACCCAGGACCGACCTTATCCGGGTGAGATCTATGAAAGGCATTCACTAAATGATTGGCCTTAATGACGAATGCCGACACCTACATCCTCTCCTCCAGTCCATAACCTCTCCAGTGGACAAGATATTGAAGGAATCTACTGAGAACTCAAGAGTAGAGTTGAGCGAACACCTGGATGTTCGGGTTCGAGAAGTTCGGCCGAACTTCCCGGAAATGTTCGGGTTCGGAATCCGAACCCGAACCGAACTTCGTCCCGAACCCGAACCCCATTGAAGTCAATGGGGACCCGAACTTTTGGGCACTAAAAAGGCTGTAAAACAGCCCAGGAAAGAGCTAGAGGGCTGCAAAAGGCAGCAACATGTAGGTAAATCCCCTGCAAACAAATGTGTATAGGGAAATGAATTAAAATAAAAATTAAAAAAATGAAAATGAACCAATATCAATTGGACAGAGGTCCCATAGCAGAGAATCTGGCTTCACGTCTGCAGAGAATCAGTCTCTTCATGCCATAGCAGAGAATCAGGCTTCACGTCACCCACCACTGGAACAGGCCACTGTCACACATTTAGGCCCAGGCACCCAGGCAGAGGAGAGAGGTCCCGTAACAGAGAATCTGGCCTTATGTCAGCACAGAATCTGTCTTCATGTCATAGCAGAGAATCAGGCTTCACGTCACCCACCACTGGAACAGGCCACTGTCACACATTTAGGCCCAGGCACCCAGGCAGAGGAGAGAGGTCCCGTAACAGAGAATCTGGCCTTATGTCAGCACAGAATCTGGCTTCATGTCATAGCAGAGAATCAGGCTTCACGTCACCCACCACTGGAACGGGCAACTGTCACATATTTAGGCCCAGGCACCCAGGCAGAGGAGAGAGGTCCCGTAACAGAGAATCTGGCCTTATGTCAGCACAGAATCTGGCTTCATGTCATAGCAGAGAATCAGGCTTCACGTCACCCACCACTGGAACAGGCCACTGTCACACATTTAGGCCCAGGCACCCAGGCAGAGGAGAGAGGTCCCGTAACAGAGAATCTGGCCTTATGTCAGCACAGAATCTGTCTTCATGTCATAGCAGAGAATCAGGCTTCACGTCACCCACCACTGGAACAGGCCACTGTCACACATTTAGGCCCAGGCACCCAGGCAGAGGAGAGAGGTCCCGTAACAGAGAATCTGGCCTTATGTCAGCACAGAATCTGTCTTCATGTCATAGCAGAGAATCAGGCTTCACGTCACCCACCACTGGAACAGGCCACTGTCACACATTTAGGCCCCGGCACCCAGACAGAGGAGAGGTTCATTCAACTTTGGGTTGCCCCGCAATATAATGGTAAAATGAAATTAAAAATAGTATTGAATGAGGAAGTGCCCTGGAGTAGAATAATATATTGTTAAGGGGAGGTAGTTAATATCTAATCTGCACAAGGGATGGACAGGTCCTGTGGGATCCATGCCTGGTTAATTTTTATGAACGTCAGCTTGTCCACATTGGCTGTAGACAGGCGGCTGCGTTTGTCTGTAATGACACCCCCTGCCGTGCTGAATACACGTTCAGACAAAACGCTGGCCGCCGGGCAGGCCAGCACCTCCAAGGCATAAAAGGCTAGCTCTGGCCACGTGGACAATTTGGAGACCCAGAAGTTAAATGGGGCCGAACCATCAGTCAGTACGTGGAGGGGTGTGCACAGGTACTGTTCCACCATGTTAGTGAAATGTTGCCTCCTGCTAACACGTTCCGTATCAGGTGGTGGTGCAGTTAGCTGTGGCGTTATGACAAAACTTTTCCACATCTCTGCCATGCTAACCCTGCCCTCAGAGGAGCTGGGCGTGACACAGCTGCGTTGGCGACCTCTTGCTCCTCCTCTGCCTTCGCCTTGGGCTTCCACTGGTTCCCCTGTGACATTTGGGAATGCTCTCAGTAGCGCGTCTACCAACGTGCGCTTGTACTCGCGCATCTTCCTATCACGCTCCAGTGTAGGAAGTAAGGTGGGCACATTGTCTTTGTACAGGGGATCCAGCAGGGTGGCAACCCAGTAGTCCTCACACGTTAAAATGTGGGCAACTCTGCTGTCGTTGCGCAGGCACTGCAGCATGTAGTCGCTCATGTGTGCCAGGCTGCCCAGAGGTAAGGACAAGCTGTCCTCTGTGGGAGGCGTATTGTCATCGTCCTGTGTTTCCCCCCAGCCACTCACCAGTGATGGGCCCGAGCTGCTTTGGGTGCCACCCCGCTGTGAACATGCTTCATCCTCATCCTCCTCCACCTCCTCCTCATCCTCGTCCTCCTCGTCCTCCAGTAGTGGGCCCTGTCTGGCCACATTTGTACCTGGCCTCTGCTGTTGCAAAAAACCTCCCTCTGAGTCACTTCGAAGAGACTGGCCTGAAAGTGCTAGAAATGACCCCTCTTCCTCCTCTTCCTCCTGGGCCACCTCCTCTTCCATCATCGCCCTAAGTGTTTTCTCAAGGAGACATAGAAGTGGTATTGTAACGCTGATAACGGCGTCATCGCCACTGGCCATGTTGGTGGAGTACTCGAAACAACGCAACAGGGCACACAGGTCTCGCATGGAGGCCCAGTCATTGGTGGTGAAGTGTGTCTGATCCGCAGTGCGACTGACCCGTGCGTGCTGCAGCTGAAACTCCACTATGGCCTGCTGCTGCTTGTACAGTCTGTCCAGCATATGCAAGGTGGAGTTCCACCTGGTGGGTACGTCGCATATGAGGCGGTGAGCGGGAAGGCCGAAGTTACGCTGTAGCGCAGACAGACGAGCAGCGGCAGGGTGTGAACGCCGGAAGCGCGAACAGACGACCCGCACTTTATGCAGCAGCTCTGACATGTCGGGGTAGTTGCGAATGAACTTCTGCACCACCAAATTCAGCACATGCGCCAGGCAAGGGATGTGCGTCAAACCGGCTAGTCCCAGAGCTGCAACGAGATTTCGCCCATTATCGCACACCACCAGGCCGGGCTGGAGGCTCATCGGCAGCAACCACTCGTTGGTCTATTGTTCTATACCCCGCCACAACTCCTGTGCGGTGTGGGGCCTGTCCCCCAAAAATATGAGTTTCAGAATGGCCTGCTGACGTTTATCCCGGGCTGTGCTGAAGTTGGTGGTGAAGGTGTGTGGCTGACTGGATGAGCAGGTGGAAGAAGAGGAGGAGGAAGCTGAGTAGGAGGAGACAGGAGGCAAAGAATGTTGCCCTGCGATCCTTGGCGGCGGAAGGACGTGCGCCAAACAGCTCTCCGCCTGGGGCCCAGCCGCCACTACATTTACCCAGTGTGCAGTTAGGGAGCTATAGCGTCCCTGGCCGTGCTTACTGGTCCACGTATCTGTGGTTAGGTGGACCTTGCCACAGATGGCGTTGCGCAGTGCACACTTGATTTTATCGGACACTTGTTTGTGCAGGGAAGGCACGGCTCTCTTGGAGAAGTAGTGGCGGCTGGGAACAACATACTGTGGGACAGCAAGTGACATAAACTGTTTGAAGCTGTGTGTGTCCACCAGCCTAAATGACAGCATTTCATAGGCCAGTAGTTTAGAAATGCTGGCATTCAGGGCCAGGGATCGAGGGTGGCTAGGTGGGAATTTACGCTTTCTCTCAAATGTTTGTGAGATGGAGAGCTGAACGCTGCCGTGTGACATGGTTGAGATGCTTGGTGACGCAGGTGGTGGTGTTGGTGGTACATCCCATGTTTGCTGGGCGGCAGGTGCCAACGTTCCTCCAGAGGCAGAGGCCGAGGCGGCGGCAGCAGCAGCAGAAGAGGCCGAGGCGGCAGCAGCAGAAGAGGTAGCAGGGGGAGCCTGAGTGACTTCCTTGTTTTTAAGGTGTTTACTCCACTGCAGTTCATGCTTTGCATGCAGGTGCCTGGTCATGCAGGTTGTGCTAAGGTTCAGAACGTTAATGCCTCGCTTCAGGCTCTGATGGCACAGCGTGCATACCACTCGGGTCTTGTCGTCAGCACATTGTTTGAAGAAGTGCCATGCCAGGGAACTCCTTGAAGCTGCCTTTGGGGTGCTCGGTCCCAGATGGCGGCGGTCAGTAGCAGGCGGAGTCTCTTGGCGGCGGGTGTTCTGATTTTGGACACTGCTCCCTCTTTTGCTACGCTGTTGGCTCGGTCTCACCACTGCCTCTTCCTCCGAACTGTGAAAGCCAGTGGCACGACCTTCATTCCATGTGGGGTCTAGGACCTCATCGTCCCCTGCATCGTCTTCCACCCAGTCTTGATCCCTGACCTCCTGTTCAGTCTGCACACTGCAGAAAGACGCAGCAGTTGGCACCTGTGTTTCGTCATCATCAGAGACGTGCTGAGGTGGTATTCCCATGTCCTCATCATCAGGAAACATAAGTGGTTGTGCGTTAGTGCATTCTATCTCTTCCACCCCTGGGGAAGAGCTAGGTGGATGCCCTTGGTTAACCCTGGCAGCAGAGTCTTCAAACAGCATAAGAGACTGCTGCATAACTTGAGGCTCAGACAGTTTCCCTGATATGCATGGGGGTGATGTGACAGACTGATGGGCTTGGTTTTCATGCGCCATCTGTGTGCTTTCTGCAGAAGACTGGGTGGGAGATAATGTGAACGTGCTGGATGCACTGTCGGCCATCCAATTGACTAATGCCTGTACCTGCTCAGGCCTTACCATCCTTAGAACGGCATTGGGCCCCACCAAATATGGCTGTAAATTCTGGCGGGTACTGGGACCTGAGGTAGTTGGTACACTAGGACGTGTGGCTGTGGCAGAACGGCCACGTCCTCTCCCAGCACCAGAGGGTCCACTAACACCACCACGACCATGTCCACGTCCGCGTCCCTTATTAGATGTTTTCCTCATTGTTCCCGTTGACCACAATTTTGAGAATGGCAAATTTGGGAATAGTTTTTCAACCCAGAACAAAAAATGAGCTTTTACGGTCACTACAAATAACTTGACCAGCTAAAACAGTACAGATGTAATGCAAGGCACCAACAAACAGACCAGTGATGAAAGCAAAAAGGTGTTTATTCACCAGAAACATAAACGTCCAGGACACTTGCTGGTAACAAGGAATAATAACAAAAACCAGGCAAGGAGATTCCAGGAATAGTCCCAACCAGTGCTGAATGATGCTGTGCACTTGGCAGTCGAGTCACTCCAGATCTTGGGTCCGCTGCAAAGGACAAAGTTCCTGGCAGTCTTCAGTCACTAGCAGTTGTGACCTATACCTGGTTGAGGGAAAATAACAGTGGGCACTGATCACCCTGAGAGACCTCCTTTTAAATGCCTGCTGACCAATCCCAGGGTGCCAAGTGTCCACTACCATAGGTGAACAAATTGCCCTGCACCTGAGTACATGGCCTAAGGCAATCACAAGTTGATTAACCCATGGCTGGCTCCCTAATCCACTTTGCTCTTGTGAGTCAGTATATTATGCGCCACTGGTCGACGAAGCGCATAAGAAGCGCGTACTCGCGACCGTGTATCCCTTTGCGAACCTGCCCTCGTGCGTACGCACGGACGCATGATTGACTCAGCGCGAGTATGCGAGCGCGTGGACCCAGATGCGGAAACGGAAGTCGCAGGAGACACCGGAGACAACCCTGGCCGCGGCGTCTTGTCACTCGCCTGGCCACTCTGTCCCCGGGACTCCGACGGTCCTCCCCTCCGATGTCCACGCGAACGCATCCCCGCACTGGCTCGCAAAGGGGTCAGCGCTGGTGCATCAGAGACACGCATAACCTGTCCCGCAACTCCATGAGGACCCCTCTTGGTTCCCCTGGAGTGCAAAGCAGGTGAGGATCTTACAACAGATTTGGTTGAATAGAATTGTGAGGCCTGTTTTTTTTTTGCGCTGTGTGACAGGTATAGGTTTAATCACAGAATTAGACTTCTATCTGCACGGTAGCGTGTGTCTTAGGTTTTTCTGAATTACACTATCAGCACCTTCAATGTAAGATATCCTTTTTGGGATAGATTTCAAGTAGGCCTCATATAGCAGAAACTAGTTATTTTGAGAATGGCAAATTTGGGAATAGTTTTTCAACCCAGAACAAAAAATGTGCTTTTACGGTCACTACAAATAACTTGACCAGCTCGATACTAAACTCTTGGTCGCCCTCCTTTATCTCATGGATAGGCAGGCGTAATATATTTAATTCTCTAATAGTCCCTAAATTCACCTATTTACTGCAAGCCCTCCCAGTAAAATTGCCAAACAGCTTCTATGTATCTTTCAGGAAAATGTGCTCCTCTTATATCTGGGGGAATGTAAAACCCAGAATTTCAAACAAGATTCTGCTCCTTCCCTTTACAAAAGGATCAGAGCAAGAGGTCGCCAACGCAGCTGTGTCACGCCCAGCTCCTCTGAGGGCAGGGTTAGCATGGCAGAGATGTGGAAAAGTTTTGTCATAACGCCACAGCTAACTGCACCACCACCTGATACGGAACGTGTTAGCAGGAGGCAACATTTCACTAACATGGTGGAACAGTACCTGTGCACACCCCTCCACGTACTGACTGATGGAATTGGATTACCATCTATTAAAAGATATCACAGAGCTGTGCACCTTAATAGAGTCATTGATTTGATCAGGAAACCTCACCATAAATTATGGATCCCATTGGAAAATAATCTGGTAGGTCATCCTATTAGACCTTTATTACTATCAGATTTTGAGAAACCTCCTCGCGCGAACACAGGAGGTCCATTGGCGTCGGTAACACTAGCACTTTGGAAGAACAAAATTGTAAAAGATACCTGTCTTAAATACCCATCATCAATCATTAACATAGGGGATTGCATCAACATTTGTAAAGACAGTGCTAATATCCTCCCTCCTCAATTAAGAAACTCTGACCAGTCAATACAGGAGCTACTAGATGAGGAAGGCACCTTCCTTGATCTCCCTACCCTAAGGAGTAAATTTAATCTACCTAATCTCAACCAGATGCAATTTTTATGATTAAAAACTATATTCGGCCCTATTCTTAAAAAGAACCAAGACAGTTCTTCACTAAATTGGTTCGAAAAACTAGCCTCACAAACTCAATACCCATCAAAGATTACCTCCCTGGTGATGAGGAATCTATCACTTTTAGATGTTCCTCCTTCTTTATATTTCATTAGGGAATGGGAAAATGACTTAGGCAAGAAATTCTCTGACAGAGAGTTACAGATTATTTTAAGTGCTCCGAAAAACATCTCAAGATGTGTAACCATACAAGAGAACGCATACAAAATTCTCACAAGGTGGTACCTAACCCCGGTCAGGTTAAGCCAGATGTATGGAGACACGTCTAACAGATGCTGGAGATGTTTGTCTGAAAGGGGTTCTTTCCTACATATATGGTGGACGTGCCCTAAAATAAAAGCCTTTTGGGATTTGGTATTTAAGCTGGTTAGGGAAATCCTTGATATGAAAGGGGAAGTACTTCCTTGCTGCCCTGAAATAGCTCTGCTGTCGTTAGTACCTAGCTCTATTTCAGTCTCAAAAACATATCTCTTGAAGATACTGTTGGCAGCAGCTAGACTATTGATAGCATATAACTGGAAATCAGAGGTTCCCCCTTCAATGTCGCAATGGAGAGGTAAAATAGAAGCTATAGCCAGAATGGAGGAACTCTCACATTGGGAACTCCGATCCCGTCATAAATATATTAAAATATGGTCTCCATGGACTTCTAAGAAAGACATCATTTCTCCTCATCAGCTTGGAGAGTTAACCCCCTCATCTCCTTGAGCACCAGTTCACATTACACATTACACTTCTTCCCTACAATTTTTAGTGGATAATGGGCCACCTATATCTCAATACTCCTGCAATAACGCTGATTTTAGAGGATAACCTTTTAGACATAATAGCATACCCTACATATTAATACTTGGTATACATTCCTTTGATTTGCTGACCCAAAAGCTTCGCACAGTCTAGTTCGCATTCCTTCCCTCATCTTCCTTCCTACTCTGCCCCACCTGCTGCCTTCACATTTTCCTTTCCATCCTTCCCCCTTGTTATTTCCCTATATTTCCCTCACCTTTACTTTATTGTTATTGTTTTTATGTTTTAATTCTGGAATACAGTCACTAGCATTTTGTCTGTCCAACTATTTACAGCACTTTTTATCTTTTGAGTCTAAGCACGAGTCCATCTGTTCTCATATTGGGTTTGAGCAGTTTTGCAGATTTGCGGTATAGGGGATCGGAGATCTCTAGTGTAGGTATGTCCTATAATATGGATCTCACCCTAGTGCTTTAACAGCACCCCTTATAAAGGTGCCTTTCAGACTGCGATTTATTTGTATTGCTCGTTAGCTAGATCTCACATATTCTGCTGTATTAGCTCTGCCATAAGGGGTCAATATATGTGCTTTGTATAGAGTACGGTCTTGTATTCCTTGTTTGTATACTTATTTTTTCATGTTTTATAAAATCAATAAAAAGATTTTAAAAAGAAATAACTTGACCAGCTAAAACAGTACAGATTTGGTTGAATAGAAATGTGAGGCCTGTTTTTTTTTGCGCTGTGTGACAGGTATAGGTTTAATCACAGAATTAGACTTCTATCTGCACGGTAGCGTGTGTCTTAGGTTTTTCTGAATGACACTATCAGCGCCTTCAATGTAAGATATCCTTTTTGGGATAGATTTCAAGTAGGCCTCATATAGCAGAAACTAGTTATTTTGAGAATGGCAAATTTGGGAATAGTTTTTCAACCCAGAACAAAAAATGTGCTTTTACGGTCACTACAAATAACTTGACCAGCTAAAACAGTACAAATTTGGTTGAATAGAAATGTCAGGTCTATTTTTTAGGCGCTGGGTGACAGGCTCAACTTGCCCCTGATGTAGTATATGGCCAAAAAATAACCACACTATTGATGGTTAAATGCACTTGGGTGACACAGGCTCAGCCTGCACCAGATGTAGTATATGGCCAAAAAATAACCAGACTGTTGATGGTTAAATGCACTTCGGTGACACAGGCTCAGCCTGCAGCTGATGTAGTATATGGCCAAAAAATAACCAGACTGTTGATGGTTAAATGCACTTCGGTGACACATGCTCAGCTTGCAGCTGATGTAGGATATAGCACAAAAAAACCACACTATTGATGGTTAAATACACTTGGTGATAGCTTGTGCTGGCGCATCACAAGTCACGAAATGGCCGCCGATCACCCCAGAAAAAAGTGATCTAAAAACGCTCTGGGCAGCCTCAAAAAAGTGAGCAAGTCGATATTAGCACTTCAATGATCCACAGCTGCAGATCGATCACAGAATGAAGTCTTTTGGAGGAGTTAATCTGCCTAATCTCGCCCTAACGTCGCAGCTGCAACCTCTCCCTATGCTTTAATCAGCAGAGTGACGTGCAGCGCTACGTGACCCAAGCTTATATAGAGGCTGGGTCGCATGCTGCACTGGCCAATCACAGCCATGCCAATAGTAGGCAAGGCTGTGATGGCCTCTTGGGGCAAGTAGTATGACGCTTGTTGATTGGCTGCTTTGCCGAACACCGAACCCGAACCCAGACTTTTACGAAAATGTTCAGGTTCGGGTCCGTGTCACGGACACCCCAAAATTCGGTACGAACCCGAACTATACAGTTCGGGTTCGCTCATCCCTACTCAAGAGTCAACTATTTTCGTGATATCAAATTCCAAATTACCGTCCACCATGACCGGAGCGGGTGGCAAGGAAGATGGCTGTAAAGGTTCCACTTATTTTTTTTAAACAAAGACCTATGGAACACATTATGAATTTTCAGGGCCTGAGGAAGCTCAAGATGAAAAGCTACAGGATTAATAATGACCATAATCTTATATGGGCAGATAAACCTTGGACCCAACTTCCAGGAAGGTACATTTAACTTAATGTTTCTTGTGGACAGCCACACAGAATCACCCACTCTTAGGTCGGGACCATTCATACGTTTCCTGTAAGCCACACGTTTATATTTGATGCCCATATTTTTCAAGTTATTTAGAATTTTTTGCCATATCGATGACAATGATGACGAAAAAGGTTCTTCCTCAGGGATACTAGAAGTATTAGAACCAGAAAATGTGTCAAACTGCCGGTGAAACCCATAGACCACAAAAAACGGCGACACACCAGTGGACTCCTGACTATGATT
The DNA here is from genome assembly GCF_905171765.1 of Bufo bufo. Taxonomy (NCBI): domain Eukaryota; kingdom Metazoa; phylum Chordata; class Amphibia; order Anura; family Bufonidae; genus Bufo; species Bufo bufo. The sequence continues at coordinate 151,983,461 of NC_053397.1, read as the reverse complement.
GTTTATGGCAAACTCTGCCAAAGACAAAAAGGAAGACCACTCCTCCTGGTCTCAGATACAAAACATCTTAAGTAAGTCTCAAGACTCTGATTAGTGCGCTCCGTCTGTCCATTTGACTGATGATGAAAAGCCAAAGAAAAAGACAGTTGAATTCCCATACGAGTACAGAACGCCTTCCAGAACCTGGAAACAAACTGAGTGCCACAATCCGAGACCACATCAGAGGGAATGCCATGGAGTTTCACAATGTTGTCAACAAATACCTGTGCAAGGGTTTTAGCATTAGGTAGGCCTATTAATGCAATAAAATGTACCACTTTACTAAAGCGATCAACTACCACCAGAATAACTGTCTTTCCTGAAGAATTAGGTAGATCAGTGATAAAGTCCATGGATACATGAGTCCATGGTCTGGACAGAATGGGTAATGGAAGTAAAGATCCAGAAGGTCGAGTATGTGTCACCTTGGCAAGTGCACAGGTAGTACAGGCTGACACATAGTCCTTCACACACTTATGCCACCCCGGCCACCAGAATCTACGAGATATGAGGTTGGCAGTGGACCTAATTCCAGGATATCCTGTAAGAACCGTACAATGATGTTCCTCCAACACCTTGTGATGCAATTCCGGTGGCACAAATAGTTTCCCAGAGGGACACGAGTCCGGTGCGTCTCCCTGAGCCTCTAACACCTTCACCTCAAGGTCAGGGTAAAGAGCGGATATCACCACCACCCCTTTAGAAAGTATGGGACTCGGGTTTCAAAATCACCACCTCCAGGTAAACTACGTGACAAGGAGTCCGCCTTGACATTCTAAACCCCAGGACGATAGGTGACAGTGAAATAGAATCTAGTGAAAAACAGCGCCCATCTGGCTTGTCTTGGGTTCAGTCGTTTCGCCGACTCCAGATAAGCCAGATTTTTGTGATCAGTGAATACCGTGATCGGATGAATCGTCCCTTCCAACCAATGACGCCATTCCTCAAAAGCCAATTTAATGGCCAGCAACTCTCTGTTACCCATATCATCCGTCCCTTTCTTAGTCATGTCCGTTAAGGGTTTTACTATTGTCAAATAATTCTTAATACATTTTCGGTAATAGTTGGTGAATCCTAAAAACCGCATAAGAGCATTCAGATTTTCGAGTTTATCCCAGTCCAATACAGAACGGACTTTCTCAGGATCCATTCGAAAACCCGAAGATGACAGCAGGTAGCCCAAGAACTGCACCTCGTGTACCGCAAAAACACACTTCTCTAATTTTGCGAATAATTATCCCATTGGATCTGTAACACCTGTCTCACATTGATTCTGATGTGTTTCCATGTCAGGAGAATAAATAAGAATGTCATCCAAATACACGATAACAAACCTCCACACTAGGTGATAAAAGATGTCATTCATAATATTGGAAGACCACCGGGGCATTGGTCAAAAGGCATGACCAGGTTCTCAAATTGCCCCTCAGGAGTATTAAAAGCTGTCTTCCATTCATCCCCTTCCTTGATCCTAACCAGATTATATGCCCCCCTTAAGTCCAACTTGGAGAACACCTTGGCACCAATAATCTGGGTAAACAAATCTGGAATCAAAGGAAGAGGGTAAGGATCACAGATAGTAATCTGATTGAGTTCACGAAAATCCAGACATGGTCGAAGACCTCCATCATTTTTTTTTTTTACAAAAAAGAACCCTGCAGCCACTGGAGGCACTATGCGCCTGAGTTAGCGCGTGTGGCGCATAAAAGATTATGTAATTTGCATCAAGGGGTTCTCAGTCATGGCCAGATGAAGCGGTGATACGCGAAACTGCCGTCGCCATGTTCTTGTGATTGCACTGCATTGTTTGTTCTTCCCCTCTCTGTACCCAGTATAAAAGAATATTTGCATCGAATGGTGAGTGCCGCTTATTTACTTCTATTTGTGGAATCGTATTTGCATCTTACAAGCTGTGCGCCACCAGATTGCGAAAAGCTGTGACCCTTGTTTCCTCCACGTGATCGAGTGCTGAATAGAGTTGAGCGAACACCTGGATGTTCGGGTTCGACGAGTTCGGCCGAACTTTCGAAAAATGTTCGGGTTCGGGATCCGAACTCGACCCGAACTTCATCCCGAACCCGAACCCCATAGAAGTCAATGGGGACCCGAACTTTTGGGCACTAAAAAGGCTGTAAAACACACCCGGAAAGGGCTAGAGGGCTGCAAAAGGCAGCAAAATGTAGTTAAATCCCCTGCAAACAAATGTAGATAGGGAAATGATGAGTTAACATAAAATAAATAAAAATTAAACAATATTAATTGGAGTGAGGTCCCATAGCACAGAATCAGGCTTCAAGTCACCCACCAATGGAGAAGGTCACTTACTATTATTTTGACCACAGCACCCAGACAAAGGAGAGAGGTCCCACAGCAGAGAACCAGGCATCATATCACCCACCACAGGAGTAGGCCACCATTTAGTTACTTTGACCCCTACACCCAGACGGAGGAGAGAGGCTACACAGCAAAGAATCAGGCATTTAGATCACCCACCACAGGAGTAGGCCACCATTGAATCAGACCCCGGCAACCATGTCAGATGGCACAAGCATAAGCTTTATATCAATCAGCACAGGAGAAGGCGACTTTGACAGACTTTGACCCCTACACCCGGACGGAGGAGAGAGGTTTCAAAGCAGAGAATCAGGCATTTAGATCACCCACCACAGGAGTAGGCCCCAATTTAATGGGACCCCGGCAACCATGTCAGATGGCACAACCATCAGCTTCATATCAATCAGCACAGGAGAAGGCGACTTTGAAAGACTTTGACCCCTACACCCAGACGGAGGAGAGAGGTTTCACAGCAGAGAATCAGGCATTTAGATCACCCACCACAGGAGTAGGCCCCCATTGAATCAGACCCTGGCAACCATGTCAGATGGCACAACCATCAGCTTTATATCAATCAGCACAGGAGAAGGCGACTTTGAAAGACTTTGACCCCTACACCCAGATGGAGGAGAGAGGTTTCACAGCAGAGAATCAGGCATCATATCAACCACCACAGGAGAAGCCACCATTTAGTTACTTTGACCCCTGCACCCAGGAAGAGGAGAGAGGCACCACAGCACATATTCTGGCATCATATCAGCCACCACAGGAGAAGCCACCATTGAGTTACTTTGACCCCCGCACCCAGGAAGAGGAGAGAGGCACCACAGCACATATTCTGGCATCATATCAGCCACCACAGGAGAAGCCACCATTGAGTTACTTTGACCCCCGCACCCAGGAAGAGGAGAGAGGCACCACAGCACATATTCTGGCATCATATCAGCCACCACAGGAGAAGCCACCATTGAGTTACTTTGACCCCTGCACCCAGGAAGAGGAGAGAGGCCCCACAGCACATATTCTGGCATCATATCAGCCACCACAGGAGAAGCCACCATTTAGTTACTTTGACCCCTTCACCCAAACAGAGGAGAGAGGTTCCACATCAGAGAATCAGGCATCATATCAACCACCACAGGAGTAGGCCACAATTTAATGGGACCCCGGCAACCATGTCAGATGGCACAACCATCAGCTTCATATCAATCAGCACAGGAGAAGGCGACTTTGAAAGACTTTGACCCCTACACCCAGACGGAGGAGAGAGGTTTCACAGCAGAGAATCAGGCATTTAGATCACCCACCACAGGAGTAGGCCCCCATTGAATCAGACCCTGGCAACCATGTCAGATGGCACAACCATCAGCTTTATATCAATCAGCACAGAAGAAGGCGACTTTGAAAGACTTTGACCCCTACACCCAGATGGAGGAGAGAGGTTTCACAGCAGAGAATCAGGCATCATATCAACCACCACAGGAGAAGCCACCATTTAGTTACTTTGACCCCCGCACCCAGGAAGAGGAGAGAGGCACCACAGCACATATTCTGGCATCATATCAGCCACCACAGGAGAAGCCACCATTGAGTTACTTTGACCCCTGCACCCAGGAAGAGGAGAGAGGCCCCACAGCACATATTCTGGCATCATACTAACCACCACAGGAGAAGCCACCATTGAGTTACTTTGACCCCTGCACCCAGGAAGAGGAGAGAGGCCCCACAGCACATATTCTGGCATCATATCAGCCACCACAGGAGAAGCCACCATTGAGTTACTTTGACCCCCGCACCCAGGAAGAGGAGAGAGGCACCACAGCACATATTCTGGCATCATATCAGCCACCACAGGAGAAGCCACCATTGAGTTACTTTGACCCCCGCAACCAGGAAGAGGAGAGAGGCACCACAGCACATATTCAGGCATCATATCACACACCACAGGAGAAGGCCTCTTTCAGTGATTTAGGCCTTTGGACCCAGACAGAGGAGAGAGGCACCACAGCACATATTCTGGCATCATATCAGCCACCACAGGAGAAGCCACCATTGAGTTACTTTGACCCCTGCACCCAGGAAGAGGAGAGAGGCCCCACAGCACATATTCTGGCATCATATCAGCCACCACAGGAGAAGCCACCATTTAGTTACTTTGACCCCTGCACCCAGGAAGAGGAGAGAGGCACCACAGCACATATTCTGGCATCATATCAGCCACCACAGGAGAAGCCACCATTTAGTTACTTTGACCCCTTCACCCAAACAGAGGAGAGAGGTTCCACATCAGAGAATCAGGCATCATATCAACCACCACAGGAGTAGGCCACAATTTAGTTTATTTGACCCCTGCACCCAGGAAGAGGAGAGAGGCCCCACAGCACATATTCTGGCATCATATCACACACCACAGGAGAAGGCCTCTTTCAGTGATTTAGGCCTTTGGACCCAGACAGAGGAGAGAGGTCAGAGATTAGCTTCATATCCCCCAGCACAGCAGAAGACCGCTTTATTTGACTTAGGCCTCAGCACCCAGACAGAAGACAGAGGTAGCATGGCAGAGGTTATGGCTTCATGTCACCCGTTAGTTTAACCGGCCACTTTCATCTGGTTAGTCCCCGGCGCCCAGACAGAGAAGAGTTTCATTCAACTGTGGGTTTCATAAAATTTGTATCAAATAAAGAAGTGGCCCGTAGCACAACAAGACATGTTTTAGGCAGTTAATAAGGACTACTCTGCACAAGGGAGGGACAGGTCCTGTGGGATCCATGCCTGGTTCATCTTTATGAAGGTCAGCTTGTCCACGTTGGCTGTGGACAGGCGGCTGCGCTTGTCAGTAATGACGCCCCCTGCCGTGCTGAATACGCGTTCAGATAAAACGCTGGCCGCCGGGCAGGAAAGCACCTCCAAGGCATAACATGCTAACTCTGGCCACGTGGACAATTTCGAAACCCAGTAGTTGAATGGGGCCGAACCATCCGTCAGGATGTGGAGGGGTGTGCAGACATACTGTTCAACCATGTTAGTGAAATGCTGCCTCCTGCTAACACGTTCCGTATCAGGTGTCGGTGCAGATAGCTGTGGCGTGGAGACAAAACTTTTCCACATTTCTGCCATGCTAACCCTGCCCTCAGATGAGCTGGCCGTGACACAGCTGCGTTGGCGACCTCTTGCCACTCCTCTGCCTTCACCTTCCACCTGTTCCCCTGTGACATGTGGGAATGCTCTCAAGAGCGCCTCTATCAGCGTGCGCTTGTACTCGCGCATCTTACGGTCGCGCTCCAGTTCAGGAATTAAAGTGGGCACATTGTCTTTATACCGGGGATCCAGCAGGGTGGCCACCCAGTAGTCTGCACACGTTAAAACGTGGGCAACTCTGCTGTCGTTGCGCAGGCATTGGAGCATATATTCGCTCATGTGGGCCAGGCTACCCATGGGTAAGGACAAGCTGTCCTCTGTGGGAGGCGTATCGTCATCGTCCACCGTATCCCCCCAGCCACGCACCAGTGATGGGCCTGGGCTGCCACCCCGCTGTGAACTTGCGTCATCCTCGTCCCCCTCCACCTCCTCCTCCTCCTCGTCCTCCAGTACAGTGCCTTGGCTGGCGACTTGTGAACCTGTCCTCTGCTGCTTAAACAAACCTCCCTCTGAGCCACTTCGAACAGACTGGCCCGAAAGTGTTAGAAACGAGCCCTCATCCTCCTCCTCCTCCTCCACCTGGGCCACCTCCTCTAACATCATTGCCCTAAGTGTTTTCTCAAGGAGACATAGAAGTGGTATTGTAACGCTGATAACAGTGTCATCGCCACTGGCCATGTTGGTGGAGTACTCGAAACAGCGCAGCAGGGCACACAGGTCTCGCATGGAGGCCCAATCATTGGTGGTGAAGTGGTGCTGTTCGGCAGTACGACTGACGCGAGCGTGCTGCAGTTGAAACTCCACTATGGCCTGCTGCTGCTCGCACAGTCTCCCAGCATGTGCAAGGTGGAGTTCCACCGGGTGGGCACGTCGCATATGAGGCGGTGAGCGGGAAGGCCGAAGTTCCGCTGTAGCGCAGACAGGCGAGCAGCGGCAGGATGTGAACGGCGGAAGCGCGCACAGACGGCCCGCACTTTATGCAGCAGCTCTGACATGTTGGGGTAGTGGTGAATGAACCTCTGCACCACCAAGTTCAGCACATGCGCCAGGCAAGGGATGTGCGTCAAACCGGCTAGTCCCAGAGCTGCCACGAGATTTCGCCCATTATCGCATACCACCAGGCCTGGCTTGAGGCCCACCGGCAGAAACCACTCGTCGGTCTGTTGTTCAATACCCCGCCACAACTCCTGTGCGGTGTGGGGCCTGTCCCCCAAACATATGAGTTTCAGAATGGCCTGCTGACGTTTACCCCGGGCTGTGCTGAAGTTGGTGGTGAAGGTGTGTGGCTGACCGGATGAGCTGGTGGAAGCAGTGGAGGAGGAAGCCGAGTAGGAGGAGGAGGCTACAGGAGGCAGAGAATGATGCCCTGCGATCCTAGGGGGCGGAAGGACGTGCGCCAAGGAACTGTCCGCCGGGGGCCCAGCCGCCACTACATTCATCCAGTGTGCAGTTAGTGAGATATAGCGTCCCTGGCCGTGCTTACTGGTCCACGTATCTGTGGTTAGGTGGACCTTGCCACAAATGGCGTTGCGCAGTGCACACTTGATTTTATCGGACACTTGCATGTGCAGGGAAGGCACGGCTGTCTTGGAGAAGTAGTGGCGGCTGGGAACCACATACTGCGGGACAGCCATGGCCATCAGCTGTTTGAAGCTGTCTGTGTCCACCAGCCGGAATGACAGCATTTCAAAGGCCAGCAGTTTAGAAATGCTGGCGTTCAGGCCAAGGGCTCGAGGGTGACTCGGGGGGAATTTGCGCTTCCTCTCTAAGGTTTGAGATATTGAGAGCTGAACGCTGCTGTGTGATATAGTGGAGACGCTAGTTGACGGTGGCGGTGGTGGTGGTGTCGGTGGCACATCCTCTGTTTGCTGCTCGGCAGGTGGCAACATTCCTCTCGAGGCGGAAGCCGAGGCAGCAGCGGTAGAGGGAGCAGGGGGAGCCTCAGCGAGTGCCTGGTTTTTAAGGTGTGTACCCCACTGCAGTTCATGCTTTGCATGTAGATGCCTGGTCATGCAGGTTGTGCTGAGGTTCAGAACGTTAATGCCTCGCCTCAGGCTCTGATGGCAGAGCGTGCAAGTCACTCGGGTCTTGTCGGTAGGACATTGTTTAAAGAAGTGCCATGCCAGGGAACTCTTTGAAGCTGCCTTTGTGGGGCTGGGTCCCTGTTGGCGATGTCCAGTAGCAGGCGAACTCTGGGGGCGGCGGCTCGTCTGCTTTGGCCCTCTGCTCCCTCTTTGGCTTCGCTGTTGTCTCTGTCTCACCACTACCTCTTCCTCTGAACTGTGAAAGTCATCGCCACGACCTTCAGTCCATGTGGGGTCTAAGACCTCATCGTCCTCTGCATCGTCTTCCACCCAGTCTCCCTCCCTGACCTCCTCCTGTTCAGTCTGCACACTGCAAAAAGACGCGGCAGTGGGCACCTGTGTTTCGTCATCATCAGAGAGTCGGTGACTCTGCTGTGGTGGTATTCCCATGTCCTCTTCATCTGGAGACATAAGTGGTTGTGCGTCAGTGCATGGTATGTCTTCGTCCACTGGGGAAGGGCTAGGTGGACGCCCCTGGGAAACCCTGGAAGCAGAGTCTTCAAACAGAAGAAGAGACTGCTGCATAACTTGTGGCTCAGACCGTTTCCCTGATATGCTTGGGGGTGATGTGACAGACTGATGGGCTTGGTTTTCAGGTGCCACCTGTGCGCTTTCCGCAGAAGACTGGGTGGAAGACCATGTGGTGAACGTGCTGGAAGCACTGTCGGCCACCCAATCGATTAATGCCTGTACCTGCTCAGGCCTTACCATCCTAAGAGCGTCATTGGGCCCCACGAGATATTGCGGTACATTCTGCCGGCTAGTTGAGGGAGTTCGTTCCCTACTGTGTGCGCCTGGGGCCGAACGGCCACGTCCTCTACCAGCAACAGAGGCTCCACGGACACCACCACGACCGCGTCCTCGTCCCTTAATAGTATTTTTCTTCATTGTTGCGATTCAACTCGCACCACAATGAAATATATTATTTTTTATAAGCAAAATCCCCTCACTGGAATACTTTCAGTCTTTTGACTGTATGGATTACAGATGGAATGACTGTTATATGTGAGTACCGCTTTCTTTGACAGATTCTAGTATGGGTACATATATGTTTTCCCAACCCCAGCACATTAGTTTGCTAATTCCAGATGTATGAAACGCAGGCCTAACTGTATCTAGTATATTGAACGCCAGATAAACTAACTTGGCCTTTTTTAAATAAAAAAAATTCCCTCACTGGAATACTTTCAGTCTTTTGACTGTATGGATTACAGATGGAATGACTGTTATATGTGAGTACCGCTTTCTTTGACAGATTCTAGTATGGGTACATATATGTTTTCCCAACCCCAGCACATTAGTTTGCTAATTCCAGATGTATGAAACGCAGGCCTAACTGTATCTAGTATATTGAACGCCAGATAAACTAACTTGGCCTTTTTTAAATAAAAAAAAAATTCCCTCACTGGAATACTTTATGGCTTTTCACTGTATGGATTACAGGTGGACTGGTATTAGTAGGGGTGACACAAGCACACCCAAGTCCCTGATGTAGGATTTCTATGGCACAGACCACTATTACAAGTGATTAATGGACGTTGGGAGAGATTGTGCTGCAGCACTAGTCCCAAGATGGCCGCCGCTTATCAGCCCAGTAACATGTGCCACAAAATGGTCTGCACAACCTTTAAAAAAAATAGCCTTGGACTGTGCTGCTAAATCGCTATTGGTCTGAATCCCAGGTGTAGATGTCTGACTTGTTTGGAGCTTTGGAATGCACACTGTGGCAGCTTCTGCTGCAGCACTACAAGTCGCAAAATGGCGGCCGGCGGTCAGCCCAGGTACATGTGGATGGAAAAATCACTCTGGCCACTCTAAAAATAGCCAATCCCTATCAAAAAAGCAGCTCAGCTGCAGTTGTTCAGATGAATCACAGGTGGAGGAGAGAAATTTGCTTCCAGTTATTCAATTATCCCTGCCTATTCTCGCCCTAGCATCAGCTGCGTCTATCCCTGTTCTATTCACATCGGGAGTGAGCACGTCCCGACGTGCGCACAAGCTTATAAAGAGGCTGAGTCACATGCTGCACTTGGCCAATCACAGCCTTGCCAATAGTAGGCATGGCTGCGATGGCATCTTAGGGCAAGTAGTATGATGCATGTTGATTGGCTGCTTTGCAGCCTTTCAAAATGCGCCAAAATACATGCCGAACGACGAACCCGAACCCGAACTTTTACGAAAAACTTCTGGTTCGGGTCCGTGTCACGAACACCCCAAAATTCGGTACGGACCCGAACTATGCTCGAACTGTTCGCTCAACACTAGTCTTCAGATCAGGAGAATAAATTAAAATGTCATCCAGGTAAACTACTATGAACCTCCCCACCAAGTGATGAAAAATGTCATTGACGAATCGCTGAAATACTGCTGGCGCGTTCGTCAACCCAAAAGGCATCACCAGGTTCTCAAAATGACCCTCGTGCGTATTGAAGGCCGTTTTCCACTCATCCCTCTCCTTGATCCTGATCAGATTGTAGGCTCCTCTCAAATCCAACTTGGAGAACACCTTGGCTCCAACAATCTGATCAAAAAGATCGGAGATCAAGGGCAGGGGATATGGATCCGGACTGTAATACAGTTCAATTCCCGGAAATCCAAACACGGTCTCAGTGATCCATCTTTTTTCTTCACAAAGAACAAACCTACTGCCAATGGAGACTTAGATGGTCTAATATGACCCTTTGCCAAACTCTCGGCGACATACTTTCGCATGACCTCTCTTTCGGGTTGAGAGAGGTTGTAAAGCCGAGACTTTGGCAACTTAGCGCCAGGAATGAGATTAACTGGACAATCATAGTCTCGATGAGGGGGCAATTCCTGAGCCCCACCCTCCGAAAAGACATCCGCAAAATCCGAGAGATACTGAGGTAAAGCCGTAATGGACACACCAGAGATAGATGTGCCAAGACAATTATCCGAACAAAACTCGCTCCAACCAATGATTTGTTTCGCTTGCCAGTCTATAATTGGGTTATGTCTAGTAAACCATGGCAACCCCAAAACTATAGGAGCTGGCAAATCCTTCATGACAAAACAAGAAATAATTTCAGCATGTGAATCACCCACCCTTAAGTGAATACCATGAACAATGTGAGTAAGGCTCCTTTGAGAAAGAGGGGAAGAATCAATTGCAAAAACACGAATCTCGTTCTCTAACGTGCAAGTACTTAGTCCCAGGCCTTGAAGAAAAAGAAAGTCAATTAGGTTTACCCCAGCACCACAATCAAGGAATACATCAAAAAACATTTTTTTTTTTACTCTAGCGCCACCATAGCTGAAAGGAGAAAACGGGAACTGCAGGGAGCTTGCATACCTCTACTATCAGAATGGCAAGATATCTGACCTAACTGCATGGGTTCCTCCCCTACCCCAGAGTTATAAGTAATATCACCCTGGGCAGTAGGAGAAACAAAACCACACGCAGGAGGGATCCCCTGCACGGAGGGACCCTTACACCTCTCTCTGATACGTCTATCCAAACGTATAGCCAAAGACATTGCATTCTCTAAAGTATCCGGATACTCATGAAAAGCCAGGGCATCCTTCAACCTTTCAGATAACCCCTGACAAAACTGACTATGTAACGCAGGGTCGTTCCACCCCGACTCAGTAGCCCACCTCCTAAACTCTGTGCAGTAACCCTCTGCAGTATGTTTACCCTGTAGTAAGTTACGCAATTTCGATTCTACCATCGAGACCCGATCTGGGTCATCGTAAATCAATCCCAGGGCTTGGAAAAATTCCTCCACTGACCGGAGAGCCAGAGAACCGGGCGGCAGAGAAAAAGCCCAGGATTGCGCTTCCCCTTTAAGCAGAGACATGATGATACCAACCCTCTGATCTTCATTACCTGACGAAAAAGGACGCAGTCGAAAGTACAATTTGCATGACTCTTTAAAGCGGAAAAAATCTTCCGTACCCCCTGTAAATCTCTCGGGAAGAGCGACTTTAGGCTCCCCACCAATTTGACCTGTACCTGATGCCAGAAACCTCTGACACTGTGTGACCGAACTACGCAGATCAGCAACCTCTAGGGATAAACCCTGCATGCAGTCACTCAGTGCATCAATTGACGCCATCACAAAAGCGCTGAGTGATGGCAGTCACAGTATGCTGGATTATAATGTCACGGCGGGCGTGCACTCAGTATAACAGATAATGCACCAACCAGGCTCTGGGCGAGAGACAGGGGAAGGGTCACCTCCTAGCTAATCCCTGACCTCTTTCTCTGCACTGCTCAGCCCACCTACAGACCTTTAAGGTAGGTATGAGGTGTCCCCGTGCCTGGGCTGACAAAACCCTGAATTCCCTGAGATGGTGAAATGGGAAATAGGAGCAGCCTGCTCGCACAGAACCTGGATGGGATAGATGACACAAAACAACCAACTAGAAACAACACTTATCTTCCTGAGCTGGAACAGACAGCCAACCTTCCTTCCTAGCTTCCAAGACCACAATGATGAGTATAATCCGCTCAGGGCACTGGGCTGAGGAGCTATTTAAACTAATGACTCCACCCAGTGCACCTGATGAGGGGCGGATCCAGCACGACTCCAAAACAAACACTAAACTCGTGCTGCAATCCTGGCCGACCTCCGCACATCGTCAGAGTGGGGCATGACAGTCGGGTGACATTCACCAATTTTTGGCTGTAATATACCCCTGCTCTACCTAGTTGACAGGTTAATAAATTTCACTAACTTTTCGGTTACATAGTTGGGTGACATTCACCAATTTTTGGCTGTGATATACCCCTGCTCTACCTAGTAGACAGGTTAATAAATTTCACAAATTTTTCTTGTACATTGTCGGGTGACATTCACCAATTTTTGGCTGTGATATACCCCTGCTTTACCTAGTAGACAGGTTAATAAATTTCACAAAGTTTTCTGTTACATTCTTGGGTGACATTTTACCATTTTTGCCGCGAATAAACCCCTGCTCTGCATAGGTGACAGGGACCGAAATTTTTAAAAATCATCTGTTCCATTGGTGGGTGACATTAACCCATTTCTGGCCATGAAAAACCCCTGCTCTGCATAGGTGACAGGGACTTAAATTTCTAAAATTCGTCTTTAATTGGCCCTTTCATTCGATTCTTCTGCTTTAATAATTTGTCCCACATTTCAGCTTGATCACATTGCAGCCAGGGCTGGCCTTAGGTGTTCAGGCGCCCTGTGCGAGCTAATCTTGTGGCGCCCCCCCCCCCCTTCCCCCCTGATTCACCTAAACATACACAAAGAGGAAAACAATCTTTGTAACAAACTGTTTTTTTTATTACAGATAATTTAAGTGCAGGTGCAAACAAGTAAAATCATACCTAGTGTCACCCATAGCCAGTCTCCTGCCCTCCTTAATCATACCATGTCACCTTTGCCCAGTCCCCTGCCCTTCTTAACCATACCCAGTGTCACCCTTACCCAGTCATCTGCCTCCTCAATTAGACCCTTCCCCCCTCAAATTAAGGGTGACAGACACTGGGTATGATTAAGGAGGCAGGGGACTGAATAAGAGTGACACTGGGTATGATTAAGGGGCAGGGGACTGGCTTTGGTTGACACTGGGTATGATTAAGGGGGGCAGGGGACTGGGTAAAGGTGACAGGGTATGATTAAGGGGGGCAGGGGACTGGCTATGGGTGACACTGGGTATGATTAAGGTGGGCAGGGTCTAATTAAGGGGGCAGAGGACTGGGTAAGGGTGACACTGGGTATGATTAAGAAGGGCAGGAGACTGGGTAAAGGTGACAGGGTATGATTAAGGGGGGCAGGGGACTGGCTCTGGGTGACACTGGGTATGATTAAGGGGGGCAGTGTCTAATTGAGGGGGCCAGGGGACTGGGTAAGGGTGACACTGGGTATGATTAAGAAGGGCAGGGGACTGGCTAAAAGTGACAGGGTATGATTAAGGGGGGCAGGGGACTGGCTCTGGGTGACACTGGGTATGATTAAGGGGGGCAGGGGACTGGGCAAAGGTGACAGGGTAGGATTAAGGGGGGCAGGAGCCTGGCTATGGGTGACACTGGGTATGATTAAGGGCCTTATAATATGCCAGTAAAAAGGGACCCCCATAATGCCCCCCAATAATGTGCCAGTAAGTGTCCCCATAGATGCCCCCCATCATGTGCCAGTATCAAGTGCCTCTCTCCTCCCCCCCACATGTCCCAGTATCATAGTGCCATCTCGCCCCCCCCAAAGTGCCAGAATCATAGTGCCATCACTTCCCCCAATGTGCCAGTATCATAGTGTATTGGAGGAAAAAATAGGGTGAGGGACCACAATGTGGGGCGCCAGTCAAGGTAGGGAAAAAATAACAATATCTATAAGGTAGGTATATTCAACCCGTACGGATTAATACTGATAGTCGCACTAGAAGTATAGAAGGTTAGGACCAATTCTTGGTCACTGAATAACGGTGATAACAGTGAGAGAGGTAGAAGATGGGATTAAACCCTAAACATTCAGATCCTGGGTAGGTATCGTACTCAGAAATCAAATAGTATTAAAAAAAATATATTTTTTTTTAGTAAAAAGTATAAGAGTAAAAGCACACAATGGTACCAACAGGTTTCAGACCCATTCAGTACCTATGCATATAAATGGATATAAATGCATAAACTTGATAAAATCAATGAATAATAATGGTCTCCGCTCACTTCACAGGGAGGAAATTTGGAGGGATAAAGCTCAAGACACCCAAAAATGTTTCCTCCCAGTCCTGGATCGCTTCAAAGATCTTAGGAAGAGGCGGCAGTTCCCAACTCGGTACTTCTTGCAAATTCCTTTATTTTCAAAAAAAACTCTCTAATTAGAGGTTTTTGTATTTATTTATTTACATTTTCTCAGTATTTATTGCCTATTAACTTTTATCTTTAGCAAAAAAAAAATGTATTAGTTTTTTTTATATATACATGTATTCTTTATATATCTCATTGTATACGGTGTGGAATATGTACTGCGTACACATACAGTATTTATATATATATATATGGCAGAAATTCATTTTATTATATATATTTTATATATTTTTTATGTATATGTTTCTATATATATATATACTTTTTACATATATATTTTTACATATATATATATATATATATATATATATATATATAGATTTTTTTTATATTTTTTTATAGAAATTTTTTTCTTTTATATTTTTTTATAGATTTTTTTATAGATTTTTTAATAGATTTTTTTATATTTTTCATATATGTGCAAGTATAATGCCGTTTTATATATGGTATTTATTAACATCACTGCATACAGTGGTCCAATTTCCCTTTTATATGTACTCATTTATCCCTTTTCTATTAATCTGGCTTCGCTCTATAGACATGTCCATCTGTAAGACATTAGATCCAAGTCCCCTAATCCCATAAGATAGCGATGTCGCAAGTGGAACGCACTATGCATTCCACATCTCCCTTTAGCCTTGACATATTCGCCACAATTCCGGTACCTGGCTTGGCGCATGCGCACTAATCCAGCGTGCGCTCCAGCGGTGCGTTCCACGTACCGGAAATAGTCCCCGGCACGCTCCGTCACTCTGACTTCCAAATCTAAAGGCTTTTAAGGTAATAGGTAGGGATGAGCGAACCCGAACTGTATAGTTCGGGTTCGTACCGAATTTTGGGGTGTCCGTGACACGGACCCGAACCCGAACATTTTCGTAAAAGTCCGGGTTCGGTGTTCGGCGCTTTCTTGGCGCTTTTTGAAAGGCTGCAAAGCAGCCAATCAACAAGCATCATACTACTTGCCCCAAGAGGCCATCACAGCCTTGCCTACTATTGGCATGGCTGTGATTGTCCAGTGCAGCATGTGACCCAGCCTCTATATAAGCTTGGGTCACGTAGCGCTGCACGTCACTCTGCTGATACAAGTGTAGGGAGAGGTTGCAGCTGCGACGTTAGGGCGAGATTAGGCAGTGATTAACTCCTCCAAAACACTTAAGACAGTGATCGATCTACAGCTGTGGATCATTGAACTGCTGCTATTCAATTGCTCACTGTTTTTAGGCTGCCCAGAGCGTTTTTCAGTCACTTTTTTCTGGGGTGATCGGCGGCCATTTTGTGGCTTCTGGTGGGCCAGCACAAGCTGCCACCAAGTCCATTTAACCATCAATAGTGTGGTTATTTTTTGCTATATCCTACATCAGGGGCAAGCTGCCACCAAGTCCATTTAACCATCAATAGTGTGGTTATTTTTTGGCTATATCCTACATCAGGGGCAAGCTGCCACCAAGTCCATTTAACCATCAATAGTGTGGTTATTTAAATCTATCCCTAAAAGGGTATATTAGATTCAAGGTGCTGATAGGGTCATTATCAATAACTTCACACACACGCTACTGTGCAGATCCAAGTCTAATTCTGTCCGTAAACGTATACCTGTCACCCAGCACCTAAATAATAGGCCTCAAATTTATATTCAGCTAAATCTCTGGCTATTGCTGTAGCTGGTTAAGTTATATTGTGTCCGTCAAAGCACAGTTTTTGTTCTGGTTTGAAATACAATTCCCAACCTAGCAATTTCCTAAATTAGTGGTTTCTGCTGTATCAGGCCTACTTTAAATCTATCACTAAAAGGGTATATTAGATTCAAGGTGATGATAGGGTCATTCTCAATAACTTCACACACACGCTACTGTGCATATCCAAGTCTAATTCTGTCTGTAAACGTATACCTGTCACCCAGCGCCTAAATAATAGGCCTCAAATTCATATTCAGCTAAATCTGTGGCTATTGCTGTAGCTGGTTAAGTTATATTGTGTCCGTCAAAGCACAATTTTTGTTCTGGTTTGAAATACAATTCCCAACCTAGCAATTTCCTAAATTAGTGGTTTCTGCTGTATCAGGCCTACTTTAAATCTATCCCTAAAAGGGTATATTAGATTCAAGGTGCTGATAGGGTCATTCTCAATAACTTCACACACACGCTACTGTGCATATCCAAGTCTAATTCTGTCCGTAAACGTATACCTGTCACCCAGTGCCTAAATAATAGGCCTCAAATTTATATTCAGCTAAATCTGTGGCTATTGCTGTAGCTGGTTAAGTTATATTGTGTCCGTCAAAGCACAGTTTTTGTTCTGGTTTGAAATACAATTCCCAACCTAGCAATTTCCTAAATTAGTGGTTTATGCTGTATCAGGCCTACTTTAAATCTATCCCTAAAAGGGTATATTAGATTCAAGGTGCTGATAGGGTCATTCTCAATAACTTCACACACACGCTACAGTGCATATCCAAGTCTAATTCTGTCTGTAAACGTATACCTGTCACCCAGCGCCTAAATAATAGGCCTCAAATTTATATTCAGCTAAATCTGTCATTACTGCTGTGCCTGTATTAGTGTAATACGGTACCTAAATAGATAGCCAGATAGTGTTAGGTGTCTGTAAAAAAAGGCCTGAATTTGAATTCAATACATTGGGCCAAATAATATTTTTCTTATTGTGGTGAACGGTAACAATGAGGAAAACATCTAGTAAGGGACACGGACGCGGACATGGTCGTGGTGGTGTTAGTGGACCCTCTGGTGCTGGGAGAGGACGTGGCCGTTCTGCCACAGCCACACGTCCTAGTGAACCAACTACTTCGGGTCCCAGTAGCCAGCAGAATTTACAGCGATATTTGGTGGGGCCCGATGCCGTTCTAAGGATGGTAAGGCCTGAGCAGGTACAGGCATTAGTCAATTGGGTGGCCGACAGTGGATCCAGCACGTTCACATTATCTCCCACCCAGTCTTCTGCAGAAAGCGCACAGATGGCGCATGAAAACCAAGCCCATCAGTCTGTCACATCACCCCCATGCATATCAGGGAAACTGTCTGAGCCTCAAGTTATGCAGCAGTCTCTTATGCTGTTTGAAGACTCTGCTGGCAGGGTTTCCCAAGGGCATCCACCTAGCCCTTCCCCAGGGGTGGAAGAGATAGAATGCACTAACGCACAACCACTTATGTTTCCTGATGTTGAGGACATGGGAATACCACCTCAGCACGTCTCTGATGATGACGAAACACAGGTGCCAACTGCTGCGTCTTTCTGCAGTGTGCAGACTGAACAGGAGGTCAGGGATCAAGACTGGGTGGAAGACGATGCAGGGGACGATGAGGTCCTAGACCCCACATGGAATGAAGGTCGTGCCACTGACTTTCAGAGTTCGGAGGAAGAGGCAGTGGTGAGACCGAGCCAACAGCGTAGCAAAAGAGGGAGCAGTGGGCAAAAGCAGAACACCTGCCGCCAAGAGACTCCGCCTGCTACTGACCGCCACCATCTGGGACCGAGCACCCCAAAGGCAGCTTCAAGGAGTTCCCTGGCATGGCACTTCTTCAAACAATGTGCTGACGACAAGACCCGAGTGGTTTGCACGCTGTGCCATCAGAGCCTGAAGCGAGGCATTAACGTTCTGAACCTTAGCACAACCTGCATGACCAGGCACCTGCATGCAAAGCATGAACTGCAGTGGAGTAAACACCTTAAAAACAAGGAAGTCACTCAGGCTCCCCCTGCTACCTCTTCTGCTGCTGCCGCCTCGGCCTCTTCTGCTGCTGCCGCCTCGGCCTCTTCCTCCGCCTCTGGAGGAACGTTGGCACCTGCCGCCCAGCAAACATGGGATGTACCACCAACACCACCACCCGCGTCACCAAGCATCTCAACCATGTCACACGGCAGCATTCAGCTCTTCATCTCACAAACATTTGAGAGAAAGCGTAAATTCCCACCTAGCCACCCTCGATCCCTGGCCCTGAATGCCAGCATTTCTAAACTACTGGCCTATAAAATGCTGTCATTTAGGCTGGTGGACACAGACAGCTTCAAACAGCCGGCACTACTTCTCCAAGAGAGCCGTGCCTTCCCTGCACAACCAAGTATTCGATAAAATCAAGTGTGCACTGCGCAACGTCATCTGTGGCAAGGTCCACCTAACCACAGATACGCGGACCAGTAAGCCCGACCAGGGACACTATATCTCCCTAACTGCACACTGGGTAAATGTAGTGGCGGCTGGGCCCCAGGCAGAGAGCTGTATGGCGCACGTCCTTCCGCCGCCAAGGATCGCAGGGCAACATTCTTTGCCTCCTGTCTCCTCCTCCTCCTACTCAGCTTCCTCCTCCTCTTCTTCCACCTGCTCATCCAGTCAGCCACACACCTTCACCACCAACTTCAGCACAGCCCGAGGTAAACGTCAGCAGGCCATTCTGAAACTCATATGTTTGGGGGACAGGCCCCACACCGCACAGGAGTTGTGGGGGGGTATAGAACAACAGACCGACGAGTGGTTGCTGCCGGTGAGCCTCAAGCCCGGCCTGGTGGTGTGCGATAATGGGCGAAATCTCGTTGCAGCTCTGGGACTAGCCGATTTGACGCACATCCCTTGCCTGGCGCATGTGCTGAATTTGGTGGTGCAGAAGTTCATTCACAACTACCCCGACATGTCAGAGCTGCTGCATAAAGTGCGGGCCGTCTGTTCGCGCTTCCGGCGTTCACATCCTGCCGCTGCTCGCCTGTCTGCGCTACAGCGTAACTTCGGCCTTCCCGCTCACCGCCTCATATGCGACGTGCCTACCAGGTGGAACTCCACCTTGCACATGCTGGACAGACTGTGCGAGCAGCAGCAGGCCATAGTGGAGTTTCAGCTGCAGCACGCACGGGTCAGTCGCACTGCGGAACAGCACCACTTCACCACCAATGACTGGGCCTCCATGCGAGACCTGTGTGCCCTGTTGCGCTGTTTTGAGTACTCCACCAACATGGCCAGTGGTGATGACGCCGTTATCAGCGTTACAATACCACTTCTATGTCTCCTTGAGAAAACACTTAGGGCGATGATGGAAGAGGAGGTGGCCCAGGAGGAGGAGGAGGAGGAAGAGGGGTCATTTTTAGCACTTTCAGGCCAGTCTCTTCGAAGAGACTCAGAGGGAGGTTTTTTGCAACAGCAGAGGCCAGGTACAAATGTGGCCAGACAGGGCCCACTACTGGAGGACGAGGAGGACGAGGATGAGGAGGAGGTGGAGGAGGATGAGGATGAAGCATGTTCACAGCGGGGTGGCACCCAACGCAGCTCGGGTCCATCACTGGTGCGTGGCTGGGGGGAAACGCAGGACGATGACGATACGCCTCCCACAGAGGACAGCTTGTCCTTACCTCTGGGCAGTCTGGCACACATGAGCGACTACATGCTGCAGTGCCTGCGCAACGACAGCAGAGTTGCCCACATTTTAACATGTGCGGACTACTGGGTTGCCACCCTGCTGGATCCCCGGTACAAAGACAATGTGCCCACCTTACTTCCTACACTGGATTGTAATAGGAAGATGCGCGAAAACTAGCGCACGTTGGTAGACGCGCTACTGAGAGCATTCCCAAATGTCACAGGGGAACAAGTGGAAGCCCAAGGCGAAGGCAGAGGAGGAGCAAGAGGTCGCCAATGCAGCTGTGTCACGGCCAGATCCTCTGAGGGCAGGGTTATCATGGCAGAGATGTGGAAAGGTTTTGTCACCACGCCACAGCTAACTGCACCACCACCTGATACGGAACGTGTTAGCAGGAGGCAACATTTCACTAACATGGTAGAACAGTACCTGTGCACACCCCTCCACGTACTGACTGATGGTTCGGCCCCATTCAACTTCTGGGTCTCCAAATTGTCCACATGGCCAGAGCTAGCCTTTTATGCCTTGGAGGTGCTGGCCTGCCCGGCGGCCAGCATTTTGTCTGAACGTGTATTCAGCACGGCAGGGGGCGTCATTACAGACAAACGCAGCCGCCTGTCTACAGCCAATGTGGACAAGCTGACGTTCATAAAAATGAACCAGGCATGGATCCCACAGGACCTGTCCATCCCTTGTGCAGATTAACTACCTCCCCTTAACCATATATTATTGTACTCCAGGGAACTTCCTCATTCAATCCTATTTTTATTTTCATTTTACCATTATATTGCGGGGCAACCCAAAAATGAATGAACCTCTCCTCTGTCTGGGTGCCGGGGCCTAAAAATATCTGACAGTGGCCTGTTCCAGTGGTGGGTGACATGAAGCCTGATTCTCTGCTATTACATGAATACTGATTCTCTGCTGAGTCGCTGACATGAAGCCAGATTCTATGTTATGGGACCTCTCTCCTCTGTCTGGGTGCCGGGGTCTAAATTATATGACAATGGACTGTTCCAATGTTGGGTGACGTGAAGCATGATTCTCTGCTATGACATGAAGACTGATTCTCTGCTGACATGAAGCCTGAATCTCTGTTATGGGACCTCTCTCCTCTGCCTGGGTGCCGGGGCCTAAATATCTGACAATGGACTGTTCCAGTGGTGGGTGACGTGAAGCCTGATTCTCTGCTATGACATGAAGACTGATTCTCTGCTGACATGAAGCCAGATTCTCTGCTATGGGACCTCTCTCCTCTGCCTGGGTGCCTGGGCCTAAATATCTGACAATGGACTGTTCCAGTGGTGGGTGACGTGAAGCCTGATTCTCTGCTATGACATGAAGGCTGATTCTCTGCTGACATGAAGCCAGATTCTCTGCTATGGGACCTCTCTCCTCTGCCTGGGTGCCTGGGCCTAAATATCTGACAATGGACTGTTCCAGTAGTGGGTGACGTGAAGCATGATTCTCTGCTATGACATGAAGACTGATTCTCTGCTGACATGAAGCCAGATTCTCTGCTATGGGACCTCTCTCCTCTGCCTGGGTGCCTGGGCCTAAATATCTGACAATGGACTGTTCCAGTGGTGGGTGACGTGAAGCATGATTCTCTGCTATGACATGAAGACTGATTCTCTGCTGACATGAAGCCAGATTCTCTGCTATGGGACCTCTCTCCTCTGCCTGGGTGCCTGGGCCTAAATATCTGACAATGGACTGTTCCAGTGGTGGGTGACGTGAAGCCTGATTCTCTGCTATGACATGAAGACTGATTCTCTGCTGACATGAAGCCAGATTCTCTGCTATGGGACCTCTCTCCTCTGCCTGGGTGCCTGGGCCTAAATATCTGACAATGGAATGTTCCAGTGGTGGGTGACGTGAAGCATGATTCTCTGCTATGACATGAAGACTGATTCTCTGCTGACATGAAGCCAGATTCTCTGCTATGGGACCTCTCTCCTCTGCCTGGGTGCCTGGGCCTAAATATCTGACAATGGACTGTTGCAGTGGTGGGTGACGTGAAGCCTGATTCTCTGCTATGACATGAAGACTGATTCTCTGCTGACATGAAGCCAGATTCTCTGCTATGGGACCTCTCTCCTCTGCCTGGGTGCCTGGGCCTAAATATCTGACAATGGACTGTTCCAGTGGTGGGTGACGTGAAGCATGATTCTCTGCTATGACATGAAGACTGATTCTCTGCTGACATGAAGCCAGATTCTCTGCTATGGGACCTCTCTCCTCTGCCTGGGTGCCTGGGCCTAAATACCTGACAATGGACTGTTGCAGTGGTGGGTGACGTGAAGCATGATTCTCTGCTATGACATGAAGACTGATTCTCTGCTGACATGAAGCCAGATTCTCTGCTATGGGACCTCTCTCCTCTGCCTGGGTGCCTGGGCCTAGATATCTGACAATGGACTGTTCCAGTGGTGGGTGACGTGAAGCATGATTCTCTGCTATGACATGAAGACTGATTCTCTGCTGACATGAAGCCAGATTCTCTGCTATGGGACCTCTCTCCAATTGATATTGGTCCATTTTTATTTATTTTATTTTAGATTTTATTTCCCTATCCACATTTGTTTGCAGGGGATTTAACTACATTTTGCTGCATTTTGCAGCCCTCTAGCCCTTTCCTGGCACTTGGTGTTACTCCCAGCAACACCATCTGTCCCCTGTAAAGAACGCTAGGTAATGATTACTGTAAGGTTTGACCCGGAAGTGACATCACTCAAGTCACAGGACACCATATTGTCTGATCCCACACTTCAGGTATAAAATGTCTGTTTGTTTTATGTAATAATATTCTGCTCCTGATGAAGGGGACTCTTTCTGTGCCCCGAAACGAGTAGAGCTCTTTTTTCCTGCTTTTTTGAAAATAAAGGAATTTGTAAGAAGTACCGTGTTGGGAACTGCGACCTCTTCCTAAGATCTTTGAAGCGATCCAGGACTGGGAGGAAACTTTTTTGGGTGTCTTGAGCTTTATCCCTCAAAATTTACTGCCTGTGAAGTGAGTGGAGACCATTATTATTCATTGATTTTATCAGGTTTATGCATTTATATCCATATATATGCATAGGTACTGAATGGGTCTGAAACCTGTTGGTACCATTGTGTGCTTTTACTCTTATAATTTTTACAAAAAATAAAATAAAAAATAAAAAATAATTTAATACTATTTGATTTCTGAGTACGATGCCTACCCAGGATCTGAATGTTTAGGGTTTAATCCCGTCTTCTACCTCTCTCACTGTTATCACCGTTATTCAGTGACCAAGAATTGGTCCTAACCTTCTATACTTCTAGTGCGACTATCAGTATTGATCCGTACGAGTTGAATATACCTACCTTATAGATATTGTTATTGTTATTGTTTTCCTTCCTTGACTGGCGCCCCACATTGTGGTCCCTCACCCTATTTTTTCCTCCTATACTCCATGTACGTGTTGAACTAGTTCACACTACTGACCACATCTGGCTGCCTATCAAGCACTCAACCTAATTCTTTGTCCTACTTACTCCTTTCCTACCTCCTCTGGCGCCCTACAACTAATTATATAGACCTCTTGGATTTGGTTCCAAGTAAGTCTAGTGATTAACCCTCTGCATTTTTTCTCTCATACCTGTCCCAGTATCATAGTGCCATCTCCCCCCCAATGTGCCAGCATCAAGTGCCTCTCTCCTTCCCACCCCCCATGTGCCAGTATCATAGTGCCAAACCCCCCCATGTGCCAGTATCAAGTGCCAAGCCCCCCCATGTTCCAGTGTCAAGTGCCTATCTCCTCCGCCCATGTCCCAGTATCATAGTGCCATCTCTCCCCCCAATGTGCCAGTATTATAGTGCCATCTCGCCCCCCAAAAAGTGCCAGTATCAAGTGCCTCTCACCTTCCCACCCCCCATGTGCCAGTATCATAGTGACAACCCCCCCACGTGCCATTATCAAGTGCCAAACCCCCCCATGTGCCAATATCAAGTGCTCCTCTCCTCCCCCCCATGTCCCAGTATCATAGTGCCATCTCCCCCCCAAAAGTGCCAGTATCAAGTGCCTCTCTCCTTCCCCCCATGTGCCAGTATCATAGTGCCATCTGCCCCCCCCCCAATGTGCCAGTATAAAGTGCCTCTCCCCCCCATGTGCCAGTATCATAGTGACACCCCCCCTCCAATGTGCCAGTATCAAGTGCCTCTCTCCTTCCCACCCCCCCATATGTGACAGTATCATAGTGCCATCTTCCCACCCAAAAGTGGCAGTATCAAGTGCCTCTCTCCTTCCCCCCATGTGCCAGTATCATAGTGCCATCTCCCCGCCCAATGTGCCAGTATCAAGTGCCTCTCTCCTTCCCACCCACCCCCATGTGCCAGTATCATAGTGCCATCTGCCCCCCCCCCAATGTGCCAGTATAAAGTGCCTCTCCCCCCATGTGCCAGTATCATAGTGCCATCTCCCCCCCAATGTGCCAGTATCAAGTGCCTCTCTCCTTACCCCAATGTGCCAGTATCATAGTGCCATCTCCCCCCCCAATGTGCCAGTATCAAGTGCCTCTCTCCTTCCCACCCCACACCCCATATGTGCCAGTATCATAGTGCCATCTCCCCCCCCAATGTGCCAGTATCAAGTCTTCCCCGAGGAACGAGGCAGGTCCGTAATGAAGTCCATGGACAGATGCGTCCAAGGACGTGAAGGAATGGGTAACGGGAGGAGAGAACCCAATGGCCGTGAATGAGGGACCTTGGCACGAGCGCAGGTCTCGCAGGCTGCCACAAAACCCTCAACCGTCTTACGAAGAGCCGGCCACCAGAATCTCTGAGCAATGAGATCCACTGTGGCTCTGCTCCCTGGGTGCCCAGCAAGGACAGTATCGTAGTGATCCTTAAAAACCTTGTGTCGTAAAGCGAGAGGCACAAACAACCTCCCAGGGGTAGCCTCTGCCTGGGCTGCCTGAACCTCTGCCTCCAAATCAGGATAAAGAGCAGAGACGACCACCCCTTCAGCCACAATGGGACCCGGGTCTTCAAAGTTCCCCCCTCCCGGAAAACAACGTGACAGGGCATCCGCCTTCACATTTTTAAGGGTGGAACGTAACAACAAAATAAAATCTAGAAAAGAACAAAGACCATCTGGCCTGTCTCGGGTTCAGACGCTTGACCGATTCCAAGTAGGCCAGATTCTTATGGTCTGTAAACACGGTAATAGGGTGTCTGGCTCCCTCTAACCAATGGCGCCATTCCTCAAAAGCTAATTTGATGGCCAACAACTCCCTATCTCCCACATCGTAATTTCTCTCTGCCCAGGAGAGTTTCCTTGAGAAAAAGGCACACGGTCGCCATTTGGCAGGAGACGGACCCTGAGATAAGACCGCACCCACACCCACCTCAGAAGCGTCCACCTCAACAATAAAAGGTAGAGAGACATCAGGTTGTACCAAAATGGGAGCGGAAGCAAAACTCTCTTTGATACTAGAAAAGGCCTTAAGCGCATCTACCGACCAAGAGGAAAAATCTACCCCCTTTTTAGTCATATCAGTGAGTAGCTTAACAATAGAGGAATAATTCAAAATTAACTTTCTGTAATAATTGGCAAAACCCAAAAACCGCATCAGCGCCTTCTGATTCTCATGAAGCTCCCAATCAAGCACAGCGCTGACCTTCTCAGGGTCCATGCGAAAACCAGAAGCGGAGAGAAGAAAACCAAGAAATTGAATCTCCGGAGCCGCAAACACACATTTTTCCAGTTTAACGTACAATTTATTATCCTGCAGAATCAGCAAGACCTGACGTAGGTGATCTCGATGAGTCTTGAAATCAGGAGAAAAAATCAAAATGTCATCCAGATACACCAGTACAAATTTCCCCATTAAATGATGAAAAATGCTGTTCACAAAATGTTGGAAGACGGCCGGAGCATTCATCTAACCAAAGGGCATAACCAAATTCTCGAAATGACCCTCAGGGGTATTGAAGGCCGTCTTCCATTCGTCCCCTTCCCTGACCCTGACTAGGTTGTATGCCCCTCTTAAATCCAACTTAGAAAAAACCTTAGCCCCAACAATCTGGTTAAACAGGTCCCGGATCAGAGGAAGCGGATATGGGTCACGAATCGTGATACGGTTCAGCTCCCTGAAATCCAGACAAGTTCTTAAAGAACCATCTTTTTTCTTAACAAAAAAAAAAACAGCGGCAACAGGTGACTTCGAGGGTCGGATGTGTCCCTTTCTCAGGCTCTCAGAGATATAAGTACGCATAGCGACTCTTTCAGGTTGGGAGAGATTGTATAAATGTGATTTTGCCAGTTTGGCGCCTGGGATGAGATTAATAGGGCAGACGTACTCCCGGTGCAGGGGGCAACTCCTGGACACCACTCTCGGAAAACACATCCGAAAATTCAGAGAGAAAAGATGGCACAGTCTTGGTAGAAACCTCTGAAAGAGACGCCGTGAGGCAATTCTCTCTGCAAAACTCACTCCAACCATTTATTTGCCTTGCTTGCCAATCAATGGTGGGGTTATGTTTAGTGAGCCAGGGTAGCCCCAACACTAGAGGAGTAGGTAATCCGCTTAAGACGAAACATGACATATCCTCAACATGAGCGTCACCCACAGTCAAACGGATATTGTGAATTATGCCTTTTAACGATCTTTGAGAAAGTGGAGCGGAATCGATAGCAAATACAGGTATGTCCTTTTCCAAAGTGCATACCTGGAAACCATGCGTTATTGTAAATTGATTATCAATGAGATTGACAGCTGCTCCACTATCTACAAAAATCTCACAAACAATGTTCTTGCTGTCTAGCGCCACCCTGGGAGGTAGGAGAAAACGGAAACTACAAGTAAATGGCAAACCTTCAATTTCCGCATCAACCTTGCAAATAGTAGCAAATGGAAAGTTTTTAGAGGGTTTTTTTCTTTTTGTTTTATTACCCTCAGAAAACTCCATGAATCTCCTAGAGGGGCAAACATTAGCCAAATGATTTATACCCCCACAACAGAAACAAACCCTCTTCTAAGAGCTGAATCCTCTACTATCAGAGGCAAGCAAACCCAGCTGCATGGCCTTCTCCTCAGAGGGGATTGAGAGAGACTGAGACCCCTGCGCACTGAATGAGACAGCCCCACTGTCCTTGGACTGAATATGACAGGAAGGAGT
This sequence comes from Bufo bufo, assembly GCF_905171765.1. Classification (NCBI taxonomy): domain Eukaryota; kingdom Metazoa; phylum Chordata; class Amphibia; order Anura; family Bufonidae; genus Bufo; species Bufo bufo. Next base: position 151,956,563 of record NC_053397.1, on the reverse strand, counting down.
AGTCTCCTCTCTCTCTCTAAGACGCCTGTCAATACAAACAGCTAGAGACATAGCAGATTCTAACGAGGCTGGTCTCTCATGAAAAGCAAATACATCTTTCAATCTTTCCGAATGACCATGGCAAAATTGACTTCGGAGTGCAGCATCATTCCAACCAGTATCAGCTGCCCATCTCCGAAATTCTGAACAATATATCTCTGCGGACTGTTTACCCTGGCATAAAAGACGCAGTTTAGATTGAGCCAGAGCAATACTATCCGGGTCATCATATATCTACCCCAGGGCTACAAAAAATTCATCCACCGATCGGAGGGGCCGTGCCCCGACCGGCAGCGAAAAGGCCCAAGACTGAGCGTTATCCCTGAGCAGCGAGATGATGATCCCCACCCTATGCTCCTCAACACCAGAGGAATGGGGAAGTAGGCGAAAATTGAGTTTGCAAGCCTCTCTAAAGCGAACAAAATTCTCACTACCCCCGGAGAACGTATCCGGAAGCGAGATCTTAGGCTCAGAACAAACTCCATGAACGCAAGCAGAACCGGTCACCTGAAACTGAGACACAGTTTTACGAAGATCTGCTACCTCCAGTGAAAGACCTTGCATGCGGTCAATCAAGGCTGAAACCGGATCCATGCTTAAGACGGTTATGGCGGTTTATGTCACGGATGGTGTTGCAGAAAGCTGGAACTAAAAAACACCCATTTTTGGCAATACCCTCCATCTGGGGCCTCTGCCGCAGTAGTCAGTGTGCAATTTAAGCTAGAAATACAGCTATAATTTTCTGGGTTTTAAAAAACACCTATTTTGGGCAAAATACTAAATTTTACAGCCCTTGCTGCATCTGTCACTGTGAGATACTGTTATAAAAAATTAAAAAAACTTTTTGGGAAAAATACTTAATTTGCGGCCTTGTCTGCATCTGTTAGTGTGAGATTGTCATGGTCTTACCTTCTTGCTGTTCTCCTTCGTTTGACATGTGCTGGCGGCCATCTTGGTTTCTTGTAGCCTCCCACCCTGCGGCTCCTCCTTCCCACTGGAAGGAGCTGGATGCCGAGCTCATATATATAGGAGGTCTGTGGCTTCAGTTCCTTGCTTGGTCCTCCTGTGTTCACATGCTTCTAGACTGCTGCTGCTTCTGGTTCCTGATCCTGGTTTCGTCCGACTACCCTGCTGGTTCCTGATCCTGGTTTCGTCCGACTACCCTGCTGGTTCCTGATCCTGGCTTCGTCTGACTACCCTGCTGGTTCCTGATCCTGGCTTCGTCTGACTACCCTTCTGGTTCCTGACCTCTGGCTTCGCAAAGACTCTGCTTCGGTTTCGCCATCCGTTTGGACTTTTGCTTTACAGCTTTATTTTCAATAAAGCCTTCTTATTTTCACTTATCCCTTGTTGTACGTCTGGTTCATGGTTCCGTGACATTAGGACCAAGCCATGAATTCTGACGGTACAGGGCCATCCTCGCTACCCACGCTGGTTGCCAGACTTGATCAGCAGGATCACCTGTTGGGTCGGTTCGCTGTGGCGTTGCAAACCCTGCTTGAACGCACGGCTCATTTCGCTCCCGTTGCCGATGGGTCGGTTGTCGCTCCTGGGCCCGCTCCTACTGCCGCTCCGGTTGTTGCGCCAGAGTCTACCCCGACACCTGTTGTTGCACCTGCGGTGTTTCGGGGTATGACCGGTTCTGCCCCTCTTCCACAGCGCTTTGGGGGAGAGCCAACTCAGTGCCGAGGTTTCCTTAACCAGGTGGGCATTTATTTCGAGTTGCTGCCACATGCCTTTCCCACTGAGAGATCAAAGGTGGGCTTCTTGATCTCGCTGCTTTCGGACAAGGCCTTGGCCTGGGCCAGCCCTTTATGGGAGAACAACAATCCGGTGGTTGCCGAGTTTTCCGGTTTTGTTGCTTCTCTTCGGAAGGTATTCGATGTGCCGGCTCGTGCTGCCTCTGCTGCGAAGCTCCTTATGTCCATCAGACAGGGTTCACGATCCGTAGCTGAATACGCCATTGAGTTTCGTACCCTGGCAGCAGAGGTGGGCTGGAATAATGAGGCTCTGGTCGCTGCTTTCTCTCATGGTCTCTCGGATGCCTTGAAGGATGAGGTTGCAGCTAAGGACCTACCAGTGGAGCTCGAGTCTCTTATTTCTTTCCTGATTTTGATTGACACCAGACTCAGGGAGAGACCTTCCTTTAAGGAGAGCCTGCGGAGGTTTTCTAACAGATTGGCGCCTACGTTTGCTGTCCCACCCGTGCCTCCCTCTCCTCCCACGCCTCCTGGGGATGACTTGTCTGGGGGTGAACCCATGCAGCTGGGGTTTGCTCGCCTGTCCGAGGGGGAGAGGGTACTCCGGAGACGCGAGGGCCGATGCATGTACTGTGGTCTCGGTGGGCATTTTCGGTTGGCATGTCCGAACCGTCCGGGAAACGCTCGCACCTGAGATCCTGTCGGGGGCAGATCTTGGGTGGAGTCTCCTCGTCCCCGGTTTCCCGTGTTGACAAACCACTGATCACTGTTGTCCTCTCCTGGGTCGGGGGCTCGGTGACGACCCAGGCGTTGGTGGACTCTGGTGCTGGTGGTTTGTTCATTGATAATGTGTTCGCTGCCGCCAATTCCATTCCTCTGCAGGCTCGAGGTTCCCCACTGGCTCTTGAGGCGATAGACGGCAGACCCCTTCTGCCGCCACACGTGACTCATGAGACCCTTCCAGTGGGGATAGCCATTGGTGCCGTTCACAGAGAGTCGGTCTGCCTCCAGGTTATTTCGTCTCCACACTACTCGGTGGTCTTGGGGTACCCCTGGCTCCGGAAGCATAATCCGACTTTCGATTGGAGATCGGCCGAGATCCTCTCGTGGTCACCGCAGTGTGGGGCTAGTTGCATCCATGGGTCTGTCAAGTTGCTGTGTACTTCCTCGGACTCTCTGTTGCCTCCTGAATACGAGGAGTACCGGGATGTATTCGATAAGGTGCGCGCGGTTGCCCTACCTCCGCACCGCCCATACGATTGTGCCATAGAGTTACAATCTGGTGCCGTTCCTCCTCGTGGCAAAGTCTATCCACTGTCGGTAGCGGAGAATGAGGCCATGGAGGAGTACGTGAGGGAGGCGCTTTCACGCGGACACATTCGCAAATCCTCGTCCCCGGCAGGGGCTGGATTTTTCTTTGTGAAAAAGAAGGGCGGTGAGTTGAGGCCTTGCATCGATTACAGGGGTCTCAATCGCATCACGATCAAGAACGCTTACCCGATACCCTTGATTTCCGAGCTGTTCGATCGCCTTAAAGGGGCCACAGTCTTTACCAAACTCGACCTGAGGGCGGCATATAACCTGGTAAGGATCAAGGCGGGCGATGAGTGGAAGACCGCGTTTAACACCAGGACCGGTCATTATGAATCCTTGGTTATGCCCTTTGGGTTGTGCAATGCGCCCGCAGTCTTTCAGGAATTCATCAACGATGTTTTCCGTGACCTGTTGCAGCAGTGTGTGGTGGTCTATTTGGATGACATCTTGGTATATTCTGAATCCATGGAGGCCCACATTCTGGATGTCAGACGAGTGTTGCAACGGTTACGAGAGAACAAGCTGTTCGGTAAGCTTGAGAAATGCGAATTTCACCGATCCCAGGTAACCTTCTTAGGTTACATCATTTCCGCTGAGGGGTTCTCCATGGATCCTGAGAAGGTTTCGGCTGTCTTACAGTGGCCCCAGCCCAGTGGTCTTCGTTCCCTGCAGCGCTTTTTGGGCTTCGCCAATTATTATCGGAAGTTCATCAGGGACTTTTCCATGCTAGCCAAGCCTCTCACGGATCTGACCAGGAAGGGCAGTAATTCCCAGGTCTGGCCGCTCGAGGCCATCCGAGCTTTTGAGGCTCTAAAGTCCGCCTTTGTGTCGGCACCGATTCTGTCGCATCCCAACCCTGGGTTGCCCTTTGTCCTCGAGGTGGACGCGTCTGAGACGGGAGTAGGCGCCCTTCTGTCTCAGCGTAGAACACCAGAGGGTCCTCTGCTTCCTTGTGGGTTTTACTCCCGGAAACTGTCTTCCGCGGAGTGCAACTATCAGATTGGTGACAGGGAGTTATTGGCTATCGTGCAGGCCCTTAAAGAATGGAGGCACTTGCTCGAGGGTTCGGTGGTTCCGGTCCTCATCCTGACGGACCACAAGAATCTGACCTACCTTTCTGAGGCCAAGAGATTGACACCACGTCAGGCCAGATGGGCTCTGTTCTTGTCACGTTTTAATTACGTGGTCTCCTACCTACCCGGTTCCAAGAACATCAGGGCGGATGCCTTATCACGGCAGTACTCCGAGCTGTCCAGGGAGGAGTCGATTCCGACTTCGGTCATACCTCCGAATCAGATCTTGGCCGCCATTCGCACCAGCCTGACCTCTCCCCTGGGTGAGCAGATTTTGGCGGCTCAATCTGGTGCTCCCTCTGGGAGACCCAACGGCAGATGTTTTGTGCCTGAGGAGTTGCGCACTCGGTTGTTGCGAACCTACCATAACTCCAAGACCGCGGGGCATCCTGGAAAGAATCAGCTGTCCTGGGCTGTTTCACGTCTGTTCTGGTGGCCTTCCCTACGTTCCGACATCGCCGCATATGTAGCGGCATGCTCCGTTTGTGCCCAGAGTAAGTCCCCTCGGCACCTTCCGTTGGGCCTTCTGCAACCCATAGCCACCGGGGAGCGCCCATGGTCACACCTGGGGATGGATTTCATTGTGGACCTCCCTGCATCCCGAGGCCATACGGTCATTCTCATGATTGTGGATCGGTTTTCCAAAATGTGCCACTGTGTCCTCTCAAGAAGTTACCCTCTGCACAAGAGTTGGCCACGATTTTTGCCAGGGAGGTCTTCCGGTTGCACGGTTTGCCCAAGGAGATTGTGTCGGATCGGGGGAGTCAGTTTGTGTCCAGGTTCTGGCGCGCCTTTTGCTCCCAGTTGGGGATTCATCTCTCCTTCTCCTCGGCCTACCACCCTCAGTCCAATGGGGCCGCAGAACGATCCAATCAGGCCTTGGAGCAATTCCTTCGTTGCTATGTCTCCGATCACCAAGACAATTGGGTTGACCTCCTGCCTTGGGCTGAGTTTGCCAGGAACACGGCGGTGAACTCTTCCTCTGGGACGTCTCCCTTCATGGCCAATTATGGGTTCCAACCTGCCGTGTTACCGGAGGTATTCTCTCCCCAGGATATTCCGGCTGTGGAGGATCACCTTTCCGTCCTACGTGCTTCTTGGGTACTGATCCAGAAGTCCCTTGAGGTCTCTGCGCAGCGCCAGAGACTCCAGGCTGATCGCAGACGAGCGCCTGCTCCTTCCTACCAGGTCGGAGACCGTGTATGGTTGTCCACCCGCAACCTCAACCTTCGAGTGCCCACTCCCAAGCTGGCGCCTCGCTTTGTTGGTCCCTTCCGAGTGCTTCGCAGGGTAAACCCGGTAGCCTATGCCCTTGCGCTTCCTCCTGGCATGCGGATCTCCAACGTGTTTCATGTCTCCCTGTTGAAGCCACTGGTGTGTAATCGTTTCACTTCCTCGGTTCCTCGGCCTCGTCCGGTCCAAGTGGGTAATCGTGAGGAGTATGAGGTGAGCAATATCCTGGACTCACGCCTGGTCCGCGGTCGGGTGCAGTTTTTGGTCCATTGGCGTGGTTATGGTCCAGAGGAGCGTTCCTGGGTTCCCTCCGCAGATGTCCATGCTCCTGCCTTGCTCCGAGCCTTCCACGCACGCTTCCCTTAGAAACCGTTCTTTACTCCGCGGAGGAGGGGCCCTTGAGGGGGAGGTACTGTCATGGTCTTACCTTCTTGCTGTTCTCCTTCGTTTGACATGTGCTGGCGGCCATCTTGGTTTCTTGTAGCCTCCCACCCTGCGGCTCCTCCTTCCCACTGGGAGGAGCTGGATGCCTAGCTCATATATATAGGAGGTCTGTGGCTTCAGTTCCTTGCTTGGTCCTCCTGTGTTCACATGCTTCTAGACTGCTGCTGCTTCTGGTTCCTGATCCTGGTTTCGTCCGACTACCCTGCTGGTTCCTGATCCTGGTTTCGTCCGACTACCCTGCTGGTTCCTGATCCTGGCTTCGTCTGACTACCCTGCTGGTTCCTGATCCTGGCTTCGTCTGACTACCCTTCTGGTTCCTGACCTCTGGCTTCGCAAAGACTCTGCTTCGGTTTCGCCATCCGTTTGGACTTTTGCTTTACAGCTTTATTTTCAATAAAGCCTTCTTATTTTCACTTATCCCTTGTTGTACGTCTGGTTCATGGTTCCGTGACAGAGATGCATGCTTTAGATACGGCTGTCATATTCTGTTATTAAAAAAACACCCTTTTTGGGCAAAATATTTAATTTGCGGCCTTGTCTGCATCTGTTAGTGTAAGATACATGCTTTAGATACCGCTGTCATATTCTGTTATAAAAAAAAACACCCTTTTTGGGCAAAATACTTAATTTTGCAGCCTTTGCAGCATCTGTCATTGTGAGATGCACCCTATAGATACTGTTGTTATATTCTGTTATTAAAAAAACACCCATTTTGGGCAAGATCCTACATTTCAGAAATATTAGGAGAGCGTCAAATAAGGGATGTAGCCACGATCGTGGTGCTGCTGGTGGAGCTCCTGTTGCAGGGAGAGGACGTGATCGATCTGTGCCAGCTACACGCACAAGTGAAACACATTCCTCAGGTGCGAGTAGGCGATAGAACCTTCAGCGGTATTTGGTTGGGCCTAATGCGGCTCTCCGAATGGTGAGGCCAGAACAAGTAAAGGCGATAGTAGATTGGGCTGCTGACAGTGCCTCCAGTTCCTTTACATTGTCTCCCACCCAGTCTCCTGCTGAAAGATCAGAGTTGGCACCTCCAGCCGATGTCCATCAGTCTTTTACCTCACCCCCTTGCAAATCAGCCAAGCAGTCTGAGCCCCAAGTCATGCAGCAGTCTTTTCTGCTTTTTGATGACTCTGCTAGCAAGGTTTCCCAGGGAATTCCACCTAGCCCTGCCCCAGAAGTGGAAGAGATTTAGTGCACCAATGCCCAACCACTTATGTTTAAAAATGAGTACATGGGAGGACCACCACAACACGTCTCGGATGATAACGAAACACAGGTGCCAAATGCTGGGGCTTTCAAAAGTGTGGAGACCGACAAGGAGGGCAGGGGTGAAGACTGGGTGGAAGATGATGTGGAGGATGATGAGGTCCTACTCGACCCCACATGAAATCAAGGTCATGCGAGTGACCTGTGTAGTTCGGAGGAAGAGGCGGTGGTCGCACAGAGCCACCAGCACAGTACGCCTGCTACTGCCCAAAGCAGCAAGGGACCGAGCACACCAAAGCCAGCTCCAAGGAGTTCCCTGGCGTGGCAGTTCTTCAGACAATGTGCTGATGACAAGACACGAGTGGTTGCATGCTGTGCAATCATAGCCTGAAGCGAGGCATAAACGTTCTCTACCTGAGCACAACCTGCATGACCAGGCTTCTAATTGCAAAGCACGAGCTGCAGTGGAGTAGACACCTCAAAAACCAAGAAAGGTCTCCGGCTTCTCCTGCTTCCTCTTATGCTGTAATCTCGGCCTCTTCATCCACCTCTGGAGTGACAGTGCCACCTGCCACCCAAGCAAACAGAGGATCTGCCAGCAACACCATCACCTGGGTCACCAAGCATCTCCACAATGTCCCACGGAAGCGTTCAACTCTCCATCTCCCAAACACTAGAGCGGAAGAGGAAGTATCCCCCTACCCACCCGTGATCCCGGGCCCTGAATGCGAGCATTTCAAAATTTGAAATGCTGTCATTCCGTCTGGTGGAGACGGAGAGTTTTAAAAGCCTTATGGCGGTGGCTGTCCCGCAGTACGTCGTGCCCAGCCGCCACTACTGTGCCATCTCTTCCATGCATAACCAAGTGGGGGACAAAATCAGGTGTGCACTGCGCAATGCCATCTGTGGCAAGGTCCAACTATCTATGGATATGTGGACCAGTAAGCACGGTCAAGGTCGTTATATCTCCATAACAGCACACTGAGTAAATGCAGTGGCGGCTGGGCCTGAGGCGGATTGCAGTTTGGCGCATGTCCTTCCACCACCGAGGATTGCAGGGCGCTTCAGTTTGCCTCCTGTTGCTTCCTCCTCCTACTCCGCTTCCTCATCCTCTACCGGCTCCTCATCCAGTCAGCGTAACACCTTCACCACTAACTTCAGCACAGCCAGGGGTAAACGACAGCAGGCATTTTTAAAACGTATCTGTTTGGGGGACAAACCCCACACCGCGCAGGAGCTGTGGGCAGGCCTTGAACAAAAGACTGATGAGTGATTGGTGCCAGTGAGCCTCAAGCCCGGCCTGGGTGTGTGCGATAATAGGCAAAATCTCGTAGCAGCTCTGGGACTAGCCGATTTGACGCACATCCCTTGCCTGGCGCATGTGCTGAATTTGGTGGTGCAGAGATTCCTTAAAAATTACCCTGATATGTCAGAGCTGCTGCATAAAGTGCGGGCCGTCTGTGCGTGCTTTCAGCTTTCTCACCCTGCTGCTGCTCGCCTGTCAGCACTGCAGCATAACTTCGGTCTTCCCGCTCACCGCCTTATATCTGATGTGCCCACAAGGTGGAACCAGACCATGCTGGCCAGACTGTGCGAGCAGCAGCAGGTGATAGTGGAAGTTCATCTGCAGCACACACGGGTGAGTCGCTCTGCGGAACAGCACCACTTCACCACCAATGCCTGGGCCTCCATGCGAGACCTGTGTTTTTAGCTGCGCTGTTTCGAGTACTCCACCAACATGGCCAGTGCCGATGATGCCATTCTCAGCGTTATCCCACTTCTATACCTCCTTGAAAAAACGCTGCTGGCGATGATGGAAGAGGATGTGGCACAGGAGGAGGAGGAGGAAGAGGGATCATTTCATAGGGTTTCCGGCCAGTCATTCACAAGTGGCTCCGAGGGTGGGTTCCTGCACCCACAAACGCCAGGTACACAATTGTCCAGCCAGGGCACAGTTCTGGAGGATGACGAGGTGAAGGATGAGGAGGAGGAGATGGAGGAGGAGGAATCGTGTTCACAGCAGGGTGGCACCAAAACCAGCTCATGGCCATCACTGGTGCGGGGCTGGGGGGATACAGAGGACACAGACGATACACCTCCCACAGAGGACAGCTTTTCGTTGCCTCTGGGCAGCCTGGCACACATGAGCGATTACATGCTGCAGTGTCTCCGCAACGACCGCCGAGTTGCCCACATTCTAACTTGTGAGGATTACTGGGTGGCCATGCTACTAGATCCCCGTTACAAGGACAACATACCGGCCTTAATTCCATCACTGGAGCATCATCGTAAGTACAAGCGCTCGCTGGTAGATGTGCTGCTGGTGGCATTCCCACCTGACAGCGGGGGCACAGTGGAAGCACAAGGTGAAGGCTGAGGAGGAGGAAGAGGTCGCCAACGCAGCTGGGGCACCACCAGCACCTCAGAAGGCAGGGTTAGCATGGCCGAAATGTGGAAAAGCTTTGTCAGCACACCACAACAACCAGCATCACCATCTGATATGGAACGTCTTAGCAGGAGGCAGCATTTCAGCAACATGGTGGAGCAGTATGTGTGCACACGCCTACACGTACTGAATGATGGGTCTGCCCCCTTCAACTTCTGGGTCTCCAAATTGGTGGGCACATGGCCTGAGCTTGCCCTTTACACCTTGAAGGTGCTGGCCTGCCCTGCAGCCAGTGTATTGAAACATGTGCTTAGCACGGCAGGGGGCGTTATCACAGACAAGCACAGCCGCCTGTCCACATCCAATGTGGACAAGCTCACGTTCATTAAAATGAACCAGGCATGGATCCCACAGGACTTGTCCGTACTTTGTGCAGAATAGACATGTATACCAGCCTTAATTTAGCCATTGTTATACTACAGCGCAATTGTTCATTCTTGTATTTTGGATATTAAACACTCTTTTGGAGTGTACCCTAATTAAAAAAAATAAAAATTAAATAAAAATGGCTACCTCGTCCTCCTCCACCACCGCTTCCACCTACACCGCTACGTCCACTGCCTCCTTAAACTCCTACTTCGTATGGACCTCCACCTCATAAATCAAGTTTATTTTTTTTTAATTTGTACGTATTTTATTTTATGTAATTTCACTATTTTGTCTGTTACATTTTCGTGTGAAATTCACCAATTTTTGGGTGTGTTATACCACTGCTATACCTAGTAGACAGGTAAACAAATTTCACTAATTTGCCTTTTAAATTCTCGCGTGAAATTCACCAATTTTTGGGTGTGATATATCCCTGCTCTACCTAGTAGACAGGTAACATTTCACTAATTTGTCTGTTACATATTCGGGTAAAATTCACCAATTTTTGGGGGTGATCTACCACTGCTATACCTAGTAGACAGGTAAAAAAATTTCACTAATTTGTCTGTTACATTCTTGGATGACATTTGACCATTTTTGCCGTAATTAAACCCCTGCTCTGCATAGGTGATAGGGACCCAAATTTCAAAAAATCGTCTGTTAGAAGGTGACATTTTACTAATTTTGCCGTATATAAAACCCCTGATCTGCATAGGTGACAGGGAATTAAATTTCAAAAATTCTTCTTTAATTAATGCGCGCCCCCTCCTTTCATTCAATGCTTAAACTTTAATAACTTGTCCCACATTTGCGCTTTAATAATTTGTCCCACTTTTCCACTTGATCATAGTTAATTAAAAAAAATTAACCCCCCTTGGATGTGGTCTCTCTTTCTCACGCTCCCTCTCCGGCTTGGAACCCTGATTCGCCGATAACCGTGATCAACATGGTAGGCTCAGAAAAGAACATCGAAAGTTGATAGAGAAGATATCCAAATGGATCGTGGACTTGCGATCAGGCAGAAGTTATCTAGAGTCAACAAAGCGGCAGCAGGGCCTCTCCTGTTTCCAAATCCTAAATACCCCAGTGACATTGTCTATAATTTTTTATTAATCATTCCAATAACTTGGCATCTTAAGAGTCCTGTATTGTTATTTATTGTCACTGCCTCCCAAGTCAGGAGTGGGTAATTGCCGCACGCTCCCTCCTTTCCTTTGATTCTTAATTTTTTTTTTACTTTTCCCATATTTCCGCTCGATCACAATAAAATTTCATTTATTGATCTCCATTGGATGTGGTCTCTCTTTCTCACGCTCCCTCTCCGGCGTGGAACCCTGATTCGCCGATAACCGTGATCAACATGGTAGGCTAAGAAAAGAACATAAAAAGTTGATAGAGAAGATATCCAAATGGATCGTGGATATCACGGTGACTTGCGACATGGTGGGGCAGTATGTGTGCACACGTCTACACGAACTGACTGATGGGTCTCCAAATTGGGCACATGGCCTGATCTTGCCCTTTATGCCTTGGAGGTGCTGGCCTGCCCTGCATCCAGTGTATTGTCTGAATGTGTGTTTAGCACAACTGGAGGGGGTTATCACAGGTTACATTTTCCAATGATTTGGGGTGTACCCTAATTTAAAAAGATAAAAATAAATTTAAAACCAAAAAGCAGTGTAGGCTACCTCCTCCTCCACCGCCGCTTCTACTGCCTCCTCAACCTCCTACTCCATATGAACCTCGTCCTCCTAAATCAAGATTATATTTTTTTATTTTTACGTATTTTATGTTATTTAAAGTCATTTCCCTATTTACATTTGTTTGCAGAGCACTTGCCACATTTTCATGCCATTTGCAGCCCTCTAGCCCTTTCCATTACATTTTTAGAGCCATTTTAGTGCTCAAAAGTTCGGGTCCCCATTGAATTCAATGGGGTTTGGGTTCATGGTCAAGTTCGGGTCCCGAACTCAAACTTTTTTGTGAAGTTCGTCCGAACCCGTCGAACCCGAACATCCAGGTGTCCGCTCAACTCTACTGCTGACACCCTCTACACTCTGTCGGGGGGCTCTACTTGTATAAGTGTTTTATAGAACAGTGTCTGTAGACATCTATGTGGAATTAGCTGCTATTTGCACATGCCCCGTGCAGCTAGCACGTGTATAGACGTCAGGCAGCTCTTTAATCCAAGCGCTGCAAAACACTTGGATTAAAGCTTCTGCCCCTGCACTGCTGCTGTCACGGTGCAGTAATGCCGGCAAGGGTCCAATCAGAGTGGTCGCTTGCCGGCAATCGATCGATCGGATCGCGGCAGTGAAAAAATGCCTGTTCCAGGCTCTGATCTGTACTTTGCAGATCAGAGCCTGAAATCAGGTAGTGTCCTCGTGCCCCCCGATCTGTGCCTCCTTCCTGTGCGCCTTCACTGTCACCTCATCCCACAAAAAATGAGACCCTACATAAGAAAATCGCAAAAAAAAATTAAAACTATAGTTCTTAGAACATTGAGACACTAAAGCATTATTTTTTTTATTTCAAATATATTATTGTGTTAAGGTGAAATAAATAAATAAAAAAGTGTACATATTAGGTATCGCCGCATCTGTAATAACCTGCTCGATAAAAATATCACATGACCTAACCCCTCAGGTGAACACTGTAAAAAAAATAAAAAAAACAGTGCCAAAAAAGCCATTTTTTGTTACATTACATCACAAAAAGTGCAACAGCAAGCGATCAAAAAGGCTTATGACTAGGGATGAGCGAACCCGAACTGTATAGTTCGGGTTCGTACCGAATTTTGGGGTGTCCGTGACACGGACCCGAACCCGAACATTTTCGTAAAAGTCCGGGTTCGGGTTCGGTGTTCGGCGCTTTCTTGGCAAGCGTCATACTACTTGCCCCAAGAGGCCATCACAGCCTTGCCTACTATTGGCATGGCTGTGATTGGCCAGTGCAGCATGTGACCCAGCAACTATATAAGCTTGGGTCACGTAGCGCTGCACGTCACTCTGCTGATTCAAGCATAGGGAGAGGTTGCAGCTGCGACGTTAGGGCGAGATTAGGCAGATTAACTCCTCCAAAAGACTTCATTCTGTGATCGATCTGCAGCTGTTGATCATTGAAGTGCTATTATTGACTTGCTCACTTTTTTGAGGCTGCCCAGAGCGTTTTTAGATCACTTTTTTTCTGGGGTGATCGGCGGCCATTTTGTGACTTGTGGTGCCCCAGCACGAGTTATCACCAAGTGTATTTAACCATCGATAGTGTGGTTATTTTGTGCTATATCCTACATCAGCTGCAGGCTGAGCCTGTGTCACCGAAGTGCATTTAACCATCAACAGTGTGATTATTTTTTGGCCATATATTACATCAGGGGCAAGTTGAGCCTGTCACCCAGCGCCTAAAAAATAGCCCTGACATTTCTATTCAACCAAATCTGCACAGTTTTAGCTAGTCAAGTTATTTGTAGTGACCGTCAAAGCAGACTTTTTGTTCTGGGTTGAAAAAGCATTCCCAAATTTGCCATTCTGAAAATAACTAGTTTGTGGTATTTGAGGCCTACTTGAAATCTATCCCAAAAAGAAAATCTTACATTGAAGTTATTGATAGTGTCATTCAGAAAAACCTAAGACACACGCTAGCGTGCTGATAGAAGTGTCATTCTGTGATTAAACCTATAACTGTCACACAGCGCAAAAAAAAACAGGTCTCACATCTCTATTCAACCAAATCTGCACAGTTTTAGCTGGTCAAGTTATTTGTAGTGACCGTCAAAGCAGACTTTTTGTTTTGGGTTGAAAAAGCATTCCCAAATTTGCCATTCTGAAAATAACTAGTTTGTGGTATTTCAGGCCTACTTGAAATCTAACCCAAAAAGAAAATCTTACATTGAAGTTATTAATAGTGTCATTCAGAAAAACCTAAGACACACGCTAGCGTGCTGATAGAAGTATCATTCTGTGATTAAACCTATTAATGTCACACAGCGCAAAAAAAAACAGGTCTCACATCTCTATTCAACCAAATCTGCACAGTTTTAGCTGGTCAAGTTATTTGTAGTGACCGTCAAAGCAGACTTTTTGTTCTGGGTTGAAAAAGCATTCCCAAATTTGCCATTCTGAAAATAACTAGTTTGTGGTATTTCAGGCCTACTTGAAATCTATCCCAAAAAGAAAATCTTACATTGAAGTTATTGATAGTGTCATTCAGAAAAACCTAAGACACACGCTAGCGTGCTGATAGAAGTGTCATTCTGTGATTAAACCTATTAATGTCACACAGCGCAAAAAAAATCACGTCTCACATCTCTATTCAACCAAATCTGCACAGTTTTAGCTGGTCAAGTTATTTGTAGTGACCGTCAAAGCAGACTTTTTGTTCTGGGTTGAAAAAGCATTCCCAAATTTGCCATTCTGAAAATAACTAGTTTGTGGTATTTGAGGCCTACTTGAAATCTATCCTAAAAAGAAAATCTTACATTGAAGTTATTGATAGTGTCATTCAGAAAAACCTAAGACACACGCTAGCGTGCTGATAGAAGTGTCATTCTGTGATTAAACCTATAACTGTCACACAGCGCAAAAAAAAACAGGTCTCACATCTCTATTTAACCAAATCTGCACAGTTTTAGCTGGTCAAGTTATTTGTAGTGACCGTCAAAGCAGACTTTTTGTTCTGGGTTGAAAAAGCATTCCCAAATTTGCCATTCTGAAAATAACTAGTTTGTGGTATTTGAGGCCTACTTGAAATCTATCCCAAAAAGAAAATCTTACATTGAAGTTATTGATAGTGTCATTCAGAAAAACCTAAGACACACGCTAGCGTGCTGATAGAAGTGTCATTCTGTGATTAAACCTATAACTGTCACACAGCGCAAAAAAAAACACGTCTCACATCTCTATTCAGCCAAATCTGCACAGTTTTAGCTGGTCAAGTTATTTGTAGTGACCGTCAAAGCAGACTTTTTGTTCTGGGTTGAAAAAGCATTCCCAAATTTGCCATTCTGAAAATAACTAGTTTGTGGTATTTCAGGCCTACTTGAAATCTATCCCAAAAAGAAAATCTTACATTGAAGTTATTGATAGTGTCATTCAGAAAAACCTAAGACACACGCTAGCGTGCTGATAGAAGTGTCATTCTGTGATTAAACCTATAACTGTCACACAGCGCAAAAAAAAACAGGTCTCACATCTCTATTCAACCAAATCTGCACAGTTTTAGCTGGTCAAGTTATTTGTAGTGACCGTCAAAGCAGACTTTTTGTTCTGGGTTGAAAAAGCATTCCCAAATTTGCCATTCTGAAAATAACTAGTTTGTGGTATTTCAGGCCTACTTGATATCTATCCCAAAAAGAAAATCTTACATTGAAGTTATTGATAGTGTCATTCAGAAAAACCTAAGACACACGCTAGCGTGCTGATAGAAGTGTCATTCTGTGATTAAACCTATAACTGTCACACAGCGCAAAAAAAAAACAGATCTCACATCTCTATTCAACCAAATCTGCAGTGTTTTAGCTGGTCAAGTTATTTGTAGTGACCGTCAAAGCAGACTTTTTGTTCTGGGTTGAAAAAGCATTCCCAAATTTGCCATTCTGAAAATAACTAGTTTGTGGTATTTCAGGCCTACTTGAAATCTATCCCAAAAAGAAAATCTTACATTGAAGTTATTGATAGTGTCATTCAGAAAAACCTAAGACACACGCTAGCGTGCTGATAGAAGTGTCATTCTGTGATTAAACCTATAACTGTCACACAGCGCAAAAAAAAACAGGTCTCACATCTCTATTCAACCAAATCTGCACAGTTTTAGCTGGTCAAGTTATTTGTAGTGACCGTCAAAGCAGACTTTTTATTCTGGGTTGAAAAAGCATTCCCAAATTTGCCATTCTGAAAATAACTAGTTTGTGGTATTTGAGGCCTACTTGAAATCTATCCCAAAAAGAAAATCTTACATTGAAGTTATTGATAGTGTCATTCAGAAAAACCTAAGACACACGCTAGCGTGCTGATAGAAGTGCCATTCTGTGATTAAACCTATAACTGTCACACAGCGCAAAAAAAAACAGGTCTCACATCTCTATTCAACCAAATCTGCACAGTTTTAGCTGGTCAAGTTATTTGTAGTGACCGTCAAAGCAGACTTTTTGTTCTGGGTTGAAAAAGCATTCCCAAATTTGCCATTCTGAAAATAACTAGTTTGTGGTATTTCAGGCCTACTTGAAATCTATCCCAAAAAGAAAATCTTACATTGAAGTTATTGATAGTGTCATTCAGAAAAACCTAAGACACACGCTAGCGTGCTGATAGAAGTGTCATTCTGTGATTAAACCTATAACTGTCACACAGCGCAAAAAAAAACAGGTCTCACATCTCTATTCAACCAAATCTGCACAGTTTTAGCTGGTCAAGTTATTTGTAGTGACCGTCAAAGCAGACTTTTTATTCTGGGTTGAAAAAGCATTCCCAAATTTGCCATTCTGAAAATAACTAGTTTGTGGTATTTCAGGCCTACTTGAAATCTATCCCAAAAAGAAAATCTTACATTGAAGTTATTGATAGTGTCATTCAGAAAAACCTAAGACACACGCTAGCGTGCTGATAGAAGTATCATTCTGTGATTAAACCTATAACTGTCACACAGCGCAAAAAAAAACAGGTCTCACATCTCTATTCAACCAAATCTGCACAGTTTTAGCTGGTCAAGTTATTTGTAGTGACCGTCAAAGCAGACTTTTTGTTCTGGGTTGAAAAAGCATTCCCAAATTTGCCATTCTGAAAATAACTAGTTTGTGGTATTTCAGGCCTACTTGAAATCTATCCCAAAAAGAAAATCTTACATTGAAGTTATTGATAGTGTCATTCAGAAAAACCTAAAACACACGCTAGCGTGCTGATAGAAGTGTGATTCTGTGATTAAACCTATTAATGTCACACAGCGCAAAAAAAAACAGGTCTCACATCTCTATTCAACCAAATCTGCACAGTTTTAGCTGGTCAAGTTATTTGTAGTGACCGTCAAAGCAGACTTTTTGTTCTGGGTTGAAAAAGCATTCCCAAATTTGCCATTCTGAAAATAACTAGTTTGTGGTATTTCAGGCCTACTTGAAATCTATCCTAAAAAGAAAATCTTACATTGAAGTTATTGATAGTGTCATTCAGAAAAACCTAAGACACACGCTAGCGTGCTGATAGAAGTGTCATTCTGTGATTAAACCTATAACTGTCACACAGCGCAAAAAAAAAACAGGTCTCACATCTCTATTCAACCAAATCTGCACAGTTTTAGCTGGTCAAGTTATTTGTTCTGGGTTGAAAAAGCATTCCCAAATTTGCCATTCTGAAAATAACTAGTTTGTGGTATTTGAGGCCTACTTGAAATCTATCCCAAAAAGAAAATCTTACATTGAAGTTATTGATAGTGTCATTCAGAAAAACCTAAGACACACGCTAGCGTGCTGATAGAAGTGTCATTCTGTGATTAAACCTATAACTGTCACACAGCGCAAAAAAAAACACGTCTCACATCTCTATTCAGCCAAATCTGCACAGTTTTAGCTGGTCAAGTTATTTGTAGTGACCGTCAAAGCAGACTTTTTGTTCTGGGTTGAAAAAGCATTCCCAAATTTGCCATTCTGAAAATAACTAGTTTGTGGTATTTCAGGCCTACTTGAAATCTATCCCAAAAAGAAAATCTTACATTGAAGTTATTGATAGTGTCATTCAGAAAAACCTAAGACACACGCTAGCGTGCTGATAGAAGTGTCATTCTGTGATTAAACCTATAACTGTCACACAGCGCAAAAAAAAACAGGTCTCACATGTCTATTCAACCAAATCTGCACAGTTTTAGCTGGTCAAGTTATTTGTAGTGACCGTCAAAGCAGACTTTTTATTCTGGGTTGAAAAAGCATTCCCAAATTTGCCATTCTGAAAATAACTAGTTTGTGGTATTTGAGGCCTACTTGAAATCTATCCCAAAAAGAAAATCTTACATTGAAGTTATTGATAGTGTCCTTCAGAAAAACCTAAAACACACGCTAGCGTGCTGATAGAAGTGTGATTCTGTGATTAATCCTATACCTGTCACACAGCGCAAAAAAAAACAGGTCTCACATCTCTATTCAACCAAATCTGCAGTGTTTTAGCTGGTCAAGTTATTTGTAGTGACCGTAAAAGCAGACTTTTTGTTCTGGGTTGAAAAAGCATTCCCAAATTTGCCATTCTCAAAATTGTGGTGAACGGGAACAATGAGGAAAACATCTAATAAGGGACGCGGACGCGGACGTGGACATGGTCGTGGTGGTGTTAGTGGACCCTCTGGTGCTGGGAGAGGACGTGGCCGTTCTGCCACAGCCACACGTCCTAGTGAACCAACTACCTCAGGTCCCAGTAGCCAGCAGAAATTACAGCGATATTTGGTGGGGCCCAATGCCGTTCTAAGGATGGTAAGGCCTGAGCAGGTGCAGGCATTAGTCAATTGGGTGGCCGACAGTGGATCCAGCACGTTCACATTATCTCCCACCCAGTCTTCTGCAGAAAGCGCACAGATGGCGCATGAAAACCAAGCCCATCGGTCTGTCACATCACCCCCATGCATATCAGGGAAACTGTCTGAGCCTCAAGTTATGCAGCAGTCTCTTATGCTGTTTGAAGACTCTGCTGCCAGGGTTTCCCAAGGGCATCCACCTAGCCCTTCCCCAGGGGTGGAAGAGATAGAATGCACTAACGCACAACCACTTATTTTTCCTGATGATGAGGACATGGGAATACCACCTCAGCACGTCTCTGATGATGACGAAACACAGGTGCCAACTGCTGCGTCTTTCTGCAGTGTACAGACTGAACAGGAGGTCAGGGATCAAGACTGGGTGGAAGACGATGCAGGGGACGATGAGGTCCTAGACCCCACATGGAATGAAGGTCGTGCCACTGACTTTCACAGTTCGGAGGAAGAGGCAGTGGTGAGACCGAGCCAACAGCGTAGCAAAAGAGGGAGCAGTGGGCAAAATCAGAACACCCGCCGCCAAGAGACTCCGCCTGCTACTGACCGCCGCCATCTGGGACCGAGCACCCCAAAGGCAGCTTCAAGGAGTTCCCTGGCATGGCACTTCTTCAAACAATGTGCTGACGACAAGACCCGAGTGGTTTGCACGCTGTGCCATCAGAGCCTGAAGCGAGGCATTAACGTTCTGAACCTTAGCACAACCTGCATGACCAGGCACCTGCATGCAAAGCATGAACTGCAGTGGAGTAAACACCTTAAAAACAAAGAAGTCACTCAGGCTCCCCCTGCTACCTCTTCTGCTGCTGCCTCGGCCTCTTCTGCTGCTGCCGCCGCCTCGGCCTCTTCCTCCGCCTCTGGAGGAACGTTGGCACCTGCCGCCCAGCAAACATGGAATGCACCACCAACACCACCACCTGCGTCACCAAGCATCTCAACCATGTCACACGGCAGTGTTCAGCTCTCCATCTCACAAACATTTGAGAGAAAGCGTAAATTCCCACCTAGCCACCCTCGATCCCTGGCCCTGAATGAGAGCATTTCTAAACTACTGGCCTATGAAATGCTGTCATTTAGGCTGGTGGACACACACAGCTTCAAACAGCTCATGTCACTTGCTGTCCCACAGTATGTTGTTCCCAGCCGCCACTACTTCTCCAAGAGAGCCGTGCCTTCCCTGCACAAACAAGTGTCCGATAAAATCAAGTGTGCACTGCGCAACGCCATCTGTGGCAAGGTCCACCTAACCACAGATACGTGGACCAGTAAGCACGGCCAGGGACGCTATATCTCCCTAACTGCACACTGGGTAAATGTAGTGGCGGCTGGGCCCCAGGCGGAGAGCTGTTTGGCGCACGTCCTTCCGCCGCCAAGGATCGCAGGGCAACATTCTTTGCCTCCTGTCTCCTCCTCCTCCTACTCAGCTTCCTCCTCCTCTTCTTCCACCTGCTCATCCAGTCAGCAACACACCTTCACCACCAACTTCAGCACAGCACGGGGTAAACGTCAGCAGGCCATTCTGAAACTCATATGTTTGAGGGACAGGCCCCACACCGCACAGGAGTTGTGGCTGGGTATAGAACAACAGACCGACGAGTGGTTGCTGCCGGTGAGCCTCAAGCCCGGCCTGGTGGTATGCGATAATGGGCGAAATCTCGTTGCAGCTCTGGGACTAGCCGGTTTGACGCACATCCCTTGCCTGGCGCATGTGCTGAATTTGGTGGTGCAGAAGTTCATTCGCAACTACCCCGACATGTCAGAGCTGCTGCATAAAGTGCGGGCCGTCTGTTCGCGCTTCCGGCGTTCACACCCTGCCGCTGCTCGCCTGTCTGCGCTACAGCGTAACTTCGGCCTTCCCACTCACCGCCTCATATGCGACGTACCCACCAGGTGGAACTCCACCTTGCATATGCTGGACAGACTGTGCGAGCAGCAGCAGGCCATAGTGGAGTTTCAGTTGCAGCACGCACGGGTCAGTCGCACTGCGGATCAGACACACTTCACCACCAATGACTGGGCCTCCATGCGAGACCTGTGTGCCCTGTTGCGCTGTTTCGAGTACTCCACCAACATGGCCAGTGGCGATGACGCCGTTATCAGCGTTACAATACCACTTCTATGTCTCCTTGAGAAAACACTTAGGGCGATGATGGAAGAGGAGGTGGCCCAGGAGGAAGAGGAGGAAGAGGGGTCATTTTTAGCACTTTCAGGCCAGTCTCTTCAAAGTGACTCAGAGGGAGGTTTTTTGCAACACCAGAGGCCAGGTACAAATGTGGCCAGACAGGGCCCACTACTGGAGGACGAGGAGGACGAGGATGAGGAGGAGGTGGAGGAGGATGAGGATGAAGCATGTTCACAGCGGGGTGGCACCCAAAGCAGCTCGGGCCCATCACTGGTGCGTGGCTGGGGGGAAACACAGGACGATGACGATACGCCTCCCACAGAGGACAGCTTGTCCTTACCTCTGGGCAGCCTGGCACACATGAGCGACTACATGCTGCAGTGCCTGCGCAACGACAGCAGAGTTGCCCACATTTTAACGTGTGCGGAATACTGGGTTGCCACCCTGCTGGATCCCCGGTACAAAGACAATGTGCCCACCTTACTTCCTACACTGGAGCGTGATAGGAAGATGCGCGAGTACAATCGCACGTTGGTAGACGCGCTACTGAGAGCATTCCCAAATGTCACAGGGGAACCAGTGGAAGCCCAAGGCGAAGGCAGAGGAGGAGAAAGAGGTCGCCAACGCAGCTGTGTCACGGCCAGCTCCTCTGAGGGCAGGGTTAGCATGGCAGAGATGTGGAAAAGTTTTGTCACCACGCCACAGCTAACTGCACCACCACCTGATACGGAACGTGTTAGCAGGAGGCAACATTTCACTAACATGGTGGAACAGTACCTGTGCACACCCCTCCACGTACTGACTGATGGTTCGGCCCCATTCAACTTCTGGGTCTCCAAATTGTCCACGTGGCCAGAGCTAGCCTTTTATGCCTTGGAGGTGCTGGCCTGCCCGGCGGCCAGCGTTTTGTCTGAACGTGTATTCAGCACGGCAGGGGGCGTCATTACAGACAAACGCAGCCGCCTGTCTACAGCCAATGTGGACAAGCTGACGTTCATAAAAATGAACCAGGCATGGATCCCACAGGACCTGTCCATCCCTTGTGCAGATTAGATATTAACTACCTCCCCTTAACAATATATTATACTACTCCAGGGCACTTCCTCATTCAATACTATTTTTAATTTCATTTTACCATTATATTGCGGGGCAACCCAAAGTTGAATGAACCTCTCCTCTGTCTGGGTGCCGGGGCCTAAATGTGTGACAGTGGCCTGTTCCAGTGGTGGGTGACGTGAAGCCTGATTCTCTGCTATGACATGAAGACTTATTCTGTGCTGACATGAAGCCAGATTCTCTGTTACGCGAACTCTCTCCTCTGCCTGGGTGCCTGGGCCTAAATATGTGACAGTGGCCTGTTCCAGTGGTGGGTGACGTGAAGCCTGATTCTCTGCTATGACATAAATACATATTCTGCGCTGACATAAGGCCAGATTCTCTGTTACGGGACCTCTCTCCTCTGCCTGGGTGCCTGGGCCTAAATGTGTGACAGTGGCCTGTTCCAGTGGTGGGTGACGTGAAGCCTGATTCTCTGCTATGATATGAAGACAGATTCTGTGCTGACATAAGGCCAGATTCTCTGTTACGGGACCTCTCTCCTCTACCTGTGTGCCTGGGCCTAAATGTGTGACAGTGGCCTGTTCCAATGGTGGGTGACGTGAAGCCTGATTCTCTGCTATGACATGAAGACAGATTCTGCGCTGACATAAGGCCAGATTCTCTGTTACGGGACCTCTCTCCTCTGCCTGGGTGCCTGGGCCTAAATGTGTGACAGTGGCCTGTTCCAGTGGTGGGTGACGTGAAGCCTGATTCTCTGCTATGACATGAAGACAGATTCTGCGCTGACATAAGGCCAGATTCTCTGTTACGGGACCTCTCTCCTCTGCCTGGGTGCCTGGGCCTAAATGTGTGACAGTGGCCTGTTCCAGTGGTGGGTGACGTGAAGCCTGATTCTCTGCTATGACATGAAGACAGATTCTGCGCTGACATAAGGCCAGATTCTCTGTTACGGGACCGCTCTCCTCTGTCTGGGTGCCGGGGCCTAAATGTGTGACAGTGGCCTGTTCCAATGGTGGGTGACGTGAAGCCTGATTCTCTGCTATGACATGAAGAGACTGATTCTCTGCTGACATGAAGCCAGATTCTTTGCTATGGCATAAAGAGACTGATTCTCTGCTGATGTGAAGCCAGATTCTCTGCTATGGGACCTCTGTCCAATTGATATTGGTTCATTTTTATTTTTTTTATTTTTATTTTAATTCATTTCCCTATCCACATTTGTTTGCAGGGGATTTACCTACATGTTGCTGCCTTTTGCAGCCCTCTAGCTCTTTCCTGGGCTGTTTTACAGCCTTTTTAGTGCCCAAAAGTTCGGGTCACTATTGACTTCAATGGGGTTCGGGTTCGGGACGAAGTTCGGATCGGGTTCGGATCCCGAACCCGAACATTTCCGGGAAGTTCGGCCGAACTTCTCGAACCCGAACATCCAGGTGTTCGCTCAACTCTACACTGCGTGCAGAATTATTAGGCAAATGAGTATTTTGACCACATCATCCTCTTTATGCATGTTGTCTTACTCCAAGCTGTATAGGCTCGAAAGCCTACTACCAATTAAGCATATTAGGTGATGTGCATCTCTGTAATGAGAAGAGGTGTGGTCTAATGACATCAACACCCTATATTAGGTGTGCATAATTATTAGGCAACTTCCTTTCCTTTGGCAAAATGGGTCAAAAGAAGGACTTGACAGGCTCAGAAAAGTCAAAAATAGTGAGATATCTTGCAGAGGGATGCAGCACTCTTAAAATTGCAAAGCTTCTGAAGCGTGATCATCGAACAATCAAGCGTTTCATTCAAAATAGTCAACAGGGTCGCAAGAAGCGTGTGGAAAAACCAAGGCGCAAAATAACTGCCCATGAACTGAGAAAAGTCAAGCGTGCAGCTGCCAAGATGCCACTTGCCACCAGTTTGGCCATATTTCAGAGCTGCAACATCACTGGAGTGCCCAAAAGCACAAGGTGTGCAATACTCAGAGACATGGCCAAGGTAAGAAAGGCTGAAAGACGACCACCACTGAACAAGACACACAAGCTGAAACGTCAAGACTGGGCCAAGAAATATCTCAAGACTGATTTTTCTAAGGTTTTATGGACTGATGAAATGAGAGTGAGTCTTGATGGGCCAGATGGATGGGCCCGTGGCTTAATTGGTAAAGGGCAGAGAGCTCCAGTCCGACTCAGACGCCAGCAAGGTGGAGGTTGAGTACTGGTTTGGGCTGGTATCATGAAAGATGAGCTTGTGGGGCCTTTTCGGGTTGAGGATGGAGTCAAGCTCAACTCCCAGTCCTACTGCCAGTTTCTGGAAGACACCTTCTTCAAGCAGTGGTACAGGAAGAAGTCTGCATCCTTCAAGAAAAACATGATTTTCATGCAGGACAATGCTCCATCACACGCGTCCAAGTACTCCACAGCGTGGCTGGCAAGAAAGGGTATAAAAGAAGAAAATCGAATGACATGGCCTCCTTGTTCACCTGATCTGAACCCCATTGAGAACCTGTGGTCCATCATCAAATGTGAGATTTACAAGGAGGGAAAACAGTACACCTCTCTGAACAGTGTCTGGGAGGCTGTGGTTGCTGTTGCACGCAATGTTGATGGTGAACAGATCAAAACACTGACAGAATCCATGGATGGCAGGCTTTTGAGTGTCCTTGCAAAGAAAGGTGTCTATATTGGTCACTGATTTGTTTTTGTTTTGTTTTTGAATGTCAGAAATGTATATTTGTGAATGTTGAGATGTTATATTGGTTTCACTGGTAAAAATAAATAATTGAAATGGGTATATATTTGTTTTTTGTTAAGTTGCCTAATAATTATGTACAGTAATAGTCACCTGCACACACAGATATCCCCCTAAAATAGCTAAAACTAAAAACAAACTAAAAACTACTTCCAAAAATATTCAGCTTTGATATTAATGAGTTTTTTGGGTTCATTGAGAACATGGTTGTTGTTTAATAATAAAATTAATCCTCAAAAATACAACTTGCCTAATAATTCTGCACTCCCTGTAGTAGCAGACTACTTCGCCTTAACTGCAGATATCGACACTCTGAGGAGCGATGAACCCCTTGACTACTGGGTGTGCAGGCTTGACCTGTGGCCTGAGCTATCCCAGTTTGCGATAGAACTTCTGGCCTGCCCCGCTTCAAGTGTCCTGTCAGAAAGGACCTTCAGTGCAGCAGGAGGCATTGTCATGACAAAAGTCGCCTCGGTCAAAAAAGTGTTGATTACCTCACCTTCATTACGATGAATGAGGCATGGATCCCGAAGGGACTGACAGTGGGGGATACGTTTGACTAACAAAGGGCCTGATGACATGCCTTGGCCTCAAAATGGTCCCCACGCTGCTGTATTTAATGTCTGCATACCGGATGACTTTTGTGAATTCTCTGCCACCAACTAGGGTTCAAGCCGCAATGTTTTAGTCACCTTTCTGCCTTGAAAACATCAATTTTTCCGGCCGCTGCTACAACAGCGGCTGCAACAATAACATTGTTTTTCAGGCATGTGTACATGCCTAATTTTTCTGGCCTCTGGTGCTGCACTGTGGCTGCAAAAAAAAAAAAAAAGGCACATACAAGTGTCAATTCCCCTTCGTGATCGTTACCTTGTTGTGGTGAAGGGGCTTGCATATCACAATGAAGCGATCATCACCTCTATGAGTGTGTTGGCAATGTTGCCACACCCCAGATGATAAGGCCGTTTCATTATGATCAGACCAAAAGCGATCGGCTGGATAATTTTTCATAGAAAAAACATAAATTTTTTTATATTCTTTTTTTAAGTTGTATGGGTGGGTTTTTAATACATAAAATAAAAAAATCATAATAAAGTCTCTTAATAGTTTATTAGAAATAATGCAGACAATTTAAAAAATCCCCATCAATTCCAATACAAAGCAAGTACAAAGCTCAGAACTAAATTATTCCAGGATGTCGTAATGGTTCGTTAATTCGACAATGGTTAATCAATTCGACACACGTCCCCGGATAGGGGACGTAACAGGGATTAAACTGATAGGAATAGTATTAGTTAAGACACCACTCATATAGGGTGTCACAGCACATTGCTCCGTGCACGCGCAGTGCCCCAACTTGGGACTGAGTAAGAGGACCGACCAAGCTGCTTTTTCCATCTCCCGGTTCCTAAAATCAATTCATTTTGGTGTATCAGAGTTTGGTCTGGCACTGTGAAGGCAGTCGAAGGTACCCGGCCTAAAAAAAAAATTTGCAAAGAAAAAATGTGGGGGATTCAATTGTATTTCTTTGTAGTATATATTGGAGGCGTGGCGATCTCCATGCAGTCATGCACACCTGACCAATCAATCTGTCCTGGAGGCTGGTTTTAAAGTCAGTATAAAACTGAGTCTGCTTATAAGGCACCTACCAGTAGCCATTTGGCTCCAGGAGAAGTATATAGTGGGCTCAGCATGCATGTTGGTACTTGCATCCCTGAATCCGATGAAAGCTTAAATGGCACCGGACGGGGTTAAAAGCAGAGTGTGCTTGGCGTGCATGCTGCACCTGCATTCCCTGGACTTTGTGTGGCTGTCATGGCCCATAAACAGGTAGGAACTAGTGTTAGGGACCACTCGATAGAGGTGACCTTGACGTGGTGAGTGGCTTATTACGCTTTGGCCAAAATGTACACCAATGCCTCATCCAGCATAGAGGCAGGGCAGAATGCTGGTTGCAGAGTGCTATTGCATTTGTGTCTTTTTTTCACAAAAGGCAATCCCACCCTGATATGGGACGTAACAGAGATTAAACTGATGAGAATAGTACTACAGAAAATAGCACTCATATCAGGTGTGACAGTAAATTGCACGGCGCAGACGCAGTGACCGTGGCGTGGATTCAAACAAAGAGGAGGGAGCCAGCATTTTTTTAATCATCTCCCCCGTTCGAAAAATCTATTTAATAAATTAACCCCAGATTGGGGACATAACAAGGATTAAACTGATGAGAAGAGAGAACTACAGAAAATAACACTCATATCGGGTGGGGCAGTAAATTGCACGGCGCAGACACAGTGACCGTGGATTCAAACAAAGGGGAGGGAGCCAGCGTTTTTTTAACCATCTCTCCATTCGAAAAATCAATTCAATTCACCTTTCGGGGACCCTTGGTGTTGTACGTGGCTGGGTGGAGGAAGAAACCTTCAATGACATCAACGGGACATGGCTAGCTTGGTATTCAACCTTGAACAAATGGGGAGTTTGCGGTTGGGCAAATGGACTGTTTGCGTTGTTTGCGGTGCATTAAAAGGGGAGTTTGGTCTGTCAATGTCTGTGAAGCGGGCGTAACCCTTACACTACCTGATCGATACAACATCATACCTGATCGTATACACACACTGGATGTTTTAAACCACGTTGTTCAAAAAAAATTTGGATGTTAGGTGATTTATGCCCTTTATGGATTAAAACCCGACTCTGCGTCAACTACGTAATTTTCCATGGGAGTTTTACCATGGATCCCCCTCCGGCATGCCACAGTCCAGGTGTTAGTCCCCTTAAAACAACTTTTCCATCACTATTGTGGCCAGAAAGAGTCCCTGTGGGTTTTAAAATTCGCCTGCCTATTGAAGTCTATGGCGGTTCGCCCGATTCGCCCGTTCGTGAACATTTGCGGAAATTTGCGTTCGCCGTTTGCGAACGGAAAATTTTATGTTTGCGACATCGCTAACATAGACCTTTCCAAACATAGCCAAGTGCAGTAAATGTGTGTAGAATTAAGTGTATCTACAAGCAAATGCAATAACTACCAAGACGTATATGATATGTGAGAAGAATGATTTGTGTCCGAAAACACACGATAGGGTACCTCTTTGGCGCACAAGGACGACCCCAGTTTTAGGTTTTTAGGTAAAGATACTATTTATTGTTCAGTTGCAACAGGCAGAAGGTGGCCGGGTGGCTGGGGACTCCTTCTGATGTGTGCTGCTGCTGTCCCCAGCCACCCGGCCACCTTCTGCCTGTTGACCCTTGCTGTTGGCGCCCCCAAGACTTGAAAAAGGAGTTATAAACTCCGAAACGCGTTGTCAACTGAACAATAAATAGCATCTTTACCTAAAAACCTGAAACTGTGGTCGTCCTTGTGCGCCAAAGAGGTACCCTATCGTGTGTTTTCGGACACAAATAATTCTTCTCACCCCTAACAATCCCTAGGAGTTTTTGGCAACTCCATCCAAAGGGACTGAACGGGTACCGGCAGCACGGACCTCCCTCACCCTCCCAACCTATTGTGTGTCTAAACCTGTTGTGCGCTTACACCTGCACAACACCCAAAGGTGAGCACATTTTATTCATCACGTTATATGCGTATCATCGCTTACCACCCTATGAGCGCCTCTCCCTTTTCTCTTTTGCCATAATTGCTGTATATGATATGTGGATGATTGGTTGTAAACTATAGACCAGACTCCATATGCCGAGCAAAGTTAGTGGGCTCTCAGAAAGCTAGCCACCATGAGCACACCCGCAGCTGCTAGAGTGGGTCACCAACACAGAGAAGTGTTGTCTCTAATATTCCCACCCAGACTTGTCAAGTCCTAGGTGTGATACGCTTTGCCAATTATAGAGACAGGTTGGTGCAAACAGTATCCATTTAGCTAACAATCCGTATGGTAGCAAAATACATCAGGTTCATAAAAATCATACGGTGTATAATCCCATATTCAATTAAAAAAGAAATATCACACCATCGGATCGGTAAGTCTCTGAATTTTTGTTATTTTCTTATGTTTGAACACAGTCTATTCAGACGTCTGTCAAAGAAGCACTCCAGCTACTGCAGACTAGTTATATGATGTCAGTTTTCCGGCTGCTGACTGTTGCAATATGCTAGCATTTGACTTAATAATAACGCGGATTCTTCACTTGGATAACCAAAAGCAGTTCATTTAATTGTTTGGTACGACACTTATTAGTGTGATACCCACTACTGTGGGCTTACCTTCACCCGCGCCGTTGGTCAAACCGGGACTTACTGCTGAGCTCTTGCTCCGTTGAGTCTGCCGGCGTCCCGGCTGTAGAGCTGCTCGCGTCCCACGTGTCTCTCACAGGTGATGTTAGAATCAAGTCCAGTGTGAGGATGACGGAGCTTTCTTCGCCGGCGCTGTTGGATGACGTATCGCAATCCTCTAAGGTCAATGGATTCCTTTTCTTTATAGTGCACTAAGTTGAGTAGGAAAACGGGGTATTCATCCAAGTTTTCTTGATGCCAGACGCGTTTCGGGGAGACGCTTCCCCTTCCTCAGTGGCATACCCCCATTCCATGGATCAATGTAATTTATACCTGATGGTGGTTTTTCTAAAAATCCGGGCTGGATTCGGAATTATATTTTCAAAAATGATCTGGAATTTTTGGATTACATCCCTGTGTTTTCATTCCAGTTTTAATGAATCTTATCCTGATATATTTTTCTTTATATTTATGGTCTGCTTGTAATAGTTGTAATGTTCAATATGGATTCTCATTTTTCACATATATACTATAATTTATTTATGCAATATATCTAAAAGCAAAATAAAATGCATTTAAAACAATAAATATATATATATGAACTCAAGGCAGTTTTCCCAAGCCTTACATGGAAGGATTGTCCCTCCTACACTGAAAATCTTTCTCAAAAAACACATTTAACCAAAAAACGCATATGCGATTTTATTGTTTTTTTGGAAATTTAATGCGCTTTCTTACCTATTGTCTCTCTATCATAGTTGCGGTTCATCAGGGATATTTTTTATGTGGAATCTTCTATTTCTAAAAAAAATGCACATGCGGTTTCAGTGCGTTTCTTCAGAATTTGGTACGTTTTCTCTCCTATTACCTTTATGCCATAGTTGTGGTTCATCGAGAATATTTGTAGCATTTTTTATTTCACAAATATTATTTTCAACAGACATTATCTATAATTCTCATTTCTTTTAGATGACTGTGTATTGTAGATAAAAGGGGGGGGGGGGGGGGCACGTGTGGGATAGAGGGAGAGTTGCAGTGCTGGGAAAAAACAGCCTGACATGCAACTCTACATCGACACCCACACGGACCACCCAATATTAGATGAACCCAAATATTTCTAATTCTGCATTTAAGCCTCTTGGTAGGAGGCTACCAAATTCAGATATTTTTCTGGATTCTGCCCTTGATAACCTCTCAATCTGATTGCCTCCTCGCCAATGCTTCTCCACCTTTTCCAGCGCCATGAATGAGAGACCCCTGGGATCTTGATGGTGTACGTCCTTGAAATGCTTGGACAGCGAAAGTTTTTCGTATCCTTTGGTGATGTTATTTAGGTGTTCCGCTATCCTAACTTTCAAGGTACATTTAGTTCTCCCAATGTACTGTCTCAAACATGGACACTGGATCAGGTAGATCACATTGGAGGAGTTGCATGTAAGAAAGTGTTTAATGGTCATAGTGTGTGAATTTTGTGTGGAGGTGACTGTTGTTGTTTTCCTTGGGAACTTAGTTTTCCTACAGCCTGAGCATCTCCCACACCTAAAAAAAACTCTCGGTTGGAGCCAATTTGATGTTGGGCCTTTTTTATTTTTTTATTTTACTGAAGGGGCTATTTGTATTCCTAAATTGGGAGCCCTTGAATATGTGATTTTGGGGATTGGAGTCCTTTTCTTTAAATTGGCTACTCATACCTTTGGCTTCTTCCTCAAATATGTCCTCTTCCGTGCAGTTACGCTTAAGTCGGCGATATATAGACGATATCATGCCTGTGGTGGCGATATATAGACAATATCATTTTTATTTGGGGAGGAACATCAGAGGGTCTTGATACATTTGTCAGTAAGATCAATGACAATAAGAACAACCTGAAATTTACCTCCAACATTGGAGGCGACAAAGTTGAATTTCTCGATATTGAGATCACACGAAAAAATGATAGATACTTATGCAACACCTTCCATAAACCTACGGCTAAGAATGGATATATCCCTTTCTCAAGTTGCCATCTACCACGTTGGCTGATCAACGTCCCTTTCGGGCAGTTTCGCCGACTTAAGCGTAACTGCACGGAAGAGGACATATTTGAGGAAGAAGCCAAAGGTATGAGTAGCCAATTTAAAGAAAAGGACTACCCAGATGCAATTATTAATGAAGCTCTTGAAAAAGTAAAGGAGTTAGATAGGAAAACCTTTTTCGAACCAATACGAAAGCCTGAACGAGAAAGTAATTCAGATTTTAGGATTATTCTGCCCTACAACACGCAGGCAAAACAAGTGGAATCCAATATAAAATCCCACTGGCACCATCTACACAGGGATAAAACTATAGAGATGTTTCTGCCTCCAATCCCCAAAATCACATATTCAAGGGCTCCCAATTTAGGAATACAAATAGCGTCTTCAGTAAAAGAAAAAATTAAAAAGGGCCCAACATCAAATTGGCTCCAACCGAGAGTTTTTTTTAGGTGTGGGAGATGCTCAGGCTGTAGGAAAACTAAGTTCCCAAGGAAAACAACAACAGTCACCTCCACACAAAATTCACACACTATGACCATTAAACACTTTCTTACATGCAACTCCTCCAATGTGATCTACCTGATCCAGTGTCCATGTTTGAGACAGTACATTGGGAGAACTAAACGTACCTTGAAAGTTAGGATAGCGGAACACCTAAATAACATCACCAAAGGATACGAAAAACATTCGCTGTCCAAGCATTTCAAGGACGTACACCATCAAGATCCCAGGGGTCTCTCATTCATGGCGCTGGAAAAGGTGGAGAAGCATTGGCGAGGAGGCAATCAGATTGAGAGGTTATCAAGGGCAGAATCCAGAAAAATATATGAATTTGGTAGCCTCCTACAAAGAGGCCTAAATGCAGAATTAGAAATATTTGGGTTCATCTAATATTGGGTGGTCCGTGTGGGTGTCGATGTAGAGTTGCATGTCAGGCTGTTTTTTCCCAGCACTGCAACTCTCCCTCTACCCCACACGTGCCCCCCCCCTTTTATCTACAATACACAGTCATCTAAAAGAAATGAGAATTATAGATAATGTCTGTAGAAAATAATATTTGTGAAATAAAAAATGCTACAAATATTCTCGATGAACCACAACTATGGCATAAAGGTAATAGGAGAGAAAACATACCAAATTCTGAAGAAACGCACTGAAACCGCATGTGCGTTTTTTTTAGAAATAGAAGATTCCACATAGAAAATATCCCTGATGAACCGCAACTATGATAGAGAGACAATAGGTAAGAAAGCGCATAAAATTTCCAAAAAACACAATAAAATCGCATATGCGATAAGATTAATTAAAACTGGAATGAAAACACAGGGATGTAATCCAAAAATTCCAGATCATTTTTGAAAATATAATTCCGAATCCAGCCCGGATTTTTAGAAAAACCACCATCAGGTATAAATTACATTGATCCATGGAATGGGGGTATGCCACTGAGGAAGGGGAAGCGTCTGGCGTCAAGAAAACTTGGATGAATACCCCATTTTCCTACTCAACTTAGTGCACTATATAGAAAAGGAATCCATTGACCTTAAAGGATTGCGATACGTCATCCAACAGCGCCGGCGAAGAAAGGTCCGTCATCCTCACACTGGACTTGATTCTAACATCACCTGTGAGAGACACGTGGGACGCGAGCAGCTCTACAGCCGAGACGCCGGCAGAGTCAACGGAGCAAGAGCTCAGCAGTAAGTCCCGGTTTGACCAACGGCGCGGGTGAAGGTAAGCCCACAGTAGTGGGTATCACACTAATAAGTGTCGTACCAAACAATTAAATGAACTGCTTTTGGTTATCCAAGTGAAGAATCCGCGTTATTATTAAGTCAAATGCTAGCATATTGCAACAGTCAGCAGCCGGAAAACTGACATCATATAACTAGTCTGCAGTAGCTGGAGTGCTTCTTTGACAGACGTCTGAATAGACTGTGTTCAAACATAAGAAAATAACAAAAATTCAGAGACTTACCGATCCGATGGTGTGATATTTCTTTTTTAATTGAATATGGGATTATACACCGTATGATTTTTATGAACCTGATGTATTTTGCTACCATATGGATTGTTAGCTAAATGGATACTGTTTGCACCAACATGTCTCTATAATTGGCAAAGCGTATCACACCTAGGACTTGACAAGTCTGGGTGGGAATATTAGAGAGAGGTTTATCTGGAGCCACCAGTACCTATTTTAACGTCATTTCTTGTCTGTTTTGTACTATATTATTGATCAAGTATTTTGATAAGAAACATATTTTTTTTTAAATATTTTATTGTAATTTTATTGCGCACAATTTCATCATTATATGTTAAATAAAGTGTCCTATATTTCCATATAAGAGTGACCATTCCATCTTCTTTTCAGATAAACTAGTGTCAGAAGACACTCTAAAACAAATGATGCTAGCATTAAAATCATCAATTCAACATGATCTAGCAGCCATAATTGCTCCCATGTCTGCTAAATTGCAAAACGTTGAGCAGAGGGTGACGCATATTGAGTCTAAAATGTCGGACTTTGCAACATCCCAAAATGAAGTAATTAATGCTGACAATGATATGGCAGACGAAATGGAAAATATTAAGCTAAAAATGGCAGACTTAGAGGATCGTTCGCGACGGAACAACATTAAATTTCGCGGCATCCCAGAAGATATTACTAACATAGAACTGTCTTCTTATATTCAGAAGCTTTTTGTGTCCCTTCTTTCTAAGCTCTCTCCTCAAGAATTAATTGTTGACCGAGCTCATAGGGTTCCGAAACCAAAACATCTGGGACCAGATATTCCTCGAGATGCGTTAGCACGCATCCACTTTTTTCCCACAAAGGAGGCAGTGATGCTGGCAGCCAGAAAACTGGGCACCCTCCCGACTCCCTACCAATCCATTCGATTGTATACAGATCTCTCTGCGGCCACTTTGAAACAGCGCCGTGATCTATTACCTATCACGCTAACACGAAATTGCTTATAAATGGGGATACCCTATGAAGCTACTTATATCTAAAGATGGACGCTCTCACTTAGTCCGATCCCTTGAAGAAGGGGAAAATCTTTTGAAAGGCTGGCAAATTTCCATCGCCACTCCAGTACACAATACTCCCCATATCCATCCTTCTCAAAAGTGATCTTTATAGTTGTCTCCTCAAAGACTTTTCCTGTCCACTTGAAAGATACAGTCACTATTCATCCACCACGCTGAAATGCCATTTGCAGATTCTACGTGGGCAAGCTGTGAAGATTTCAAGAGATCAGGATGCAGTTATCCAGCAGATTTAACAAGTGACTGTTCCTACTATATGTTTATATTT
The DNA here is from genome assembly GCF_905171765.1 of Bufo bufo. Lineage (NCBI taxonomy): Eukaryota > Metazoa > Chordata > Amphibia > Anura > Bufonidae > Bufo > Bufo bufo. The sequence goes on along the minus strand of NC_053397.1, from coordinate 151,922,749 downwards.
GGTTCTCTATCCAGTCACCACAGGTGGCATAGCACTCATTTCAGCTACATTCATATTTATAGCTATCATTGGTGCTTCTCCTGTTATGTTCTATTCAACCAAGTTTGAATCTGTTCCTATACTTGGCTTCGACATGGAACTTTTGCCCCTCTCAGTAGACAAAACGCACTGTCTACTTCAGTTTTTATTTTATTTTCCTTATATTTTCCTCAGAATTTTTCTAGCAATGCTTCACTTTGTAATGTTCTTAAATACAGTGGGATGCGAAAGTTTGGGCAACCTTGTTACTCGTCATGATTTTCCTGTATAAATCGTTGGTTGTTTACGATAAAAAGTGTGAGTTAAATATATCATATAGGAGACACACACAGTGATATTTGAGAAGTGAAATGAAGTTTATTGGATTTACAGAAAGTGTGCTATAATTGTTTAAACAAAATTAGGCAGGTGCATAAATTTGGGCACCACAAAAAAGAAATGAAATCAATATTTAGTAGATCATCCTTTTGCAGAAATTACAGCCTCTAAACGCTTCCTGTAGGTTCCAATGAGAGTCTGGATTCTGGTTGAAGGTATTTTGGACCATTCCTCTTTACAAAACATCTTTAGTTCATTCAGGTTTGATGGCTTCTGAGCATGGACAGCTCTCTTTAAGTCACACCACAGATTTTCAATTATATTCAGGTCTGGGGACTGAGATGACCATTCCAGAACGTTGTACTTGTTCCTCTGCATAAATGCCTTGGTGGATTTTGAACAGTGTTTAGGGTCGTTGTCTTGTTGAAAGATCCAGCCCCGACACAGCTTCAGCTTTGTCACTGATTCCTGGACATTGGTCTCCAGAATCTGCTGATACTGAGTGGAATCCATGCGTCCCTCAACTTTGACAAGATTCCCAGTCCCTCCACTGGCCACACAGCCCCACAGCACGTCCCAATGCTGTTGAACATTTAATAAAATCTTATAGCTTTAATTAGAATGGGCTTTACAGAAAAACGAAGTTAGTAGATGGCATGAGATGCAAAGATACAGCAAATACTATTGTGAAATAATTACCCTGAGAAATAAATCTCATACAGGCTACATATAACTTAGGGACATCAAATCTTGTTGCTTTTTTCATTTTATTCATTTTCTCTGTGACTAGACAAATACAAAATATATATAAAAATACAATGACAACTATTGTCTATTGTAAAAAAAACGAAAAAAAAAAAAACTTTTATATATCTTACAAGAATGCATTTAATTCGTATTCCCGATTTAAACCTCTTGGTTCGATGGTCTGCAGGGTATGAATCCAAAAACTTTCACGTTTTTTAAGTAATAGCAACCTGTTACCACCTCTACGCGGTGGCAGCACCTGCTCGATGATCTGTAGGGGTACACCACAACCTTCAGTGCAGGGCTGCCGGAATTTATATCCCGCAGCCCGCACTCCCGGGCTGCGGCGCATGCGCTGTGAGCGCGGCACGAGCCAAAGACACAAGGGCCGGCCCGGTGATATGATGCCTTGGGGCACATCCATACACATGTATACACTGATACTGGGGTATATAGGGGGCATATATACAGTACAGCCCAAAAGTTTGGACACACCTTCTCATTCAAAGAGTTTTCTTTATTTTCAAGACTGTGAAGGCATCAAAACTATGATTATATACATAACAAACAAGTGTGAAACAACTGAAAATATGTCATATTCTAGGTTCTTCAAAGTAGCCTCCTTTTGCTTTGATTACTGCTTTGCACACTCTTGGCATTCTCTTGATGGGCTTCAAGAGGTAGTCCACTGAAATGGTCTTCCAACAGTCTTGAAGGAGTTCCCAGAGATGCTTAGCACTTGTTGGCCCTTTTGCCTTCACTCTGCGGTCCAGCTCACCCCAAACCATCTCGATTGGGTTCAGGTCCGGTGACTGTGGAGGCCAGGTCATCTGGCGCAGCACCCCATCGCTCTCCTTCATGGTCAAATAGCCCTTACTTTCAAAGTTTTCCCAATTTTTCGGCTGACTGACTGACCTTCATTTCTGTAAGTAATGATGGCCACTCGTTTTTCTTTACTTAGCTGCTTTTTTCTTGCCATAATACAGATTCTGACGTCTCCTCAACGCCACTGATGGTCCCAACCCCATTTATAAGGCAAGAAATCCCACTTATTAAACCTGACAGGGCACACCTGTGAAGTGAAAACCATTTCAGGGGACTACCTCTTGAAGCTCATTAAGAGAATGCCAAGAGTGTGCAAAGCAGTAATCAAAGCAAAAGGTGGCTACTTTGAAGAACCTAGAATATGACATATTTTCAGTTGTTTCACACTTGTTTGTTATGTATATAATTCCACATGTGTTAATTCATAGTTTTGATGCCTTCAGTGTGAATCTACAATTTTCATAGTCATGAAAATAAAGAAAACTCTGTGTCCAAACTTTTGGTCTGTACTGTATATATATCTAAGGAGGCACAGCACAGATACATATATTAGAAGGGGGCACAGCACAGATACATATATATGTAACAAGGGACCTATAAGGGGGCACATATTTCCCACAGGGGCCACCAAGAGCAGATGTGCACAGATGCTGGGCACATCTGCGCACATCATCCCATGATATGGTAGTCAATGTATGCATATATACCATACATGCATGCACGTGTTTGCATGCATGCATGGATATATATGCATACATCTCAACGCTTCCTCAACAATCCCCCTGTTGTCGGAATTACGACAATATCTTGGGGGAAAGGGTTGAGATATTCCCCCCCCCCTCCCTCAACCACATCCTTGGTGGAAGTTCAGGAAGAACTGTAGTGCACCCTGATCTTTAGGTACCTAGACATCCCTCATCCAGCTTCCTCCGACCTGCCCTTAACCGTAACCTACTCCTCCATCCACAGGATACACCGTCTTCTTCTTGCGGGAAGTTTCTTGACCTCTTTTGATTAGTCTTCCAGTGTCGGCCACTTCCAACGTTTGGAGTGACCACACCCCCACAGTATCTCTGTAGTTGCCGATCTTTAGGTGTCGTCCCCCTCCCCCCAAATCTGGAGAGAGTTCACCCTCACAGTCTTTAACTGGCCTTTCTTTCAAGTAATAGTCTTCCAGTGTCGGCCACCCCCAATTGGAGTGACCACACCGCCACAGTCTCTCGGTATCATTGCCGATCTTCAGGTATGGCCCGCCTCCAAGGATCTGGAGCGGGTTAACCCTCACAACCTTTAACTGGTCTTTCTTTTAAGTAATAGTCTTCCAGGGCCGGCCACCCCCAATTGGAGGGACCACACCCCCACAGTCTCTCGGTATCATTGCCGATCTTCAGGTATGGCCCACCTCCAAGTATCTGGAGCGGGTTCACCCTCACAACATCAGTCTCCAACTTTCTTCAAGCACGACTTTCGTCCAACGTCTCTTGTTCCATCTTGATGGGTGCGGTTCTCCTATGGACAGATTAATAGGTCTTTACACGGCAGGTCAAAGCGAGGTGATGTCATGTTACCTAAATTCTAACTGCGGAGAACACCTCCGCCACAATACACATCCAGCCCTCCCCTTAAGAACTTCACCGTTCCAGGGTTCAAGGTGGCAAATGGCAAACAGAGGAGGCCTGTCCGTATCGTGTCCTAATCTTATCCCCATTCACACAAACACAGGTCACATCCCTCCCAACACCAACAAATTCCATTAAATGTGTGTACTCATGCAACCTAGACGCCTCCAAAGACACAGGTAGATCGTAGACCCACATGTCAATGGGAAATGACTATAGGATGCAAATGTGTACAGCCAAATTATAACTCACCGCAGTGTGTTAGGTGAGTTTCCCTGGGTATAGGCTGTCACACATTTGTACCTAGAGTGTCCATGGGTACACAATCAACAACAAACAAACATAGTGCTATGGGTTTCAGGATAGCACAAGTTATACGTCCTGAACCCTCATAGGAAACAAAGTGTGTCCATAAGATATTTGGCTACAGAACTATGTTGGAGTTGTGTCCTGAGCCTCCTCCTGAGCCTCCTCCTCCTTCGGTAAAGTTCTGTCTGGTTTTGGTGTGTTTGGTCAATAAGTCCCTTGACCCTCAGAATGTAGATGATGATGCCCAGAACCAGAAGAAGTTTCACTGGGTGAAACAAAAGATCGTAGCTGAATAAGCTCTTCCACCCGAACATCTGCAAGTCTTTCTCCAGAGCCTGATATAATGCTCCCGTTGGATTGTGACACAGTCCTCCATCTCTTGAAAACCTCCGAACAAAGGTCGCTTGATTGCCAAAATCCAGTAGGATCCTCTGGAGCCTCACAAGAGTGTCAGGGGGGATAGTTAGTCTCTTCTGTGGCGTCATCTGGGTTTTTCCTCTGCTCCATAGTGAACACACCTATGACAGAAATAAATACCAGGCGCCCCTGGGGAATTTCTCCCCTCTGGTGCAGTTAGTTGCACTACCCCGACCCCTATACCTTTGACCCAAGAAGAGAAGAAGGCATTGGGCTGACCTCCATCTCACAGGAACCCTCGTTATCCCAACACTGGTGTGAGAACACCCTACCGTGTCTCCCCATCCCTCTACACCAACAGATCAGGATGGGTATCTTACTAAGTTAGGACATCTGAGGGGAGCTGCAGATGAGGCACCATCTAGTAATTAATGGCACTGTATCCCTGTCCACTCATGTGTACTCAAGCTGATTTCCCCCTGTCATCCTGTTTTGTGGAGGCCGGCAGAATCCATGGCATAAGTACTGCTTAGACTCTTCAGGACTCCACAACACAAGGACACAGTCCACACTCCGCCACCAGTCACCCTGCGTCCAATCTCAATCAGAGCTGTGCCACCTGGTCGGACCAGAGTGCGCATCGCCAACATTACACCAATGTTGCCTGTCCGCCTTAGTCCCCAGTATAGCACAGCCCCACCGAAAACCTTGAGCACAAACAGTGTTATCTGTGTCGATCTGAGACCCTGGTTGACCAGAATAATATTACACCATCCTTACTGTGCTGCATGGAGAAGGTCCTTTAATCAGGAACGCCTTCTCCCGACCAGCAGGTATTCCCGTGTGACATTATCTGCTCGCGAACCTATACGTTCCCGATCCACAGTATAACACTGTCCCACTAAAAGGGAACACAAGAATGTACCAAAACAGCAGCGACTGGACTCACAGTCTATGTAAACTACAATAATCAGCAGGGTGAGACATATTCATAGACAAGGACCTCTGTCGTACACATAAAAAACATAGAAACAGGTAACAAACACACAACATGGACATACACGGGAGAAAACGGTGTAACAAATAGTACAGGGGTTTCAAATGTTGCCTAGCTTGGCCATTCTGACCCCTCAGCGCCTGATGAGGCATGTGTCGCAGAGAGGTAACCCCTTTATGGCCAAACTGATTAGATCCCACTGCATGATTTGTTACCTGGATCCCATCACTGGACACATTGCAATTACTTGCACAAGGGCAATTCCTTGCAATGTGTCATTTGTTCCCACACCTGAAGCACCTGATTGGGCTTCCTGTCCTGTGTGTTTTGTTCTCACTTGTTTTGCAGTGCTTCACTATATGACCCAAGCCACCACACGCAAAACATTTGATGTTTGTACGGGATGGCTTAGGTCCGTCCACACTGCATTCACGCTCCCTGAATTGTTCCATCCTCAGGGAGGCACTTTTCACGATCTTTCTTTTTCCCAAAGTCAGGGAAAAATCTCTGTTAGGCCTTATTCAGACGTCCGTTGTTTCTTTCCTGATCTGTTCCGTTTTTTGTGGAACAGATATGGAGCAGATCTGGACCCATTCATTTTCAATGGGTCCTGAAAAAAAATCAGACATTGAGCTGTCCGTTTTTTTTCAGGACCCATTGAAAATGAATGGGTCCAGATCTGGTCCAGATCTGTTCCGCAAAAAACTGAACAGATCAGGAAAGAAACAACGGACGTGTGAATAAGGCCTTAGTCTGGACAGGCTTGGTCTGGTGATTTGGCCTGTCAGAGACTACTCTCCCCCCTTTTTGCCCTGCACAGGGCAAAGTTTTGGGAGATTCTGACCCTGACTTTACGGAAAAAGAAAGGGCCGGCACCAACTTGGTGATGACCTGTTGCATGCCAGTCATTATCTGGGAGCTTACAGCAACCTGAGCCTTCAATTTGGCTACCATCACATCAGTAGAGGCAGTCTGTTCCTTGAAGGCCTTGACCTCAGTATAAGACTCAACTTAGCCTCAATAAGAGTCAACTTAGCCTCAATTTCCTCCTTCTGCCTCTGCAGCTCTACTAACTGTGACTCTAACCTAGCCACCTGTGCATCTCGGTCCACGGTAGACTGTACATTCTCTGCCAGCTGTGCCCGCAATGCCGAAACCTGGTCCGAATTACTGGTACAGCACTGGCAGTGAATGGTCGGAGGAATTGTCTCCGTTGACTGAGACACCAGCGCAACTTCCTTTGGCTTGCAGATGCTAGCCTCAAACGTATGAACCAGTTTGGCTAATGTATGAATCCAGTTTGGATTTATTTAACATTGTCTGTTTGTTAACACATAGTCTGTCATAGCTACAAGCCTGTGTTAACAAATCGGACCACAGCATTTCTGCTGACTTGTGAGTGGCGGGGAGGATGGGATTAAATTTACTGTGTTTGCTCAAGTGTTGCAGTGTGGAGAAGTCCATACTCACTTTTTGATGAGCGTCCATCTTCTCATTGGTGCCGTACCTCTTCATCCTACGCAGCTGCTTGGAAGAAGTCCTTTTTCTCCCGGATCGCTTCTTCCCGACCAGCCGGACTTGTACGCAGCTCCAACGAAGATGGATCTCCTCCAGTGACATGTCCTCTTCTCTCTTGCAACACTCGAGCGATGCAGTGACCGTGTAAAGCAAACAGCAAAATATTAATACACAGATAGATTATAGATTCTCCTCTAAAGATTTTGATCTGCGTTTGGTACTATAAGGAAGAGTCGCGTTACCTGTCCGAATTATCAGGTCCTAGACGCTCTCAACCACTGACCGCGTCTCTCTTGCCTGATAATTCACAGTATAACCGACCTCTAGCCTCAAAACCAAACACAATAAGGAAGAGTCGCGTTACCTGTCCGAATTTTCAGGTCCTAGACGCTCAGACCACTGACCGTGTCTCTCTTGCCTGATAATTCACAGTATAACCGACCTCTAGCCTCAAAACCAAACACAGATTTCAAAATCTGAGCAGTGGGCCTGGCTCGCCAATGTAAAGGGGGAATATTAGTCACCAATATTTATGCAAATATCGATAATTAATTTTCATAAATAGGAAGAGTCGTCTAGTGATGACTCCGCCTATTTATACCTTTATATGTTAATAATACAATACTTACTAATAATACAACTAACTATCGCTAATAACCACACATTACACAGATAGTTACAAATAAAACATAGTATTTATTAATACCAACAATACACTACGCACACAATACACTAACAATACAGTACTATAAATACAGCACTAAACATACAGCACTAAACTACACTACACGGTTCCCAAATTCCACCCACAAACTAACCATACAGTACACTCACACATGTATTAGCTGCCCACCCCACCTGACTAATTCTATCTCTAAGAGAACGACAAATGGTTAACGGTGGCACTGTAGGGGTGAATGCAGGCCACAGACATTGCAGGGGTACAGTATAGGGAGCATGGATGCTCCTATAGGGTTAGGGTATGGGACAGCACTGCAAGGGTTAATATGCTTGCAGGGTTGGTATAGGGACAATAGGAGTAGGGGGTTGTTGGTGGGATAGAGGGGGGTTGTGTAGGCGATATGGGAGGAGGTATAGAGAATCATTGGTGGGATAGGGGATATGAGCAATTAGGGGCTAATATAGGGGTATAGGGAAACGTTGGTGGGATATGGGCAAGTAGGGGTTGATCAGGAATAAGGGGGAGTATCGTTGGTGGGGTAGTGATGGGGGAAATCGTTGGTAGGGTAGCGGTAGAAGGGTTAATAAGGGGGGATACTCAGCGCTTAGTCGTTTGCTCGTTGTCCAGGGGGATCCTCCTCAGGTGGGGCGGCTCGGCTTCTCTCCTCCAACGGGGGGGGGGGGCGCTCCACTCTCCTTTGAGCGCTGGCTGCGCTCTCCTTCAGGGAGGCCGGTAGGGGTACACCACAACCTTCAGTGCAGGGCTGCCGGAATTTATATCCCGCAGCCCGCACTCCCGGGCCGCGGCGCATGCGCTGTGCGCGCGTCACGGGCTAAAGACACGTGGGCCGATGCGGTGATATGACGTCACCGCGCCATCCCGCGCGTCCCTGCACGCGCACAGCAGGGCCACGCCATTTGCTGACAGGCGGGAGAAGCCTTTGATCTCCCACCTGCAGCACCTTGCATTCCGGACAGCGCGATAGTATTCGCGCTGCCGGAATGTGCATAATAGAAGGAGGGGAGGTTTCTCCCCTCTTCCTATTATGCATGAATATCTCCAGCCGAGATGGAGATACTTACTACAAAGGACTCAGATTCTATTGAATCGGAGTTCTTTGAAGCATACAGGATGACCGGACTTTTATCCGGTCATTCTGATGCAATTAGCCAGATGGCATCAGTGCGAATGCTTGGGGCACATTCACACTGATACATCTGGCTTCAGGTGAACCAGGGAGCATAATATATAATATACATGCATATGGATACTTGGGGCACATCCATACACATGTATACACTGATACTGGGGTATATAGGGGGCATATATATATATATATATATCTAAGAAGGCACAGCACAGATACATATATTATAAGGGGGCACAGCACAGATACATATATATGTAACAAGGGACCTATAAGGGGGCACATATTTCCCACAGGGGCCACCATTAGCCCCTGTGGGCCACCAAGGGCAGATGTGCGCAGATGTTGGGCACATCTGCGCACATCATCCCATGATATGGTAGTCAATGTATGCATATATACCATACATGCATGCACGTGTTTGCATGCATGCATGGATATATATGCATACGTCTCAACCCTTCCTCAACATTGTTCACTCGCATACCAACACAATTATGTACCCCTCCTCGCCACTATGTCGAAAGATTTTGCAAACTTTAGCATGCAAGAGATCTCATGGGTTGGTAGAATAGCGTCATTTCAAATGATGACTTTACCTAAACTTATCTACCTTTTCCGGGCACTACCAATTCCAGTACCTGATTTCTTTTTCAAAGAAGCTCAAAAAATTCTCAACAGTTACATATGGAAATCTAGACGTCCCAGATTGGCCCAATCCATTATGTTCAGAAGGATACAGGCTGGTGGACTAGGCCTTCCATCCATCAAAGACTACTTCCACGCTATTAATCTCTCTTTTACTAGAGAGTGGTAGAATCCATAATCAGCAAAACCATGGGTTAATATGGAATACCTTCTAACCCCAAATGGATCGTTGAAAGACCTACTCTGCCTATCTCTATTAAAACCTAAGAGTGTTGACCATCCTTTGATTATGATGAAACATGCCATCAAACTATGGTCTAAGTTCCACTTATCACAGGGCATAGCCAATCTCAACATATTACCACATATATCGATGAATACCCTAAGTTTGTACATAAGTAACATTGATCTCTCGTCCTGGTCTGCGGCTAGCATTCTATCTTCCGCCCAACTAGTGGAAAACTCAGTTATGATTTCTTTTGAACGACTGTGCCAAATATACCACTTACCTACTTCCCAATTTCTCTCTTATATGAGAATAAGCCACTGCCTCAACAGTCTCCTCCTCTCCCCTCCTAAATCCCACCCAGTGGTGGTTAGGATTTTCCAGTCACCTTCCCTATTTAAACATCATACTACTCATCATTTATACAACATATTAAATTACAAGTCCAAATTTATCAAATCTCCTCCCTTATTGAAATGGGAAAGCGAATTACAATTGTCATTTCCAGAGGAGAGATGGGCTGAGGCAGTCCGATTTATTGGGGCTACATTTAAATGTGTTACACATTATGAAGCCGGGATTAAAACCCTTCTTAGATGGTATTATACTCCTCACCGCCTAAGCATCATATACCCAGGAACTTCGGCTTGTTGCTGGCGTGAATGTGATATTACCGGTACTCTTCTCCACATTCTTTGGGCATGTCCTAAACTCATTCCATTTTGGTGTTTGATTTTCGATCTGATAGCACAAACTACTGGTTTCTGGGTATCTCCATCCCCCGCATTAGCTCTTCTATTCCTTTATATAGATGATCTTCCGTATGATGAAAGACGTGTTTATAGGGCATATTTTACTCAGTGCTAAATTGGTTATCACTAGACATTGGAAAGAAGTGAATCCTCCAGCGTTTTCCGAAGTGATCCATACTCTGAATACCACATGTAGACTTGAGAGACTTCTCCCAGACTCAATTTTAAGCCAATCTGTAAAGAAAAGACCTGGTCCCTCTGGATGTTGAGTCCCTACTATATACCATGAATAACACATTACCTATAAAAGGCCGCTGCACTGCTCGATAGACCTCCTATTTTCCATTCTTATTTTTTTTTAATTAAATTAAATTTTTAAAGTTCAGTACTCAGAGTTTGGTTCCTACCAAAGGAACGTAAGTTCTATGTCAATTGAATAATTGCTTTGTATTCTGAACATCTGTTATCTTTATGAGGCGAACTGAGGGTTTGTGCCTCACCCTCAACTGTATTGTATTGTTAATGGTGTAACACCAATTGTTTTTTCCATATATATATATTCTCTTTGCATATTGAATAACAATTGAAATCATACGCTATGCAAAATCAATAAAAACGATTACTCATAAAAGAGTGTATTACACAGGCTAAGAGATTCAGTGATCACACAGACTTCGCTAAAAAATAAACTTTATTGCAACAGAATATAGAGCGATTCACATCTCAGATTAAAGAAAGGAAACATTTCCTATTCAATAGAGACATAGGTGACTTTAAGGAGGGTAGGATTTTTGATTTTGGGCCAAAACGTTAGGTCACCTCGGAAATAGACACGGAGGTGTTGTCCTTCGAGTGTGACACGGATGTTGAGCAGGGCAGTGCACTTGCACAAGGACGAGGTGGCTATAGGAGAAGACCACGAAGAGCTTGGAGCTCCCAACAGGGAGGTAGATCAAGTAGGGGATTTCTATTTTTTTTTAGACTATACCCCCCCCAGTGTCTGACTACCTATTACCCCACAAAAAAGACCTGGAGGTTCCCAAGTAGAGGAACTTCAGGTCGTCAATCTGTCCAAACGCGAGCTCTCCCCTGCGCAAATAAGGCTTCTCAAAAAAGGCCTTTCATTTGTACCCCTCCAGAAGTTCAACCTATTGAACTGGGTGAAAGATCTACAGTTGTTTGTACGCAGGCTTAGATGGAAAAAGTTTTTCAAAATGCATGATAAAAGGCAGTGTCAGGAGTTGGGCATTGAGCTAGAGGACCTCCAGGACGTGCATCTATTGGCAGGTCTATCTGAGGAGGAAGATAGGTCGATTGGGAATGGCCCTTTCACGAACCGTAAAAATCCCTATAAGTGATAACTGCCCGATTGACACTTTCCTGAATGTGGTGACACGCGACCTCCAACAATTAGAGGGCATTCCGCTAGGAGGTGACAACCTTACTTCAGGAGAAAGACAGTCACTGGAGCTAGGGAGGGAAACGACCATCGTCATCAAGCCCTCAGTGTCATGGTCTTACCTTCTTGCTGTTCTCCTTCGTTTGACATGTGCTGGCGGCCATCTTGGTTTCTGGGTTTCTTGTAGCCTTCCACCCTGCGGCTCCTCCTTCCCTCTGGGAGGAGCTGGATGCCTAGCTCATATATATAGGAGGTCTGTGGCTTCAGTTCCTTGCTTGGTCCTCCTGTGTTCACATGCTTCTAAGACTGCTGCTGCTTCTGGTTCTTGATCCTGGCTTCGTCTGACTACCCTGCTGGTTCCTGATCCTGGCTTCGTCTGACTACCCTGCTGGTTCCTGATCCTGGCTTCGTCTGACTACCCTTCTGGTTACTGATCTCTGGCCTCTCAAAGACTCTGCTTCGGTTTCACCATTCGTTTGGACTTTTGCTTTACAGCTTTATTTTCAATAAAGCCTTCTTATTTTCACTTATCTCTTGTTGTACGTCTGGTTCATGGTTCCGTGACATTAGGACCAAGCCATGAGTTCTGACGGTACAGGGCCATCCTCGCTACCCATGCTGGTTGCCAGACTTGATCAGCAGGATCACCTGTTGGGTCGGTTCGCTGTGGCGTTGCAAACCCTGCTTGAACACACGGCTCATTTCGCTCCCGTTGCCGATGGGTCGGTTGTCGCTCCTACTGCCGCTCCGGTTGTTGCGCCAGAGTCTACCCCGACACCTGTTGTTGCGCCTGCGGTGTTTCGGGGTATGACCGGTTCTGCCCCTCTTCCACAGCGCTTTGGGGGAGAGCCAACTCAGTGCCGAGGTTTCCTTAACCAGGTGGGCATTTATTTCGAGTTGCTGCCACATGCCTTTCCCACTGAGAGATCAAAGGTGGGCTTCTTGATCTCGCTGCTCTCGGACAAGGCCTTGGCCTGGGCCAGCCCTTTATGGGAGAACAACAATCCGGTGGTTGCCGAGTTTTCCGGTTTTGTTGCTTCTCTTCGGAAGGTATTCGATGTGCCGGCTCGTGCTGCCTCTGCCGCGAAGCTCCTCATGTCCATCAGACAGGGTTCACGATCCGTAGCTGAATACGCCATTGAGTTTCGTACCCTGGCAGCAGAGGTGGGCTGGAATAATGAGGCTCTGGTCGCTGCTTTCTCTCATGGTCTCTCGGATGCCTTGAAGGATGAGGTTGCAGCTAAGGACCTACCAGTGGAGCTCGAGTCTCTTATTTCTTTCCTGATTTTGATTGACACCAGACTCAGGGAGAGACCTTCCTTTAAGGAGAGCCTGCGGAGGTCTTCTAACAGATTGGCGCCTACGTTTGCTGTCCCACCCGTGCCTCCCTCTCCTCCCACGCCTCCTGGGGATGACTTGTCTGGGGGTGAACCCATGCAGCTGGGGTTTGCTCGCCTGTCCGAGGGGGAGAGGGTACTCCGGAGACGCGAGAGTCGATGCATGTACTGTGGTCTCGGTGGGCATTTTCGGTTGGCATGTCCGAACCGTCCGGGAAACGCTCGTACCTGAGATCCTGTCGGGGGCAGATCTTGGGTGGAGTCTCCTCGTCCCCGGTTTCCCGTGTTGACAAACCACTGATCACTGTTGTCCTCTCCTGGGTCGGGGGCTCGGTGACGACCCAGGCGTTGGTGGACTCTGGTGCTGGTGGTTTGTTCATTGATAGTGTGTTCGCTGCCGCCAATTCCATTCCTCTGCAGGCTCGAGGTTCCCCACTGGCTCTTGAGGCGATAGACGGCAGACCCCTTCTGTCGTCACACGTGACTCATGAGACCCTTCCAGTGGGGATAGCCATTGGTGCCGTTCACAGAGAGTCGGTCTGCCTCCAGGTTATTTCGTCTCCACACTACTCGGTGGTCTTGGGGTACCCCTGGCTCCAGAAGCATAATCCGACTTTCGATTGGAGATCGGCCGAGATCCTCTCGTGGTCACCGCAGTGTGGGGCTAGTTGCATCCATGGGTCTGTCAAGTTGCTGTGTACTTCCTCGGACTCTCTGTTGCCTCCTGAATACGAGGAGTACCGGGATGTATTCGATAAGGTGCGCGCGGTTGCCCTACCTCCGCACCGCCCATACGATTGTGCCATAGAGTTACAACCTGGTGCCGTTCCTCCTCGTGGCAAAGTCTATCCACTGTCGGTAGCGGAGAATGAGGCCATGGAGGAGTACGTGAGGGAGGCGCTTTCACGCGGACACATTCGCAAATCCTCGTCCCCGGCAGGGGCTGGATTTTTCTTTGTGAAAAAGAAGGGCGGTGAGTTGAGGCCTTGCATCGATTACAGGGGTCTCAATCGCATCACGATCAAGAACGCTTACCCGATACCCTTGATTTCCGAGCTGTTCGATCGCCTTAAAGGGGCCACGGTCTTTACCAAACTCGACCTGAGGGCGGCATATAACCTGGTAAGGATCAAGGCGGGCGATGAGTGGAAGACCGCGTTTAACACCAGGACCGGTCATTATGAATCCTTGGTTATGCCCTTTGGGTTGTGCAATGCGCCCGCAGTCTTTCAGGAATTCATCAACGATGTTTTCCGTGACCTGTTGCAGCAGTGTGTGGTGGTCTATTTGGATGACATCTTGGTATATTCTGAATCCATGGAGGCCCACATTCTGAATGTCAGACGAGTGTTGCAACGGTTACGAGAGAACAAGCTGTTCGGTAAGCTTGAGAAATGCGAATTTCACCGATCCCAGGTAACCTTCTTAGGTTACATCATTTCCGCTGAGGGGTTCTCCATGGATCCTGAGAAGGTTTCGGCTGTCTTACAGTGGCCCCAGCCCAGTGGTCTTCGTTCCCTGCAGCGCTTTTTGGGCTTCGCCAATTATTATCGGAAGTTCATCAGGGACTTTTCCATGCTGGCCAAGCCTCTCACGGATCTGACCAGGAAGGGCAGTAATTCCCAGGTCTGGCCGCTCGAGGCCATCCGAGCTTTTGAGGCCCTAAAGTCCGCTTTTGTGTCTGCTCCGATTCTGTCGCATCCCAACCCTGGGTTGCCCTTTGTCCTCGAGGTGGACGCGTCTGAGACGGGAGTAGGCGCCCTTCTGTCTCAGCGTAGAACACCAGAGGGTCCTCTGCTTCCTTGTGGGTTTTACTCCCGGAAACTGTCTTCCGCGGAGTGCAACTATCAGATTGGTGACAGGGAGTTATTGGCCATCGTGCAGGCCCTTAAAGAATGGAGGCACTTGCTCGAGGGTTCGGTGGTTCCGGTTCTCATCCTGACGGACCATAAGATTCTGACCTACCTTTCTGAGGCCAAGAGATTGACACCACGTCAGGCCAGATGGGCTCTGTTCTTGTCACGTTTTAATTACGTGGTCTCCTACCTACCCGGTTCCAAGAACATCAGGGCGGATGCCCTATCACGGCAGTACTCCGAGCTGTCCAGAGAGGAGTCGATTCCGACTTCGGTCATACCTCCGAATCAGATCCTGGCCGCCATTCGCACCAGCCTGACCTCTCCCCTGGGTGAGCAGATTTTGGCGGCTCAATCTGGTGCTCCCTCTGGGAGACCCAACGGCAGATGTTTTGTGCCGGAGGAGTTGCGCACTCGGTTGTTGCGAACCTACCATAACTCCAAGACCGCGGGGCATCCTGGAAAGAATCAGCTGTCCTGGGCTGTTTCACGTCTGTTCTGGTGGCCTTCCCTACGTTCCGACATCGCCGCATATGTAGCGGCATGCTCCGTTTGTACCCAGAGTAAGTCCCCTCGGCACCTTCCGTTGGGCCTTCTGCAACCCATAGCCACCAGGGAGCGCCCATGGTCACACCTGGGGATGGATTTCATTGTGGACCTCCCTGCATCCCGAGGCCATACGGTCATTCTCATGATTGTGGATCGGTTTTCCAAAATGTGCCACTGTGTTCCTCTCAAGAAGTTACCCTCTGCACAAGAGTTGGCCACGATTTTTGCCAGGGAGGTCTTCCGGTTGCACGGTTTGCCCAAGGAGATTGTGTCGGATCGGGGGAGTCAGTTTGTGTCCAGGTTCTGGCGCGCCTTTTGCTCCCAGTTGGGGATTCATCTCTCCTTCTCCTCGGCCTACCACCCTCAGTCCAATGGGGCCGCAGAACGATCCAATCAGGCCTTGGAGCAATTCCTTCGTTGCTATGTCTCCGATCACCAAGACAATTGGGTTGACCTTCTGCCTTGGGCTGAGTTTGCCAGGAACACGGCGGTGAACTCTTCCTCTGGGACGTCTCCCTTCATGGCCAATTATGGGTTCCAACCTGCCGTGTTACCGGAGGTATTCTCTCCCCAGGATATTCCGGCTGTGGAGGATCACCTTTCTGTCCTACGTGCTTCTTGGGTACAGATCCAGAAGTCCCTTGAGGCCTCTGCGCAGCGCCAGAGACTCCAGGCTGATCGCAGACGAGCGCCTGCTCCTTCCTACCAGGTCGGAGACCGTGTATGGTTGTCCACCCGCAACCTCAACCTTCGAGTGCCCACTCCCAAGCTGGCGCCTCGCTTTGTTGGTCCCTTCCGAGTGCTTCGCAGGGTAAACCCGGTAGCCTATGCCCTTGCGCTTCCTCCTGGCATGCGGATCTCTAACGTGTTTCATGTCTCCCTGTTGAAGCCACTGGTGTGTAATCGTTTCACTTCCTCGGTTCCTCGGCCTCGTCCGGTCCGAGTGGGCAATCATGAGGAGTATGAGGTGAGCAATATCCTGGACTCACGCCTGGTCCGCGGTCGGGTGCAGTTTTTGGTCCATTGGCGTGGTTATGGTCCAGAGGAGCGTTCCTGGGTTTCCTCCGCAGATGTCCATGCTCCTGCCTTGCTCCGAGCCTTCCACGCACGCTTCCCTCAGAAACCGTTTTTTGCTCCGCGGAGGAGGGGCCCTTGAGGGGGAGGTACTGTCATGGTCTTACCTTCTTGCTGTTCTCCTTCGTTTGACATGTGCTGGCGGCCATCTTGGTTTCTGGGTTTCTTGTAGCCTTCCACCCTGCGGCTCCTCCTTCCCCCTGGGAGGAGCTGGATGCCTAGCTCATATATATAGGAGGTCTGTTGCTTCAGTTCCTTGCTTGGTCCTCCTGTGTTCACATGCTTCTAAGACTGCTGCTGCTTCTGGTTCCTGATCCTGGCTTCGTCTGACTACCCTGCTGGTTCCTGATCCTGGCTTCGTCTGACTACCCTGCTGGTTCCTGATCCTGGCTTCGTCTGACTACCCTTCTGGTTCCTGATCTCTGGCCTCTCAAAGACTCTGCTTCGGTTTCACCATTCGTTTGGACTTTTGCTTTACAGCTTTATTTTCAATAAAGCCTTCTTATTTTCACTTATCTCTTGTTGTACGTCTGGTTCATGGTTCCGTGACACTCAGATAATGGGGGGAATATTGTAGTGATGGATCAGGACAAATATTGTGCGATGTGCCTCCGATTGC
This sequence comes from Bufo bufo, assembly GCF_905171765.1. Taxonomy (NCBI): domain Eukaryota; kingdom Metazoa; phylum Chordata; class Amphibia; order Anura; family Bufonidae; genus Bufo; species Bufo bufo. The sequence goes on along the minus strand of NC_053397.1, from coordinate 151,905,731 downwards.
TGGAGGACACGAACACCTATAGGCGCCTCCCCACTAATCCTACTCCCATATTCAGGGACCAACTCATGACACTACAGGGACCTCACGCATGTGAGGACAGATTGATCAGCAAAAACAAATTGGAGTACCTGCTACCCAAGTCTCCGGTTCTCGCTATGTTTTATTGTCTGCCCAAACTACGTAAGCAGGGGACACCACTGAAGGGCAGACCCATTGTCTCGGGCATAGGCAGTCTCACGGCAAATATTAGCACTTACCTGGACATGATTTTTCGTCCATTTGCTGTGACCCTGCCCTCGTATGCCCAAGATACTATGGACGTACTACAGCGACTTGAGGGGATTCACTGTGAGGAGGATGTGTGGCTTGCTAGTTTGGATGTGGAGGCCTTGTACAGCTCTATACCACATGAATCTGGGTGTAGGGCTGTCGAGGTATTCCTTCAACAGAGGGGCGAACACTGTCGCTGCCACAACGTCTTCCTGATGCAATTGTTGGACTTTGTCCTCATTCACAATGTCTTTCTTTTTGATCAACACATCTACCACCAGCTCAGGGGCGTTGCCATGGGCAATCTTGCACCCCGACGTTCGCAAATCTGTACCTGGGCTGGTGGGAGAAAGAAATTGTGTTTGGTGACATGATGGAGCGGTACACATCGAGCATACAATTGTGGATGAGATACATCTACGATGTGTTGATACTATGTAAGGAGACGCGAGATAGCTTCACTGAGTTTGTAACAGCATTGAATGTGAATCAGATGGGTCTATTTTTTACATCAGAGATGCAGGAACGTCAGATTACATTTTTGGATCTTATGATCATGATACGGACCTGTTCAGGAAACAAACATCTACAAATAACCTCCTACATTGGGAGAGTGGGCACCTGCTGGCCCTGAAAAGAGGCATCCCCAAGGGGCAATACCTCAGGGCTAGGAGGAACTGCTCTGAATTGAGTGAATTCAGAGCAGTCACATCAGATCTGAGATCTCGGTTTGTGAACCGCAGGTACCCACAGTATACACTGAGAAGGGCTTTTCATCATTCTATGAGTGTCGATTGTAATAAACTTCTGATTCCGAAAGTCAACATGAAAGATGATTCAACACCCAGAATCATTGCCACTTATGACAAAGCTCACCAACAGATTCGTGACATCTTACAGTGCCACTGGTCAATCTTACAGTCAGATCCAGATATCGGGACACTGATATCAGACCGCCCATCTATTACGTATCGTTGTAGTTCTAACCTAAGGGACCGTCTGGTACACAGTCTATACACACGCCTAAATCTGAAACATGGATAAAAAATACACAGAAGGGTATGTTTCCCTGTGGTTCCTGTATAATTTGTGGTAACATCATGAAAGGAGCGTTCTTTGTAAGCCACAATACAGGAGACAGGTACAGCATACGCTCCTTCATTAGGTGTACATCCACGGGCGTTGTGTATCAACTGTCGGTGTGGCCTACAGTATGTCTGCAAAACGAAACGAGAGTTGAGGAGGAGGATTGGCGAACATTTGTCAGACATTCGCAATCAGCTAGATACGTCCGTGGCACGTCATGTATGTGAGATGCATGATGGCAATCCTGATGTATTGAGAGTGCAGGGGATTGAACAGGTTAATATGTTTATCCATGGTGGTGAAACTGATATACCCCTGCTCCGTAAGGAAGCAATGTGGACCTTTAAACTGCAGACTGTTTATCCAAAAGGATTAAATGAGGCTATATCATATGCCTGCTTCATCTGATGTATCCAGTTTCTATGTATATCATACAAGATATGTACACTATCATCCTTGATGTGTTTATGCCTCTCCATCTGTCATTGTCATTTAGTCCCTATCACTATGTGGTGCCCCCATTTAGGGTTGATACAATGGGGAACGAGGTATCTTAATGCCCATTGGCTTGAGCTATTGCCTGCATTAACTTACATGATTAGATGCTGTAAATATTACACAATCGTCCCGAGACACACAATATGACATAATTGCTGGGACGTGGTGTTACTACTCAAATTTGACTGATGTGCTCTCGATCCAAGTTTCCGTCTGCCTCCTGATGTGGAGGTAGATGTGTTTCTTATGATTATGCAGTGCTTAATAGGAGTCCTCTAATGGGTCCATGCCAATGTACTCACACTGAGCCAGGCTAGCGGTACGGGCTGCGGACTGGATTCCCCCTTACTACAAGCGCGCGTGCTCTTACTCCCGGGAGCGTTACAGCTCATCTGGGTACTCGCTGGTCATAGGGCGTGAGCAGTAAACACGCCTCCATCTCTGACTGGTGCCCGAACCAACACCCCCCCCCCCCTGGGGCTTTTGTTATATGTACTCGGCATGCGTTCGGCCGCATCCGGCCATCACAGCGCCAGAGCCCAGGCACACAACAGTGCAGGGCACTTGTTCCTTTACAGGCGTCTCAAACTTAGCTCCTGAAGATACGTGGCAAATATATGTCACATTGAAACGCGTAGAGACGATGTCAATGTTGTTAGGACACGGTTCTGGAGGCAGGGTGTGAATGAGTACTGACAGCTTACATAATAGTTGGCTACTACTGGCAAGAAACGTATGGGTGATCTGAGATTTTAGCTTGAGAGCACTGACATGGATGTGAATGTGGATCATGAGTGAGTCCACTGGAAAGTGAACACACAACTACGGTGTATGTGATTTGGACGAATGGCTAGAAACATAGACCTTTCCAAACATAGCCAAGTGCAGTAAATGTGTGTGGAATTAAGTGTATCTACAAGCAAATGCAATAACTACCAAGACGTATATGATATGTGGATGATTGGTTGTGAACTATAGACCAGACTCCATATGCCGAGCAAAGTTAGTGGGCTCTCAGAAAGCTAGCCACCATTTGCACACCCGCAGCTGCTAGAGTGGGTCACCAACACAGAGAAGTGTTGTCATCACACCCTAGCCTATTATTTATCTGGACTGTGTCTATTCTTCTTTGCTTGCACACTATTAGCAGTACCTTGCTAGCAAGCATAAGAACCATTCCAGACTTCAATAAGTGTAGTGGGTTATATGCTATCCCTGTCTACACTATTGAAATCTGGTTGCCTGATGGTCACACAAAGTGATACATAGAATTTCCCTGATTTTAATGGATTATAATAAATACTTTTTTGTTTTCGTTTATACGTTCATCAGGCTGTGATAAGACATAGTTTACGAACGTTAACCATTCCTTGTGGTCAGGGCGACGGCCCTAGAACGTACTAATCGGAGCCTACCGAAGGCTGGTTAATGCCGGGAGTCCGGAGCGAGGGTAGGCCTAAAAGGGGGCCTACCCCAATAGAACTGAATAAAAAAGGGGAGGGTGGGAGGGGTACCTGGCTGCACGTCCCGCCTGTAAATCCCGCCGAGGTTATAAAGGCAGAGGGGGTGTGGCCTCAGCCCCTCCCACAAATACAGGCTGCCCGGCAGCCTTAACCTCTTGTGGTCAGGGCGACGGCCCTTGAACGTACTAATCGGAGCTTACCGAAGGCTGGTTAATGCCGGGAGTCCGGAGCGAGGGTAGGCCTAAAAGGGGGCCTACCCCAATAGAACTGAATAAAAAAGGGGAGGGTGGGAGGGGTACCTGGCTGCACGTCCCGCCTGTAAATCCCGCCGAGGTTATAAAGGCAGAGGGGGCGTGGCCTCAGCCCCTCCCACAAATACAGGCTGCCCGGCAGCCTTAACCACTTGTGGTCAGGGCGACGGCCCTTGAACGTACTAATCGGAGCTTACCGAAGGCTGGTTCATGCCGGGAGTCCGGAGCGAGGGTAGGCCTAAAAGGGGCCAAAAATGGAGACATAATCATACTGTCAAACACTTTATTGTAGCATTACAGGGCAAGTGAACAGAACGCATCACGAATCTCGGATTGAGGATTTGGTACATATCTGGAGAAACAAGACGATCTCCAACGCCCCATACTCCTGATGACATGCAGTGGTATTTTGTGCCTAGAAGCGGCTGAGGCCGCCCCAATACGAAAGGAGTGGCCCGAGATGGCCTTGGGATCCTGACCCAACCCTGCAACCAAGGAGCGGACATGGGACATGAACTGAGAGGTGGACAATGGACCCCCCTTAAAGGGAAGTAGAGAACTACCTGGGGCAGCCGCCTGCAGCCCTGAAGACAATTGCTGCAGCGCATTGACCGGGCACCAGTCGTTGTGCGAGGGGTAAAACCTCACCAGAGTTGGAGGTCCTGTTTGAGCGGTCTTGGTGGACAGGATGCTCAGTACAAAATGGTCGTGATGCCAGGTCAAGTGCTGCTTCTGGAGATGACGGCTGTTCGGGACGGCAGTGGTGAATTCCCCCGGCCGGAGGAACCCGTAAAACCCCAGGTATAGGGCGGCTTTGATGACGGTGCTAACCAAGGGCCCAAAAGGATTACCATCCAGAGCCAAGGACAACTGCCTAAACAAGGAGCCGGACATGGGTTGACGGACCACTGGCCTACTTGCACCGGCTTTCTCAATGCCCCGAAGCGTGGCCTTGATGGCCTGCGATGTGAAAAAAGATACTCGGGCAGGGTTGTTCAATGGGAACTGATGTTGAATTCCTGCCAAGTAAAGGCGGATGGTGTTGTGAGCGAGACCGAGGTTGGCATGACAATGCGCGATAAACGCCATCACGAATGACACGTCATCCACGTTGCCTTGTGGGTGATTCTTGGCAAAATCCTTATAAAGGTTCCAGCCCGTGCGATAATTCCTGACTGTATTCTCAGAAAGGCTCTGGTGCAAGAGATCTTTTGCTGTCCTGATCAACGACGTTAATCCCACACTAGGTCGCTGTAAGCTGGAATGCCCGCCCCCGTTGCGTCTGCGTGCGGCATATTCTAAAAAAAGACATTAGCGTTAAACCGGGACAGCGCATCAGCAGCCGTATTCCTGAAACCCTGAATGTGGGAGCACTCAAAGCAAAAATTATGCACCATGGACAGCCAAACCAACCTGCGCATGAGGGCCATTATTTTAGGGGATTTAGCTCTGCCACTACGGATGATGTCAACCAAGTCCTGACTATCGGTGATAAACAACACCCTCGAGTCTGACCATTCGTGGCCCCATACATGGGCCGCCGCCACCAAAGGATATAACTCCAACAGGGGGGATGACCGAAGAGCCTCCCTGTCCACCGTGATCTGGGACGGCCAGGCACTGGCCAGCCAGTGATTGCCAAATATGGCTGCAAAGCCCTTGGATGCGGATGCGTCTGAATAAATCGTGGGAGAGGACGGGTCCCGGGGGGAATGAACAACCTTACCCCATTCCATGAAGACATGAATGTACTCCACATGGACAGGTCCGCCATGGCCTGTTGGTCCAACTGAATAACACTGTCTTGTTCTGGGGCTGATGGCAGGAGCAGCAAGAGCCGGGAATCAAAGGTACGTCCCTGGGGCATGACCCTCATGGTGAAGTTCAGCCGGCCCAGTAACGATTGGAGGTTCGTCTTGGTCAGGAAGCAGGACTTGGACGCCTCCAGGATGGCTAACCGGATCTGCTGCAACTTCTCCTCGGGGAGCCTTGCTTCCAACCTCACCGAGTCCAGAATGACCCCCAGGAAGGTGATTGTCTTGGATGGACCTACCGTCTTCCCTGAGGCGACAGGAACCTGGAGTGCCGAAAATAATTCCAGCAGGGAGGATAAGCTGGAGGGCTGCCGGGAAGGGTGTTCCACCAGCAGGAAGTCGTCTAGGTAATGGATGCACATGGGAGTCTGCCCATGTTCGACCAGGATCCAGTGCAGGGCCTGGGCCAGACGGTCAAACAGCCATGGGCTGCTTTTTGAGGCAAACGTAAGGCGATTGGCAAAGTAGTACCTGCCTGCCCACCTGATGCCGTAGTATTGCCACAGTTGCGGATGGATCGGGAGCAGTTTGAAGGCGTCAGCAATATCCGTCTTGGACAACCAGGCCCCCCTGCCTGCCTTGAGAATAAATTGAATGGCCTCATCGATAGAGGAGTATTTCATACTAAACTCTTCCGATGGTATGAGGTAGTTAATACTGGGTATGTGAGAAGAATGAGGAGCCGAGAGATCATAGATAAGTCTTCTTTTATTTGGGTCCTTCTTAGCCACCACTCCAATGGGGTTGACCCTCCATACTTCAAAGGGAATAGAATCAAACGGACCGATGAGGAACCCTTTTTCCAGTTCCAAGGAAATCGCAGCTTGCACAGCCTCTGGATCCTGTCTGGCAGAGAGGAGATTCTCACACTCCCAGTTGGCATGCGGAAGGGCCACCAACCCCGTATGGAACCCTTGTGACAGACCCGTAAGCAGATGTACCACAAACTGTTGATCACCATGACCTTCTAGGAGTGCCCCCAGGAGATCAATGTTGATGTCGGTCAGTGATGTCTGCTTAGATGACTTTTTAGGACAGGTGGACCTGGGATGTGCCCGGAAGCAGACTGTGCACACGTGGAGGGCCCTGCACCCACTGAACATGCAGTGACCAAAGTTAAAATTATTGCATATCTGGCTTTTGCCCAGATACACAATCGGCCTGCCAAACTTGTCCACGAGGGCCGGACCTCTGGGGACTCCTGATGTACCTGGAAGGGCTCTATCTGGATGGGAGGCACCATTCCGTGGCATGGAAAATGGACTGGCACGAACCACAAGTGGGGGCTCGGAGACCTGCAAAATGCCTGCAGAAAAGCTCCATGTCTAGCACAGCCCAATTGGTCATGAATTGAAACTGCGCTAGGGAGGCTGCGAAGGACCGATGGTAATCATAAAACGCCGAGCCCCCATACTTGTGGCCCAAATCGGTGACCTGATATAGATAGGCGTCCAGCTCCTCCCTCCTACTAGGCTGTGCCGAGCAGATGACGTCCCTGAACAAACTGAAGGCGAGGACAAACTCTGGTATGGACAGTTTGCGATTCAGTCGGGCATCTTTGGACTTCATCACTACTGACACCTCCCCGCAATCAATCGTTTTGTGCTCGCTCGCATCGTGTGATGCTATGAGGATAGATGCCAGGTTAACCTCCTTGCCTGCCAGAATATCCCTCCTGATATTCTCCGCCACAAAATGAGCTGGGACAATGGCCAGAGGAGTAGAGGACATACCTGGGGAACCCACCACAGGCCATGGCACCGCAGCCACGGGAGCCACCGACTCCGAGACGGAGGAGGCCCTGGACTCAAGTTCCATGACCCTGTTCTGGATGTCAGCTACTGACGCCGCCAGACTCCCCATTGTGGCATGCAACTGAGCCAACGAACACTGTATAGTTGGTACCGCAGCTTGATCGCTGGGTGGACCCGGATTGGATACCTTCCTGGCCGAAGCCGAGTGGCTGATGCCCCTTCTATTCAACTCCGCAATCAGCTTTGAAATTGTCCAGTTCCTCAGGGATCCATGGCCCGCCAGACCGGATATCTGGGACCCGGAGATGGACGAGGCGTCATCGATGTCTGAGGCCTGGGACATGTTGACTACGCCGACTGATTCCACGGCCCGGGCCACCACCTGAGAACAAAACCTCTGTTACTTGTGAGGAGACCAAGCGTACCGTGGACACCCCGGTGCCCAACCTGACCCCTGGGGGGGGGCCGACCATCAGACTGTGGCCGGCGCCCTGAGGACCAGAGCTGATACTCACCTGGTTTATGGAAGTGGACGAGAATGGAATAGGTACCGTAAAGGAGGACCGGACCCACCGATGGATGTAAAGGCCTTGTTTTGAAAGGGCGAAGGAGTTGAATCCTCCTAACGTTGCTGCCGTATAAACAAAAAACTGAATGTACACCTTAATGTACTGGAATTACCGAGGTACCAGCCCAGACAACCCGCCACCATGGGCAAACGAACACACGGAGCCTGAACGTTTCAGGCGGACAAGCGACGAAGACTGACGAATAGGACAACCCGGACGAACCTGGAAAGATGACATGCCCCCATGAGTGGCAGCCATGACATACCAAGCCGCTTCCCGCAGACGTGTGACAAGTATGACGAGTATGACAACCTGGATGTTCCAGGGAGGACAACATGCCACCGGGGCGGCAGACGTAACATTGCCTGAACGCTTCAAGCAGACGTGCAACAAGATTGACGAGTATGACAACCTGGACATTTCCAGGCAGAACAACATGCCACCGGGGCGGCAGACGTAACATTGCCTGAACGCTTCAAGCAGACGTGCAACAAAATCGACGAGTATGACAACCTGGACGTTCCAGGCAGGACCACATGCCACCGGGCGGCAGACGTAACATTGCCTGAACGCTTCAAGCAGACGTGTAACGAGATTACGAGTATGACAACCTGGACGTTCCAGGCCGGACAACATGCCACCGGGGCGGCAGACGTAACATTGCCCGAACGATTCAAGCAGACGTGCAACAAGACTCACGAGTATGACAACCTGGACGTTCCAGGCCGGACAACATGCCACCGGGGCGGCAAATGTAGCAAAGCCTGAACGCTTCAAGCAAGCGCACCCCGGGAATAAACAAGCACATTGCCCTGGACATTACAGGAAGGACAACCAGCCACCACGGCCGGGAGACGTGACACTGCGCCCGACTGCTTCCGGCACACAATAAACAAAACATGGACGCACATAGCCTGAGGGACCAGGCCAGACCACAAGCCGCCGCGGCAGTGGACGTGACATAGCGAGTGACCGCTTAGACGGACGTGCAACGAGGACTGATGAACATACCTCAGTGGTGCCATCATGATATCCGCCTAACTTCCCCTGGTGTCATGCAAGGATTCCGCCCCCACGCTGATGTGAACCTGGACAGCCGCAACTTCTTACATAACATACACTGTGGACCATGTAACCTGTCCGCACCAGATGCCTAACCCCGGCAATGCCTTAACACCACTGTGAAAATAACATGTGACATAACGTATAAGCGTCCAGACATACCACCTACTGTTTGGTGAAGGGTGTCCTTGAAACGGCGTAAAGCGTGAGCTATGTGACCCGAGCGTAGCCACTGAAAATATGTTGTTGCATTATAATTCAGTACAAAAGGATAAGCGGGATAAAACTGATCTGAACATGTCATGCATAAAGAAGCTTCCACCGGCTCATACACAAACACCGCCCTGATAGCACCGCCGTTACGACCCCAACCAGGAGTGTGGGACCGGACTGACCCGAGGACCACCATCATACCACCGGTACCCGCAGTACAGAACCGATTTCCCGTACGTAAAGAACCTACCCTCTATAATACACACACACTGCTGGCACGTAATAACACCCATACCGCGCTGCATGATGCGTACCCAGCAGAAACGCAAACCATACACAGCACCATGAACCCACAACATTGCCGGCATGTCAAGAACCCACACTCTGCATAACATACATACACTGCTGGCATGTACAGAACATACACCTCTATATATTACCCTTGTGTACAGGAAATAAATGACTTTTTTTTTTTTTTTTTTTTTTAATAAAGTTTTGCTTCCAATTTACAGACACCTCGGGTCTATTATCTCCTTGTCAGCAATGGGGGTACCTGCAACGAGCCGCCCGGCGTAGGGAATGCCACCAGCATGTAGCTGTTGTGCCCAAGTACCCATGCTGATAGTACAGCCGTACCGTCACGTGATGCGGACCTGAGGGGGCGGAGCCGCCGTGCGTGCCCAGCAACAGTAACATGCGGCCGACCGCTGACCATCGTGCACGCGACTTGCTGCGGCGGGCCTGAGGCATCCAGCCCGCCCCCAGAATCCCAACATGCTGCGGCCCCGACCCCCGTTCCTCCTGCTTCCGACATGGTGAGTGCCTGTGGCGCGCCGGGAGAGCCGATGCTATAGCCGCCAGCGCAGAATCCGGCCCGGGCAAGCTCCTCGTACCTGCGCCGCCTCGGTGTCCACGCCAGGACAGTCCTCTAAACTACTTACCCCACCAGAACAACGAAGGTACGGGACGTGCAGGGAACCAGGCATGCGTACGTCACCCGGAAGTACCTGGCTGCACGTCCCGCCTGTAAATCCCGCCGAGGTTATAAAGGCAGAGGGGGCGTGGCCTCAGCCCCTCCCACAAATACAGGCTGCCCGGCAGCCTTAACCACTTATCATATTAGTGTGAGATACTACCTAATTGCACTATATAGAAAGTATATTATTGGTATATAGCACCCCTGCTTCAATCAGTTTTTTTGGGGGGCAACTGGTTAATCACACCAGTAGAAATTATTTGTTCCAATAGCGTTTGGCACTCTGTGTAGCTGCAGTATCGCAGCAGAACCACAGACAACTGCTGCACAATAAAATTGCACTATAATATACTTTCTATTTAGAAAGTATATTATAAGTATATCACGCCCCTCAGTAAGTCACACCTATCGATAGCACACCTATACCAGTCCTTAAAAGGACTTTTGTGGCCCAATTAGCTAGCGTTTGGTGTCCCTAACAGTCTGTCCCTGCTCCACACAGCAACCTCTCCCTACACTGGCAAAAGACTGAATGTAAAATGGCGGCCAGATCTGGTTTATTTATAAGGTAGGGGGTATGTCCATGTGCTGAAATGTCTCAATTGGCTGTCCTGTAACACCTGATGGATGTGTCATGGGTCAAAGTTCTTCACAATGTAAAAGAATATGGCGGGCGCGAATATCGCCATATGTTTGGCGAACAGCAAACGAGCAAAGTTCGCCGTGAAACGACCGCCGGGCGACCCGCAAGGCCATCGCTACCCATGATAATAGAAGTAAGAGAACACCGGACCATAGAAGCCAAGCATGTGGACAACAAGGGGCACACTTTCGCAACCAGTTGATGAACAAAATAAAATTTATTGTATGACGACGCATTTCGGGGTACCACTGACCCCTTTATCAAGTCTGGAATAAAGTCAGCCTGGTAGCTGACACGGCCTCTGATCACCTGGCACGTGGAGGACACTGACGAAAGGGGTCAGTGGTACCCCGAAACGCGTCGTCATACAATAAATTTAATTTTGTTCACCAACTGGTTGCGAAAATGCGCCCCTTGTAGTCCACATGCTTCGCTTCTATGGTCCGGCGTTCTCTTACTTCTACTGTTTGCCTGATCAGCGGTGTGGCTCCTGCCCTAGGCGATTGGAAAAGTTCAGGCTGCATCTATTTGGCCTTCACTGTGGTTGCGCCCAATTTGGTGCAACCTAAATTGGTGAGTAAACCATTTTTCACTATCTACGGATTTAATGTTCACTTGACATACTCACCCTATGAGCGCCTTTCTCTCCTGATTGCCACTATTTGCAATCACATGATAAGGCGCATGACACAAGCCTATCATTTGCTTTCCATGCAAGTTGCAATACATGATATTCCAAGCCAAATGCCGTGAGATCACGTTACATTCGCCTACGTGTATCAGACGTTGACACAGCAGGTGCCGTAGTAAGTACTGGTCATTTGCCCATACCTAAAGAAGAAAGATTATTTATGCGCAATGCTACTCATAATGTCAAACAGTAATATAATTGCATTGTTAAAGTAACCCAAATGGTAAATAAAGACAGACAGTGCTAGTGAAAATTAAAGTGATAGTGCGCCCCAAAGTGCCAAGTGAAAAAAGTGCAAGTGCTCAACAAATAGTAGAAAAAGTATATTAAAAAAAGCAATGAGTCTGAACTAGCAGCCATTTTCTGTTTTAGTGATATGTTTTCTTAACAATCCGTGCTGCATCTGACTGTTTCTGGCTAGAATCAACTGTGGTTACATTGTGGATACTTTTAGACCCACCATAGTAATTATAATTGCTTTTGTGAATTTGTATTGAGCCGGAGTTGTTTGTGGTTGAATTGTGGGTCCATAACTGCTCATTTTGTATGTCTTTTTATCTAGGAATTTTTGATCATGATTCAATAAAGATGAATTTGCATTGTGTGGTTTTATATTTTTGGTGTCTTGTAGTGCTAGATCACGCATCTTTTTGGATATTTTGTTGCCTAATCAATTTTGGTGTTCTCCTAAAACTCTTTCTATATGTGTAATCCTACCCTCGATACTTCTTTCTGATCTTATAACTCACTTTCCAGGATAATTTCCAAACAAATTTTAGTTGTGACTTTTTGCTTTTACGTCACATCTTTTCACACATAACCTCATGGTGACACTACCTGGTCTGCCCACATTGTAAGCTTCGTTACACATTTTATTGTTCCCCGTGAGCTGAGTTTTGCTGAGCAGACTGTGAGGACATGCAAGTTTGTTCCTTAGTATTTATCATTCACCTGGTTTTCTGGTGCCTCACCCTAAGGCGTTGTCTTGGCATCTTCAACAATGCCATGCATTGTAAAAGTCGAGATTCTGACCTTTTCTTCTCCTCTCCACCCTGTCTCTGCAAACAGATGTGGAATTTCAATGAACTGGAGAAAAACTGAGAGAGAAAGGACCAATCTGAATTATGAATAGAATATTAACTAGTCCCGGTGCTTCATTCTGGGAACGTGTAGTAAAAAGATAAATATAGTTCTACTATTATAGATGTCATTTCATAGCTACAGCATTATTATAACTATAAGAAATGTAGTGTGCAAGAAACAATACACGGTGCGTTATATATCAGGCAGGCTACGTGCACTCCCGTGGCCCTGGTCACCAGAGAGGCTGGTGCTTTTTCCTATGGTGTGCAAGCACGACCTCTGCTGCTGGATTGCAGGGTGGTCATAACCCCTGGATACAAGTAGTGTATTATGTGTTGGAAAAATGAGTCAAACCAGCAAAGAAGACAATATTGACAATCACAATACATTAGTAAGTGTCTTGTATTAACTTCCTCTACATGATAAATGCAATTTGCTGAAGTGACACCACCCTTTAAGACAGAGGTTCTGGAATTTAATAAAAATGGAATTAATCAATAAATGATATAAATGATAGCCACTCCACACATGGTGGATGTCATTGTTATGGGGGCTCTGTGGATGTCACTGTTATTAGGGTACTGTGCATGTCACTGTTATGGGACCACTGTTGATGTCACTTTTATGGGGCCGCTGTGGATGTCCCTGTGATTGAGCTCTGTGCATGTCACAGTTATGTGGGTATTGAGGATATCACTGTTACGGTGGTATTGTGGATGTCACTGTTATTAGGGTACTGTGCATGTCACTGTTATGGGAGCATGGTGGATGTCACTGTTCTCACTACTGTTATAGGGATACTCTGCATGTCACTGCTATGGGGGCTTTGTGGATATCACCGTTATGGGACCACTGTGGATATCACTGTTATGGGGCCACTGTGGATGTCACTGTGATTGAGCTCTGTGCATGTCACAGTTATGTGGGCACTGAGGATATCACTGTTACGGTGGTATTGTGGATGTCACTGTTATGGGGGTCACTGTGGATATCTTTTAACCACACACACAAACAACAAAAGAAATAGATGAAGTAGACCCGTGTAAAGCTGGATAATTATGCGGGTATTTTATATAAGCCAACACAGAGAACATGAGTTTTGTATTTCCCTTCATCGCGACATTTTGGGGGACATGCCCCCTTACTCATACCCGTGTCCCTCGGAACATCGCTTGGGATGAGGAGGAATTGATAACTCAGCGTTCTTGGTGTTGGCTTGTATAAGATATAATGACGCATATTATAGGAAGAAAATAAAGAATAAAGGCACTGCTTGTTCCAAAGGATCGGGAGTAGTGATGTTTTGTTCTCTATTTCGATGAACTGATTGCTCCTGCTGCTATTTACAGATACTCTATATTTTTAAGAATTGTATGAACTTCAAATAGATGACAATGGCTAATGCTAAAAAACTGCTGAGCTGTCTTGACGTACTGAAAAAAAATCTGTACATACAATTACAGGGAGGTTCTGTCGTATTTCTATTTGCATAAAAATTATTTAATACTGCTCAGTAATTATACATTCATTAACGTGCTATAGTATTGTATAATACAGTATACACTCACCTAAAGAATAATTAGGATCACCTGTTCTATTTCTCATTAATGCAATTATCTAGTCAACCAATCACATGGCAGTTGCTTCAATGCATTTAGGGGGGTGGTCCTGGTCAAGACAATCTCCTGAACTCCAAACTGAATGTCAGAATGGGAAAGAAAGGTGATTTAAGCAATTTTGAGCGTGGCATGGTTGTTGGTGCGAGACGGACCGGTCTGAGTATTTCACAATCTGCTCAGTTACTGGGATTTTCACGCACAACCATTTCTAGGGTTTACAAAGAATGGTGTGAAAAGGGAAAAACATCCAGTATGCAGCAGTCCTGTGGGCAAAAATGCCTTGTGGATGCTAGAGGTCAGAGGAGAATGGGCCGACTGATTCAAGCTGATAGAAGAGCAACGTTGACTGAAATAACCACTCGTTACAACCGAGGTATGCAGCAAAGCATTTGTGAAGCCACAACACGCATAACCTTGAGGCGGATGGGCTACAACAGCAGAAGACCCCACCTGGTACCACTCATCTCCACTACAAATAGATAAAAGAGGCTACAATTTGCACAAGCTCACCAAAATTGGACTGTTGAAGACTGGAAAAATGTTGCCTGGTCTGATGAGTCTCGATTTCTGTTGAGACATTCAAATGGTAGAGTCCGAATTTGGCGTAAACAGAATGAGAACATGTATCCATCCTCTGATGGCTACTTCCAGCAGGATAATGCACCATGTCACAAAGCTCGAATCATTTCAAATTGGTTTCTTGAACATGACAATGAGTTCACTGTACTAAAATGGCCCCCACAGTCACCAGATCTCAACCCAATAGAGCATCTGGATGTGCATCCCTCAAAATCTCCATCAACTGCAAGATGCTATCCTATCAATATGGGCCAACATTTCTAAAGAATGCTATCAGCACCTTGTTGAATCAATGCCACGTAGAATTAAGGCAGTTCTGAAGGCAAAAGGGGGTCCAACACCGTATTAGTATGGTGTTCCTAATAATTCTTTAGGTGAGTGTATGTGTTATATAGAGATGCCCCGAACTATTCGCCGGCGAACAGTTCCCGGCAAACATAGCTTGTTCGCGTTCGCCGCGGCGGGCGAACATTGCGATGTTCGGTCCGCCCCCTATTCATCATCATTGAGTAAACTTTGACCCTGTACCTCACAGTCAGCAGACACATTCCAGCCAATCAGCATCATACCCTCCCTCCCAGACCATCCCACCCATGGCGTGCTTGCCCGCTGGGAGTCCAGCTGTGGGCATACTGCTCTGATGATTACAGTTTAACTTGCCTGCTGGGAGTCCAGCGGTGGGCTTACCGCTCTGATGATTACGGTTTAACTTGCCCGCTGGGAGTCCAGCGTTTGGCATACTGCTCTGATATTATGGTTTATTAAGGTTTGCCGCTTTAATAAAGAAGCTGTGGCCGATCACCATCCAGCATTAAAATGATACAGTTGTCTGTGTTGTTTGTTATGGGTCAAGGTTGGGTAAAGGGGCCAGAGGTGAGTAAAGGTGTTTTCCCCCTTCCCATGTTTCCCTGAATACCGTCAGTCTAGATTCATTCGGAAGCTGCAGTCTTAGTGAGAGGAGGGACAGTGTAGCTGCTGCTGATTTAATAGGGAAATCGATAGCTAGGCCAGTGTATTCAGTGTCCACTACAGTCCTGAAAGACTCATCTGATCTCTGCTGTAAGGACAGCACCCCAAAAAGCCCTTTTTAGGGCTAGTACATCATTCTGCTTTTTTTTGTTCTGTGTTATCTAATTGCAGTTGCCTGCCAGCGTGTGTGTCAGGCTCACAGCGTATACTGTGCCCACTTGCCCAGTGCCACCACTCATATCTGGTGTCACAGTAGCTTGCATTAAAAAAAAAAAACTGTAATATAATAGCAGTCAGTTGCCTGCACGCGTGTGTGTTTCAGGCACTGCGAGTGCATAGTGTCACCAGCGCAACTCATATCTGGTGTCACAGTAGATTGCATTTAAAAAAAAAAGAATTTTTGACTGTGAATAAATAGCAGTCAGTAGCCTGCACGTGTGTGTGTGTTTCGTGCCCTGCAAGTGCATAGTGTCACCAGCGCAACTCAAATCTTGTGTCACAGTAGATTACATTTTAAAAAAAACAACAATTTTGACTGTGAAATAATAGCAGTCAGTTGCCTGCACGCGTGTGTGTGTTTCAGGCCCTGCAAGTGCATAGTGTCACCAGCGCAACTCATATCTGGTATCACAGTAGATTACATAAAAAAAATAAAAAAATAAAATTTGACTGTGAAATAATAGCAGTCAGTTGCCTGCATGAGTGTGTGCATAGTGTCACCAGCGCAACTCAAATCTTGTGTCACAGTAGATTACATTTTAAAAAACAACAACAATTTAGACTGTAATAGATTGAATAACAGTTAGTTGTCTGCAAGCGTGTGTGTCAGGCCTACAGCATCTACTCTGCCAACTTCTGCCAGTGCACAGTGCCACATATATCTGGTGTCACAGTAGCTTGCACGCATGGTACAACTAAACTAATCTAAAAAAAATGACAGGCAGAGGCAGGCCACCCTGCAGGGGCCGTCGTGGTGCTGTGATTCCCTTTGGCCCTAGAATAATGCCCAGTGTTCAGAGGCCACATACCTTGAACTCGAAAAGTTCTGAGGACCAGTGGCGTACATAGAGAGGTAAGGGCTCCATAGCAAGAATCAAACCAGGCCCCCCACACAGGACATAAGGGTTTCTGCCTAAACCTTTTTCAATGACCTTTGGGCCATTTTTCCACTGTGTCATTTGCTAGAAGTTGTTCATTTAGAGGGTAGAGTCCTGACCGAGTTTTCACCTCCAGTAGAAGAGGAGATAATCCCAACTAAGACTAGGCCCCCTCTTGCCCTGGGCCCCATAGCAGTCGCATGGTCTGCCACTATGGTAGTTACGCCCCTGCTGAAGACATAGTTGACTGGCTAACACAGGACACCCAATCTTCTACAGCTTCCGCTCGGAACCTTGACGCACCATCCTCCTCCAGCTCAGCTTCGGGCACCTCTCAAGTTACCACTCGCCCGCCTGCCGCCACCACCAACACTAGCACCACAGCCGCTTCACTTGATCTGTCAGAGGAGTTATTTACACATCAGTTGGAAGAAATGAGTGATGCTCAACCATTATTGACAGAGGATGTAGATAACAGGGATATGTCTCAGTCAGGCAGCATTACACACATGGACGTACGGTGTGATGATGATGATGTTGTACCCGCTGCTGCTTCCTTTGCTGAGTTGTCAGATACAAGTGAAGCGGTTGATGATGACGATGTGTCCGTGGATGTCACATGGGTGCCCGCTCGAAGAGAAGAAGAACAGGGGGAAAGTTCAGATGGGGAGACAGAGAGGAGGAGGAGACGAGTTGGAAGCAGGGGGAGGTCGTCGCAAGGAGCTAGTGGCACAGTCAGACAGCATGCATCGGCACCCGGGGTCAGCCAGACAGCACGCCAATCAACGCATGCTGTTGCCACCACCAGAATGCCGTCATTGCAGAGATCATCAGTGTGGCATTTTTTTGTGTGTGTCTGCCTCTGACAACAGCGATGCCATTTGCAACCTGTGCCAAAAGAAACAGAGTCGTCGGAAGTCCAACACCCAGCTAGGTACAACTACTTTGCGAAGGCACATGATCTCAAATCACAAACACCTATGGGATCAACACATGAGTACAAGCAGCACACAAACTCAAAGACGCCATCCTCCTCCTGGTCCAGCATCTTCAGCCACGTCAAGTACTGCTGTCCTCCTTGCCCCCTCTCAACCATCCGCCACTCCGTCTCTCGCCTTGAGCAGTTCCTGCTCATCTGCCCACAGTCAGGTGTCTGTCAAGGACATGTTTGAGCGTAAGAAGCCAATGTCACAAAGTCACCCACTTGCCCGGCGTCTGACAGCTGGCTTGTTGGAACTCTTAGCCAGCCAGCTTTTACCATACAAGCTGGTGGAGTCTGAGGCCTTCCAAAAATTTGTAGCTATTGGGACACCGCAGTGGAAGGTACCCGGCCGAAATTTCTTTGCGCAAAAGGCAATCCCCAACCTGTACTCGATTGTGCAAAAGGAAGTGATGGCATGTCTGGCACACAGTGTTGGGGCAAGGGTCCATCTGACCACTGATATCTGGTCTGCAAAGCACAGTCAGGGCAGGTATATCACCTACACTGCGCATTGGGTAAACCTGCTGACGGCTGCCAAGTATGTAATGCGTGGCCCTGCAGAGGAGT
Source organism: Bufo bufo (assembly GCF_905171765.1). NCBI lineage: Eukaryota > Metazoa > Chordata > Amphibia > Anura > Bufonidae > Bufo > Bufo bufo. Next base: position 151,887,545 of record NC_053397.1, on the reverse strand, counting down.
TGGTGACACCGCCACGACTTGCAGGCAGGCCTGCTGCCACCTCCTCTACTCCTCCTACTCCATCCTCTTCCATAACCTCCTCGGCTGAGTCCTCTTCTGCTGCTGCTTCTTGCTCCACATCAACTGCACCCCCCCATCTCCCCAGGGGCTATTCCACATCCCGGATACGACAGTGTCACGCCGTCTTGGGGTTGACTTGCCTGAAAGCAGAGAGCCACACCGGACCAGCACTCCTGTCCGCCCTGAACGCACAGGTGGATCAGTGGCTGACTCCGCACCAACTGGAGATTGGCAAAGTGGTGTGTGACAACGGAAGCAATTTGTTGGCGGCATTGAATTTGGGCAAGTTGACACATGTGCCGTGCATGGCACATGTGTTGAATCTGATTGTACAATGCTTTGTGCATAAGTACCCAGGCTTACAGGACGTCCTCAAGCAGGCCAGGAAGGTGTGTGGCCATTTCAGGCGTTCCTACACGGCCATGGCACACTTTTCAGATATCCAGCAGCGAAACAACATGCCAGTGAGGCGCTTGATTTGCGACAGCCCGACACGTTGGAATTCTACACTCCTAATGTTTGACCGCCTGCTCCAACAAGAAAAAGCCGTGAACGAGTATTTGTATGACCGGGGTGCTAGGACAGCCTCTGCGGAGCTGGGAATTTTTTTGCCACATTACTGGACGCTCATGCGCAATGCCTGTAGGCTCATGCGTCCTTTTGAGGAGGTGACAAACCTAGTCAGTCGCACCGAAGGCGCACCGAAGGCACCATCAGCGACATCATCCCATTTGTTTTCTTCCTGGAGCGTGCCCTGCGAAGAGTGCTGGATCAGGCCGTAGATGAGCGTGAAGAGGAAGAGGAAGAGTTGTGGTCACCATCACCACCAGAAACGCTGGAAGAGGAGTGTGAGGAAGAGGAGTCAGAGGAGGAATGTGGCTTTGAGGAGGAGGAGGAAGACCAACTACAACAGGCATCCCAGGGTGCTCGTTGTCACCTATCTGGTACCCGTGGTGTTGTACGTGGCTGGGGGAAGAACAGACGTTCAGTGAGATCACTGAGGACGAGGAACAGGACATGAGTAGCTCGGCATCCACCCTTGTGCAAATGGGGTCTTTCATGCTGTCGTGCCTGTTGAGGGACCCTCGTATAAAAAGGCTGAAGGAGAACGACCTGTACTGGGTGGCCACGCTACTAGACCCCAGGTATAAGCAGAAAGTGCCTGAAATGTTACCGAATTACCGCAAGTCAGAAAGGATGCAGCAGTTCCAAAATAAATTAAAAAGTATGCTTTACATAGAGTATAAAGGTGATGTCACAGCACAACGGGAATCTAACAGGGGAAGAGGTGAAAGAAATCTTCCTACCACGACCACGCCGGCAAGGACAGAACACTTTACAGATGTGATGTTGATGGAGGGCATGCGGAACTTTTTAACCACCTCAGCTCCCCTAGCTTAAACCCCTTTTTTTTTATAATGGATGTCATCTAATGTTTTAAAATATAGTTATAGTGATGTATGTGATTAAAACATTATAAACATCTGACCTGCACTTTGGCTATTTATATTTTTAACAATTATTTTTTTATATTTTTTTATTATGTATATATATGTATTGACACATGGCAAGTTATTCTTTGTCATGTGGAGATTGTTCAATTCATAATTTATGATGTATTAATTTATGATGTATTTGTATGGGATTGATTCAAATATAATGAGATTGTAACAATGTACCATAACTTGCTGTTCTATATATAGAAATAGTGCATAGAAAACAAAAAACGCATTATAGTATGTATAAATATAAAAAAACGCATCACAACCGCAAGGGAAAAATATGTATGTTTAGTAGTCTGGACCGGCTTTTAGGTATAACCAGGATCCAGTACGGTTTTTCAAGAGTACCGAGGACAAGTATATAATCCGCAGATAATGGAGTCGGGGTAGTACCACTGAGGAAGGGGACAGCGTCTCCCCGAAACGCGTTTGGTTAGAATCTTGGCAACAATCCTGGACTAGACACCCCGAATCCTATTTGGAATAAAAGTGCACTTTGTATCAAGGGAAGGATCCCATTGATATATACCGGAAGAGGACCAGGTGTATTACTCCGTCAGCACTCGGAAACAAGTGGCCGCCTACCTCACACAAGAACATCACGTGAGGAGTAGCGGTGAGAGACACGAGGGAGGCTAACACCGCAGCCGGGATGCCGGCATTCTAAGCGGAGCAAAAGACTATTACCATAGTCCCACCGAGCGCAGAGGGAGGTAAGCCCTCGATAAAAAGCAAAACTGACTTGGGCAATTTTAGTTGCGGCCACATAATGAACGAATGGAGCCATTAACCAGCATCTATATGGCAACATATTTCGTGCACAACTAATCAACTGCGATTCAGCTGACACTCTTTTACTACGGACTTACGGGGCCGACAATTCCAAATAAAAGACCATCAGCTCACAACAATATATATTGCAAATACAGACATACCATCTTGTTCTGAAAGTGGCGACAGTGCAAACATCGACCTATTTGAAATTTTGCTTACAGGCATCTGCTTGCAACAGTGTAACAGCCAGAGTGGATATAGATATATTTCTACTGAAAGTTACCTTATAGAAAATATTAGTCTTCTGTTGATGCGGTACATTTTATTCTGTTAATGCGGGACATTCCTAATATACAGGATACCTATGGAATCTATTTGATTGTATGTGAAACCTTTTATGTACAAAGAAATTACCATTTGCGGCTGCAGAGACCGACAGCACTATTGTTTATACCATTCCATAGGACCACAATAGGCCCATAGACATTTGGTGCTGCTGGCTTCTGTACCATTGAATTGATACATACATTTTAACTTATTGGTTTTGTTATTATTTTTTCATTGATATTGTATTTTATTGAAGATATATATGTGACAGGTGATTTTATCCCTACTTTATTAAACCATGCTCTTATTCCATATATGAGTGTCTTTTACATTATTTAAAGAGGACCTTTCACCTAAAAAAAAAAATCAAACTAAGACCATAGCTTTACTTACATGCCCCCATGATTTCTTGATCGTTATTTTTCTTTTCATACTGGGCCCCCGTTTGTCCGCTATGCTCCCCGGAATAATTCCCGCCGGAATAATTCCCGCTGTTAATGAGCTAGCCTCAAATGGGCTGGCTTTAAAAGTTCTTCTCGGCGTGCCTTACATCTTCTCCCTGGCACGGAGCGCATCCAATCAGCGCGCTCCGCTCTTAGCCAGGGAGAAGACGCTCCAGTTCTCGCGAGACTTCAGAGAACTGGAGCGATTTCGTCTATCCGGAGCCGGCGTCATCTTGCATTCCTCGGTGAGCATCGCAGACGGCAGCAGCAGCACCCGGATCCTGTAGGTAAGTTTGTCAAACACCCCTAGACAACGAGCAAAGTTGTTCATATGTACCCCCCTAGACAAACGAGCATGATGGGGGTTGTCCTCCCTCCCCTATGACAACGAGCATGATGGGAGATGGTTTCACCCCCCCACCCTATGGCAATACTAATGATGGGGGTGATCCCCCCCCCACCCTATGGCAATACTAATGATGGGGGTGATCCCCCCCCCTAGACAAACGAGCATGATGGGGGTTGTCCTCCCTCCCCTATGACAACGAGCATGATGGGGGGGGGTTTCACCCCCCCACCCTATGTCAATAATAATGATGGGAATGATCCCCCCCCCACCCTATGGCAATACTAATGATGGGGGTGAACCCCCCCCCCCCCACCCTATGGCAATAATATTGATGGGGGTTACCCCCTCCCCACCCCTATGGCAATAATAATGATGGGGGTGATCCCCCCACCCCTATGGCAATAATAATGATGGGGGTTATCCCCCCCTATGGCAATAATAATGATGGGGGTTATCCCCCCTCCCCTATGACAACGAGCATGATGGGAGGGATTCACCCCCCCACCCTATGGCAATACTAATGATTGGGGTGATCCCCCCCCCCTATGTCAATAATAATGATGGGGGTTATCCCCCCTCTCCTATGGCAATAATAATGATGGGGGTGATCCCCCCCCACCCTATGGCAATACTAATGATGTGGGTGATCCCCCCCCTATGGCAATAATAATGATGGGGGTTATCCCCCCTCCCCTATGACAACGAGCATGATGGGGGGGATTCACCCCCCCACCCTATGGCAATAATAATGATGGGGGTGATCCCCCCCCCCACCCTATGGCAATACTAATGATTGGGGTGATCCCCCCCCCTATGGCAATAATAATGATGGGGGTTATCCCCCCTCCCCTATGGCAATAATAATGATGGGGGTGATCCCCCCCCCCACCCTATGGCAATACTAATGATGTGGGTGATCCCCCCCCCCTATGGCAATAATAATGATGGGGGTTATCCCCCCTCCCCTATGACAACGAGCATGATGGGGGGGATTCACCCCCCCACCCTATGGCAATAATAATGATGGGGGTTATCCCCCCCGTATGGCAATAATAATGAAGGGGGTTATCCCCCCTCCCCTATGACAACGAGCATGATGGGGGGGATTCACCCCCCCCCATGGCAATAATAATGATGGGGGTTATCCCCCCTCCCCTATGGCAATAATAATGATGGGGGTTATCCCCCCTCCCCTATGGCAATAATAATGATGGGGGTGATCATCCCCCCACCCTATGGCAATAATAATGATGGGGGTTATCCCCCTCCCCTATGACAACGAGCATGATGAGGGGGATTCACCCCCCCACCCTATGGCAATACTAATGATTGGGGTGATCCCCCCCCTATGGCAATAATAATGATGGGGGTTATCCCCCCTCCCCTATGGCAATAATAATGATGGGGGTGATCCCCCCCCCACCCTATGGCAATACTAATGATGTGGGTGATCCCCCCCCCCATGGCAATAATAATGATGGGGGTTATCCCCCCTCCCCTATGACAACGAGCATGATGGGGGGATTCACCCCCCCCACCCTATGGCAATAATAATGATGGGGGTTATCCCCCCCCATGGCAATAATAATGATGGGGGTTATCCCCCCTCCCCTATGACAACGAGCATGATGGGGGGGATTCACCCCCCCCTTATGGCAATAATAATGATGGGGGTTATCCCCCCTCCCCTATGGCAATAATAATGATGGGGGTGATCTCTCCCCCCTATGGCAATACTAATGATGTGGTTGATCCCCCCCCCATGGCAATAATAATGATGGGGGTTATCCCTCCTCCCCTATGACATCGAGCATGATGGGGGGGATTCACCCCCCCACCCTATGGCAATACTAATGATTGGGGTGATCCCCCCCCCCCTATGGCAATAATAATGATGGGGGTTATCCCCCCTCCCCTATGGCAATAATAATGATGGGGGTGATCCCCCCCCTATGGCAATAATAATGATGGGGGTTATCCCCCCTCCCCTATGGCAATAATAATGATGGGGGTGATCCCCCTCCACCCTATGGCAATAATATTGATGGGGGTGATCCCCCCTCCCCGATGACAACAAGCATGTTGGGGGTTATACAAACCCCCCCACCCTCCTCTCATAGCACTGCATGGAGGAAGCCATTTAGACTAATTTTTCTTAGTCTGGGACATTACGAAACCCATTCTAGTCTGCGAATTCCCAAAAACTGTCTTCCCGTATGACCATATGTGGATCCATATGTTGATCCACAGATTTTTTTATTTTTTTTATTTTTTTTATTTTTTTTTATTTTAGGATTATTCCTTGGACTTCATCTGAGCGGAGGAAGAGCAGAAAATAGTAAATTTAAAAATTAACTCATTAAAATGGTCAACAGGGTCCTACTTTACTTTGTTTCAATAAACTTGTTTCAGATATGGCTACTTGTATTCTTGCTCTACAGTACTTGCATTGGTAGTAATGGCTGCTTCTGTCCAGACGCTACCATAACTTTTACCGGGTCTTATTGTCAGCCAGCGTGTGGTATAGTGTCATAACTGTGCCAAAAGTAAAACCCAAAGACAATTATCCCGGTACCCAAAGCCCAAGGGGTCCTGTGAAGAGCCAGGTTGCCGCCAAGTGTGAAACAATTTTATTTTATGGTTTTGCTCTTGTGGTGGCTGTGAGCTGTTATTAATAGTCTAATAAGGCGCCAAAAACCATGGACCTTCTCACCCTGATAATGTCAACACACAGCCCTTTGGCTGGTTATGAAAACTAGGGGGGACCCCAAGTCCTTTTTTTTTTTTTTGTATAAAATAAGCCCTGTGGCCCCACCTGTTATCATAATCTGCCATGGTTTACCCTCCTGCTTCTAAAAGCTATTTTCAGACACCCAGACAAGCTGTTCCAACTACTTGTTGATGGAGGAATCTCTTTACTTCTGGTGTCTTTGAAATCTTCACTCCAAGCTGTGTTTACCAGCTTGTAATCATCACTTTAGCCTCTGTCACATTACTGCTGCCTCAGGTTTTACCACTGCAAGTATTTTGTGAGAAAAAAAATATTAGCCATTCATAGTACATTCATAGTAGCCATTTTTGGACAAATTTATTGAAATATACGCTTCACAACCACCGCCCTCTTCCAATCATAAGTTGTGGACATTACTCTACGCCACTGTTGACGGTCATAATATATATCGGACAGTAGAGGCATTGCCCGAAATAGCACCCCCATCCACCATCGCATTACTACTGTTACTCACACCTTATTACATTGAATTATGTACCCTGCAAATGAATAACATAAATGCATTTTTTTAATCATCAAAATAGATCCATAAAACAGGTATAAGAATGTATAGTGACGCATCAAGTATCATCGTTTTTTTTTGTTTTTTTTTAGGATCTCAACACTGTTAGTAATCTATTCATATTTTCAAAATTTAAACCATTTGAAAAAGGTAATTATAATACAAAAATACTTTTTCGGTTATGTCTGTTATAGTAAGCAAAAAATAGTAATGATAATAATAGAAACCCATATACTCATTATTCTTCATTCATTTTTAATATTTCTAATTTTTTTGGTAAGGATTTGCGTTTTACAACCAGACCGGTAAGTTTCAATCCAACGTTCCTCGCTGGAAGAAGAAACATGTTCCGTAAAGTTTTGGAGTTCGGAAACCCTATCCGTGGTTTCAAAAGTTTATTTGGCGGTTCAACTGTTAAACTGTTCTTTGTGTTTATACTTTTTAACACGAATGATGGTAAGTAAATACATTAGGTTAGTATTGAACAAGAAGCGAACGGAAAAATATTCCTTTAAAGAATCGACAATGGAAAAAAGAAGATTATCCCAATTTGTTTGCGCACAAAGTTTATTCCCCGTTGGAATACATCTTTTAAGAGTTCTACGTTTTGACGATACCAAGTTTATTTTTACGGACAACATACATGGTAAGTTAACATTTAATTTTCATTATGTACGCACTCAGAATGTATTTACTAATCCCTTTTTTTTTTTTCACAGGAATTTGCAAAATGCCTTCAACGTGTTGGGTCAAAAACTGCAAATTTGTCCCAGGGCGAATGGTCAATGGCAATGAAATAAAATTACATAGCTTTCCATACAGTAAGGATAGAATTATAGAATGGTTGTCACTGCTAATGCCTTCTGATATTGAGAATGTTAATTATCTAGCAGAAGAAATTTTGGTATTAAAGCAAAAAAGATATAATAAGTATAGATTATGCTCTTTACATTTTGCTCCTAATAATTTCATTGTCAATGTTGGTGGCCGTGCACTTTGTGACAGTGCAAAGCCAACCATATTTGAAAATTTATCAGATTTTGAGCGAAAAGTGCCTAAAACAAAAACGACTAAAGCAAAAGTTTCAGAACCACAATTAGACAACAGAGCATTATCATCTGAATCATCTGTAACTTTAGAGTCTAGTGGTCAAACTTCTTTGGTTTCATACCATGAAATTCAACATGTTTCAGACAATGTTGAAATTCCAACTACCAAATTCATGGACGCTTGCACTCAGACAGATTTTGATCTGACCAATTCTGTACTTATTGGTATTGACCGAAATGTTGTGCTTACGGAAGAACAGTCCCCTGTACGTCCGTTTACCAATATAGTTATAGAATCTACACCTTTGCCGGAGTGTTCCACTACTGTAAATCAACCTAAAAATATAATTCCATTTGGTAATATTCTTTCTCCAATTTGTGGGAAAAATGACCACAACTTGGTGCAACAAGAACAGGTGGGTAACCGTGATGATGATAATGTTAGTGGAATATTTCCATTGACAGCTGAAATGGATGAGTCGGATAATGAGTACACTACTTCTCATGTAGACGGAGGCGAAGTTCTTGATTGTAGGGATACCTCGTACGACCCTTTGATGGTTAGCCACTGTTCCTCTGATTTGTTAGCATTACAGTCCTTTGATGAAACTGATAATGAATCTTCCTTTCATGAACAACATGTTGAAGACATGGTTAATGAACCTAAATTCATAATTAACCAAAGTTGCCTAGATATCCTCTTAAGGCAGGTGAAGTGTCAGTATCCCGAAGGTTGCAATCTGACCGTCAATTCATTTTCCAAACAAAGACAGGGTAGTGCTTTAATAGTTCGCGGGAGTTGCAGGAAAGGGCACCAGTCTTTATTATGGAATACCCAACCAAAAATTGGTCGTTTTTGGAGTGGGAATGTCCTTTTGGCAGCATCAATCTTGTGCAGTGGACTAAACTTTCAAAAGGTGGACGAGTTGTTTAATATTTTTGGTTTGACAACATTTTCAGAGACAACCTTCTATAGATATCAAACGAGATTTATTTTCCCTGCAATCGATATTGCCTGGCAGCAACAAAAGAGAAAATTTCAAGAAGAAATGCATACTTTTCCAATGTGTTTAGCTGGAGATGGCCAATGTGATAGTCCTGGTCACTCAGCTAAATATTGTATTTATACTGTTATGGAACTGTATACTGAAAAAATTATCGATTTTGAAGTTGTTCATCGCAGCCAGTGCAATTCTTCGGTTGCAATGGAGAAGTTCGGTTTTAAAACAGTTATGGAAAGAGTGATTACCAATGGCTTTGACGTTTGTGTCTTTGTCTCTGATCGACATGTCAGTATACAAAAGGTGATGCGTGAGTTGTACCCTGACATAGATCATCAGTTTGACATTTGGCATTACGCAAAGTCAATAAAGAAAAAGTTGATAAAGGCAAGTAACGGAAGAGCTGGACAGGAACTCAAACCATGGATTGATAAAATTGTAAACCATTTCTGGTGGACCGTGAAAACTTGTGATCACAACGAACTTTTCTTCAGGGAACGTTGGAATTCTGTTCTCTATCACATAGTCAACAAGCATGAGTGGGAGGATGGAGAACACTATAAAAAATGTTCCCATGCAGAATTAGAAATTCCAAACAGTTCTGTTTTATGGTTAAAAAAGGAAAGCAATGCTTTTCACAGATTAGAAGAGATTGTTCGAAATAAACAGTTTAACAGTGATGTTCCCCACTTGATCCGTAATTGCCACACGGGACCATTAGAAGCCTTCCATAGTCTAGTATTAAAATATCGTACTAAAAGGATACATTTTGGTATTGACGGCATGGAAGCACGAACAAAACTAGCCATCCTGGCACATAATAATAATATAGGAAGAGATCAAGCTGTTGTTCATGTACCAACATCAGTCTCCGCACCCATCGGTACCAAATGAACAAAATTAATTCTGCCAAAGGGAAAAAAACGCTGGACGGTGAAAAACGTCTATGAACCGATGAGTGTACAACATGTGGAGAATATTTTAGTCGACTGTTTGAAAATAGCCTTGGGAGACATAACTCCTGAATGGAACAGTCGAACACCCGATCTTCCGCCTAACATAGCAAATGTTGAGCGCCCAAAAAAAGCTGATATTGTACGTCAACATTGGTCTAGATTTGGCAAAAAATAAATAATTTAAAATCCATAAAAACCAAAAATTATTCAAAAAGTTCCAAAATTTTGTTTAGCTCATCCGTTACTTTCCGGTTTAGTTACGTTTACTAGTTATTCTTGTTATTAATTTTTACTATTTGAAAAGTTATTTTATATGTGCAGCTCAACAATGAAGTAGAGGATATGCGGTATCAACTCGACAACAAGAATTTATAAGGTAAGTATTATTATTTTATTTTTCTATTTTCTAAATCTAGAAAATCTATATTTTACACTTCATGTACTTTACAGTGGTTTTTGAGAAAAAGCGATTTGTGAATCGTAAAGTGCCACAAACACTTGAAATTGAAAATGCTTGTACCTTTCAATGTATTTTTTTTTTCAGACTTTTTTGGACAGGTGGACAGCCGGCGCGTGGTAGGAAAGCTCTCTAGCCGTGGAGTGTGATTTGTATCAGCGTCTCCACGGTAGGTGGTAGTTATTTGACTAGCCAAAACCTACATATCCAGCTGGTGCAGTGGACCTGGAAACATGAAAAGCGCCCAACGCGTGTCGCCGGAGCAATCCGGCTTCCTCAGGGGTAAAGGACTGTGTGTTAGGGCGTCAGTTAATATAGAATATTAGATGAGGTATAATTACGTTCACCTGTGCAGCAGGAACTGTGGCCAGTGTGTGTACATCTCAGGCTCCAGTCAGAGTAGGAAACCGGAAGTGTGGGTCACATGATCGGCTGGTGGAACGCATGGTGGAACGCATATGCGCTCCACCAGCCAAAAACACAGCCACATAACAGATGGGGACACAGTGGGCACAGACAATTAGATCATAGGACATTATACCTCATCTAATATCCTATATTAACTGACGCCCTAACACACAGTCCTTTACCCCTGAGGAAGCCGGATTGCTCCGGCGACACGCGTTGGGCGCTTTTCATGTTTCCAGGTCCACTGCACCAGCTGGATATGTAGGTTTTGGCTCTTGATATTTGACCTTATGTTGGTCTATCTGTATCTTCAATTTTAGTGGTCTTACCTTACCTTACATTTGCTATATGTGTCTTATTGTATTGTTTTATATGCTGGTTGATAACGCATACATTCATATGCGATAGCTCAGTGGACCTGTGTGTGTCGGTTTCATATTTTCTATTGCATACCGCACTTTGTTCTATGTTGTATACAATTTTTTAATGCGTGTGTGTTGTTGTGTCCAATAAACTTTATATATATTTCTATATCCTTTATGGTTGGATGTGCATTCATGGGGTGGCCCTTTTTGACTCTCTCTTTGGGTCAGATGACTTGTCATATGTAGCTTTTCCACCCTTTGCACTCCTTTTAGTATTTGGTGTGCCCCCTGTCTCTTTAAACTCAGTTATTTGACTATCCCGTTGAGGTCCGGTTTGTGTCTGCTTCTTTACCTCTCCATCCAATGCCTTACCAGTACTTTTCTCACTCAGGTGGAGAACCAGTACCACCCCATTCTTGACACCACCTGGACTCAAGACAGCGGACAACATGTGAGCGCACAGCAGTGTGAAGAGCCACAACCTTGCCGAGACCTCTGATGCTTCATTTGCGTTTATTAATAAGTATATATTTTTTCTTGACCTTTCCAGACTTTTTTGGACAGGTGGACAGCCGGCGCATGGTAGGAAAGCTCTCTAGCCGTGGAGTGTGATTTGTATCAGCGTCTCCACGGTAGGTGGTAGTTATTTGACTATCCCGTTGAGGTCCGGTTTGTGTCTGCTTCTTTACCTCTCCATCCAATGCCTTACCAGTACTTTTCTCACTCAGGTGGAGAACCAGTACCAACCCATTCTTGACACGACCTGGACTCAAGACAGCGGACAACATGTGAGCGCACAGCAGTGTGAAGAGCCACAACCTTGCCGAGACCTCTGATGCTTCATTTGCGTTTATTAATAAGTATATATTTTTTCTTGACCTTTCCAGACTTTTTTGGACAGGTGGACAGCCGGCGCATGGTAGGAAAGCTCTCTAGCCGTGGAGTGTGATTTGTATCAGCGTCTCCACGGTAGGTGGTAGTTATTTGACTATCCCGTTGAGGTCCGGTTTGTGTCTGCTTCTTTACCTCTCCATCCAATGCCTTACCAGTACTTTTCTCACTCAGGTGGAGAACCAGTACCAACCCATTCTTGACACGACCTGGACTCAAGACAGCGGACAACATGTGAGCGCACAGCAGTGTGAAGAGCCACAACCTTGCCGAGACCTCTGATGCTTCATTTGCGTTTATTAATAAGTATATATTTTTTCTTGACCTTTCCAGACTTTTTTGGACAGGTGGACAGCCGGCGCATGGTAGGAAAGCTCTCTAGCCGTGGAGTGTGATTTGTATCAGCGTCTCCACGGTAGGTGGTAGTTATTTGACTATCCCGTTGAGGTCCGGTTTGTGTCTGCTTCTTTACCTCTCCATCCAATGCCTTACCAGTACTTTTCTCACTCAGGTGGAGAACCAGTACCAACCCATTCTTGACACGACCTGGACTCAAGACAGCGGACAACATGTGAGCGTACAGCAGTGTGAAGAGCCCCAACCTTGCAGAGACCTCTGATGCTTTTTTTACAACTTACATTTGCTGTAACCATGTCAGGAACTAAAAAAATTTTGTATGATATGTATAAATCATGGATCTCAAACTCATGGCCCTCCAGATGTTACAAAACTCCAACTCTCATCATTCCCTGATAGCTGTAGTATGCCCAGGCAAGATGGGAGTTGTAGTTTTGCAACAGCTGGAGGGGTGGCCCAGCCGGCGGACAGCCGGCGCGTGGTAGGAAAGCTCTCGTCTACAGACCGTCTACATAAGCAAGTAAAAGGCCTGTAAACAGAACCATAAAAACGTTCTTTTTAAAGAGACCTAAGTCATACTACCTGTATACACTTGTGCATCCAAACAAAATTTAAAATAAAAATTTAGAACTATATATAAATATATATATATATTTTTTTTAACAAGGCCTCCTCCATATCCCCTCATAGCCTTGACCAATCCTCACACAATTTTTTTGGACATTCACATATAAATTTTATTTTTTTAAAAGAAAATACTTTCCCTTCCAAATATATATATTTATATAAATCTGTCCAAAAACTTATTAGATATTTATATATAATTTATTTTGCAAATATTACTTGATATATACCAGGGATGTCAAACTCGTGGGAGTTTGACATCCCTGGTATATATCAAGTAATATTTGCAAAATAAATTATATATAAAAATCTAATAAGTTTTTGGACAGATTTATATAAATATATATATTTGGAAGGGAAAGTATTTTCTTTTAAAAAAATAAAATTTATATGTGAATGTCCAAAAAAATTGTGTGAGGATTGGTCAAGGCTATGAGGGGATATGGAGGAGGCCTTGTTAAAAAAAATATATATATATATTTATATATAGTTCTAAATTTTTATTTTAAATTTTGTTTGGATGCACAAGTGTATACAGGTAGTATGACTTAGGTCTCTTTAAAAAGAACGTTTTTATGGTTCTGTTTACAGGCCTTTTACTTGCTTATGTAGACGGTCTGTATATCCAAAAGAATCGTTTTAATGGGTCAGTGAAAGATACCGACAGCACTACATGTGCTGTCAGCATCCGTCTCTGTTACGAGTCCCTTCAAAAATAATGCAACTTGTCCTCTTCTTGGCAGTTTTGAGTACAAGAATATGTCTGTTCATTATGGGCTGAGCCTTCAGCCAATAGTGGAAGGCACACAGGCAGCATCCGTGTTTTGCGTATCTGAAAATAGGCGAGCGTGAAAAACCAAACGTTCATTTGAAAGAGCCCAAGTTTTCATTTAAAAAATAATTTTATGAAATGTATTTATTTGTATAGTAAATAGTTTGTAACAATGGTGACATGTTTTATGCTGTTTCATTATATTTCGACAATCGTGTTCAAGTGTTATTATATAATAAATAACAATATTCAAGTAAAAGTTAGTTTATTGTCATAAAATAAGATTTATTTAGTATTTTTTGGGAGAAAAAGGGAAAATAGACACAGAAAAAAATCTCTATAAGAAACATGGTCGTCGCTGTTAGTCCTAGTTTACAAGTACGTGTGTGCCCCATTGTCATATGGGCGGATCCATTAAAGTAAATCGATCCGCTGCAAGTATAGGACGAAACCCCCCTGAACCAGTAAGGTAGTGCTTCCAAGGTGTCCCGTTCCGCATCCATGATGAGAGCAGAGGTCTAACGACGACCCAAATGTTGCAAATAGAGTCTCATTTGCGTGTACTACAACATAATTCGTTGGTGAATTTTGGACAAATAAAAAAATCAAGGAACCAGTATACACGTAACAGGTCAGCCACTGTAATAGGTTCAATTATGATGACAGATGCCCTTTATCTACTCCATGGCAAGATACTCCACTGGCTCTTCTCTAAACATCAGAAACCCACAATAATCCTGCTCTGGGTCAGGGAAAACTTTTCTTATGACGGAAACAGCACAAGAAGGAATTGGTCTTCTTTTGGCCACGCCAAGATAGCCATGTATCCACGATGTGAACCCACGATAAGCTGTTTTTCTGAGTAACCTATAATGAAATAGTAAATACTTTAAAATTTTATTTTTAAACAAATTATCAGGTTTACATAGAATTGAATAGAAACTGAAAAGCCAAATTCAGGTTTCTGAATCATTTCAATAATCTGTTGAACCATCCTTTACAAACATTTACTAACCTGTTCAAATCTTTGTCCGGGGGTGGATGCAACACTTGACCTATTGACCTCATCGACACCTCCACTTTTCCTCGATCTTGACAGAATTGATGAAAGTAGTCATGTTCGATTATACATCCCATTTTTTCTAAATAAGGTTCAATATTTGAGACTTCTTGGCAGCATATTGATTCGACTAGCGTTGGCATTGGTTCACTATTGTTACAAGTACACCATAGCTTATTTCCAAGTCTGTAGTCTGACTCTTCAATTTCAACGTTGTCCTCCGAGTTTGAGGGTCTAGTGGGGTTTTCAGGAAAACAGGGTTCTGAATTGTCAGGACAACCATATTTTTCTTGGAGACGCTTTTTTATCCATTCCAACTAGACATGAAAAAAAAAAAAAATCAGAATTATCAAATAAATTCTAGTCAAAATTAAAATGCAAATGTAATAAGTTTTTTACTTTTTCAACTCTTGTTGTTGACGCACTCGATGATACTTGATGCGAGTCACTATCCATTCTTATACCTGTTTTAACAAAATAAAAAATTTGAGATTTTGATTATTAAAATAGTATTCATGGTATTCATTTGAAGGGTACATAATTCCATGTAATAAGGTGTGAGTAACAGTTATAATGAGATGGTCGATGGGGGTGCTATTTCGGGCAATGCCTCTACTGTCCGATATATATATTATGACCATCAACAAAACAGTGGCGGAGAGTAAGGATAACCCCCATCAATATTATTGCCATAGGGTGGGGGGGGGATCACCCCCATCAATATTATTGCCATAGGGTGGGGGGGTGAATCCCCCCCATCATGCTCTTTGTCATAGGGGAGGGGGGGATAACCCCCATCATTATTATTGCCATAGGGGAGGGGGGATAACCCCCATCATTATTATTGCCATAGGGGTGGGGAGGCGATCACCCCCATCAATATTATTGCCATAGGGTGGGGGGGGATAACCACATCATTATTATTGCCATAGGGGAGGGGGGATCACCCCCATCATTAGTATTGCCATAGGGTGGGGGGGGATCACCCCCATCATTATTATTGCCATAGTGTGGGGGGGTGAATCCCCCCCATCATGCTCGTTGTCATAGGGGAGGGGGGATAACCCCCATCATTATTATTGCCATAGGGGGGGGATAACTCCCATCATTATTATTGCCATAGGGGAGGGGGATAACCCCCATCATTATTATTGCCATAGGGGTGGGGAGGCGATCACCCCCATCAATATTATTGCCATAGGGTGGGGGGGGGGATAACCACATCATTATTATTGCCATAGGGGGGGGGATCACCCACATCATTAGTATTGCCATAGGGTGGGGGGGGATCACCCCCATCATTATTATTGCCATAGTGTGGGGGGGTGAATCCCCCCCATCATGCTCCTTGTCATAGGGGAGGGGGGATAACCCCCATCATTATTATTGCCATAGGGGGGGGATAACTCCCATCATTATTATTGCCATAGGGGTGGGGGGATCACCCCCATCATTATTATTGCCATAGGGGTGGGGAGGGGGTAACCCCCATCAATATTATTGCCATAGGGGGGGGATCACCGCCATCATTAGTATTGCCATAGGGTGGGGGGGGGGGATCACCCCCATCATTATTATTGCCATAGGGTGGGGGGGTGAATCCCCCCCATCATGCTCGTTGTCATAGGGGAGGGGGGATAACCCCCATCATTATTATTGCCATAGGGGGGGGATAACCCCCATCATTATTATTTCCATAGGGGTGGGGGGGATCACCCCCATCATTATTATTGCCATAGGGGGGGGGGGGATCACCCACATCATTAGTATTGCCATAGGGTGGGGGGGGATCACCCCCATCATTATTATTGCCATAGGGGAGGGGGGATAACCCCCATCATTATTATTGCCATAGGGGGGGGGTGAATCCCCCCATCATGCTCGTTGTCATAGGGGAGGGGGGATAACCCCCATCATTATTATTGCCATAAGGGGGGTTAACCCCCATCATTATTATTGCCATAGGGTGGGGGGGATCACCCCCATCATTATTATTGTCATAGGGGAGGGGGGATAACCCCCATCATTATTATTGCCATAGGGGGGGGATCACCCCCATCATTATTATTGCCATGGGGGGGGATCACCCCCATCATTAGTATTGCCATAGGGTGGGGGGGTGAATCCCCCCCATCATGCTCGTTGTCATAGGGGAGGGGGGATAACCCCCATCATTATTATTGCCATAGGGGGGGGTATAACCCCCATCATTATTATTGCCATAGGGGTGGGAGGATCACCCCCATCATTATTATTGCCATAGGGGTGGGGAGGGGGTAACCCCCATCATTATTATTGCCATAGGGGGGGGGATCACCCCCATCATTAGTATTGCCATAGGGTGGGGGGGGGATCACCCCCATCATTATTATTGCCATAGGGTGGGGGGTGAATCCCCCCCCATCATGCTCGTTGTCATAGGGGAGGGGGGATAACCCCCATCATTATTATTGCCATAGGGGGGGGGATCACCCACATCATTAGTATTGCCATAGGGTGGGGGGGATCACCCCCATCATTAGTATTGCCATAGGGTGGGGGGGGATCACCCCCATCATTATTATTGACATAGGGTGGGGGGGTGAATCCCCCCCATCATGCTCGTTGTCATAGGGGAGGGAGGACAACCCCCATCATGCTCGTTTGTCTAGGGGGGGGATCACCCCCATCATTAGTATTGCCATAGGGTGGGGGGTGGGGATCACCCCTATCATTAGTATTGCCATAGGGTGGGGGGGGGATCACCCCCATCATTATTATTGATATAGGGTCGGGGGGTGAATCCCCCCCATCATGCTCGTTGTCATAGGGGAGGGAGGACAACCCCCATCATGCTCGTTTGTCTAGGGGGGTACATATGAACAACTTTGCTCGTTGTCTAGGGGTGTTTGACAAACTTAATGACCAGACCAAGTACTACACTACTGTCACAGTTTATTGCTCGGTCCTACAACTTACCACCCAAATGAATTTTACCTCCTTTTCTTCTCACTAATAGAGCTTTCATTTGGTGGTATTTCATTGCTGCTGACATTTTTACTTTTTTTGTTATTAATCGAATATGACCGAAATCTTTGCAAAAAAATGAAATTTTTCAAACAAAACTTCATTTCTATATAAATTTTTCTCTAAATTTATTGTTCTACATGTCTTTGATTAAAAAAAATGCAATAAGTGTATATTTATTGGTTTGCGCAAAAGTTATAGCGTTTACAAACTATGGTACAAAAACGGGAATTTCCGCATTTTGAAGCAGCTCTGACTTTCTGAGCACCTGTCATGTTTCCTGAGGTTCTACAATGCCCAAACAGTAGAAACACCCCACAAATGACCCCATTTCGTAAAGTAGACACCCTAAGGTATTCGCTGATGGTCATAGTGAGTTCATGGAAGTTTTTTTTTTTTGTCACAAGTTAGCGGAAAATGATTTATTTATTTATTTATTTATTTCTTACAAAGTCTCATATTCCACTAACTTGTGACAAAAAATAAAATTTTACATGAACTCACCATACCCCTCACGGAATACCTTGGGGTGTCTTCTTTCCAAAATGGCGTCACTTGTGGGGTATTTATACTGCCCTGTCATTTTAGGGGACCTAAAGCGTGAGAAGTAGTTTGGAATCCAAATGCATAAAAAATGCCCTATGAAATCGTAAAGATACTCTTTGGAATTTAGGCCCCTTTGCGCACCTAGGCTGCAAAAAAGTGTCACACATGTGGTATCGCCGTACTCAGGAGAAGTAGGGCAATGTGTTTTGGGGTGTCTTTTTACATATACCCATGCTGGGTGAGATAAATATCTCTGTAAAAGACAACTTTCCCATTTTTTTATACAAAGTTGTCATTTTACAGAGATATTTCTATGAGTGTGTTGGCAATGGCAATGTTGGCACACCCCAGATGATAAGGTCGTTGCTTCATTGTGAACAGACCAAAAGCGATCAGCTGGATAATTTTGCATAGAAAAAACATAAATTTTCTTTGTGATCATCTAAGGTGATCATTAAAGCCTACTAGGCCAACAATGGGCCCACACTGCAGAATCTGGGTCACTTAACTGTCACTGAACTACCTCAGTCAGCATGACCATAGACTTTGAAAAACCCCCATCACCTGCAATCTCCCAAACGTGCGCACGAGCAGTCATCACTACACCAAGATTGACGCATAGAGGAATAAAATGTATGTCATGAGTGTGTCAACTATTGACAACTCTTTGCGGTTGTCTAAAATCTAGGGGACGTAACAAGGATTAAACTGATAGGAATAGTACTACTTAACATACACTCATATCTGGTAGCACAGTACATTGCACGGCACACGCGCAGTGCCCCAAATTGGAAGTAGGAGGACCAACCAAGCATCTTTTTCCATCTCCTGGTTCCTAAAATCTATTTCATACACCGGCCCCTAATAGGGGACGTAACAGGGATTAAACTGATAGGAATAGTACTACTTAACACACCACTCATATCTGGTGGCACAGTACATTGCAAGGCGTACGCGCAGTGCCCCAAATTGGAAGTAAGAGGACCGACCAAGCATCTTTTTCCATCTCCCGGTTCCGAAAATCTATTCCATACACGTCCCCTGATAGGGGACGTAACAGGGATTAAACTGATAGGAATAGTACTACTTAAACAAACCACTCATATCTTGTGGCACAGTACATTGCAAGGCGTATGCGCAGTGCCCCAAATTGGAAGTAAGAGGACCAGCCAAGCATCTTTTTCCATCTCCCGGTTCCTAAAATCTATTCCATACACCGGCCCCTGATAGGGGACAAAACAGAGATTAAACTGTTAAGAACAGATTTTTTTTAATTAAAAAAAAAGAGGACAGCCTCTGCGGAGCTGGGTATTTTTTGGCCGCGTTACTGAACGCTCATGCACAATGGCTGTAGGCTCATGCGTCCTTTTGCGGAGGTGACAAACCTGGTCAGTCAAACCCAAGGCAACATCATCGACCTCATCCCATATGCGATTTTTCTGGAGCGTGCCCTGCGAAGAGTGCTGGATCAGGCCGTAGATGAGCATGAAGAGGAAGAGTTGTGGTCACCATCACCACCAGAAACAGCCTTGTCGTCGTCGATTGCTGGACCTGCGACAATGCAGAGAGAGGAAGGAGTCTGAAGAAGAGGAGTCAGAGGAGGAAGGTGGCTTTGAGGAGGTGGAAGACCAACGACAGCAGGCGTCCCAGGGGGCTTGTTGTCACCTTTCAGGGACCCTTGGTGTTGTACGTGACCTTCAATGACGTCAGTGAGGACAAGGAACGGGACATGGCTAGCTTGGTATCCAACCTTGTGCAAATGGGGAGTTTGCGGTTGTGCAAATGGACTGTTTGCGGTTGTTTGCGGTGCGTTAAACGGGGAGTTTGGTCTGTCACTGTGAAGCGGGCGTAACCCTTACACCAGAGGCGTAACTAGAACTGACTGGGCCCCACAGCAAATTTTTGTACGGGGCCCCCCACACACACTTACACGCTTCTTCACAAACCGCCTCCTCCTGTGCAAACCCCTCTTATATGGCTATTTTGTGACTTTTTATTTACTGTATTTACTGTCATTTTTAGCACGACTTTGAATTTTAACATTTCCAGTTGCTGACGGAGTTTATATTCAACTCAACCCCTTTAAAACCTGCGCTGCAATTGTAATAGACCCGTCTGATTTACCTTTACACATCCACAAGTATTTTAGCCTCTGTACCTTTCATACTGCAGCCATGGACGCAGTCATACACGCACTCTCCACGTACATGGACGCAGTCATACACGCACTCTCCACATACATGGATGCAGTCATACACGCACTCTCCACATACATGGACGCACTCATACACGCACTCTCCACATACATGGATGCAGTCATACACGCACTCTCCACATACATGGACGCACTCATACACACACTCTCCACATACATGGAGGCAGTCATACACGCACTCTCCACATACATGGAGGCAGTCATACACGCACTCTCCACATACATGGAGGCAGTCATACACGCACTCTCCACATACATGGACGCACTCATACACGCACTCTCCACATACATGGAGGCAGTCATACACGCACTCTCCACATACATGGAGGCAGTCATACACGCACTCTCCACATACATGGACGCAGTCATACACGCACTCTCCACATACATGGACGCACTCATACACGCACTCTCCACATACATGGACGCACTCATACACGCACTCTCCACATACATGGAGGCAGTCATACACGCACTCTCCACATACATGGAGGCAGTCATACACGCACTCTCCACATACATGGACGCACTCATACACGCACTCTCCACATACATGGAGGCAGTCATACACGCACTCTCCACATACATGGAGGCAGTCATACACGCACTCTCCACATACATGGACGCAGTCATACACGCACTCTCCACATACATGGACGCACTCATACACGCACTCTCCACATACATGGACGCACTCATACACGCACTCTCCACATACATGGACGCAGTCATACACGCACTCTCCACATACATGGATGCAGTCATACACACACTCTCCACATACATGGACGCACTCATACACGCACTCTCCACATACATGGACGCAGTCATACACGCACTCTCCACATACATGGACGCAGTCATACACGCACTCTCCACATACATGGACGCAGTCATACACGCACTCTCCACATACATGGAGGCAGTCATACACACACTCTCCACATACAGGGACGCAGTCATACACGCACTCTCCACATACATGGATGCAGTCATACACGCACTCTCCACATACATGGACGCACTCATACACGCACTCTCCACATACATGGACGCACTCATACACGCACTCTCCACATACATGGACGCAGTCATACACGCACTCTCCACATACATGGACGCACTCATACACGCACTCTCCACATACATGGATGCAGTCATACACGCACTCTCCACATACATGGAGGCACTCATACACGCACTCTCCACATACATGGACGCACTCATACACGCACTCTCCACATACATGGACGCACTCATACACGCACTCTCCACATACATGGACGCACTCATACACGCACTCTCCACATACATGGATGCAGTCATACACGCACTCTCCACATACATGGACGCAGTCATACACACACTCTCCACATACATGGACGCAGTCATACACGCACTCTCCACATACATGGACGCAGTCATACACCCACTCTCCACATACATGGACGCACTCATACACGCACTCTCCACATACATGGATGCAGTCATACACACACTCTCCACATACATGGACGCAGTCATGCACGCACTCTCCACATACATGGACGCAGTCATGCACGCACTCTCCACATACATGGACGCAGTCATGCACGCACTCTCCACATACATGGACGCAGTCATGCACGCACTCTCCACATACATGGACGCAGTCATACACGCACTCTCCACATACAGGGGCGCACTCATACACACAGTCACCACATACATGGACGCACACATATACAATACACATATATAGACACCCAGCTTTCCTGCTGTGCCTCTCCCCCATACTTTAATGCCTCTGCACTTGTGCCATGCAGGATAGCAGGGAAGCTGGATGACATTTATAATTCACCCAGCTTTCCTACTGTACTGCATGTCACAAGTGCACAGTCTGGGAAAGCTGAATATAACCCCAGTTCCCCTGCCACTCACATCACTGGTGCAGTTGTGGCAATGCAACTGATGTTCAGCTTGCCGGGCATGGAGGGTTCACTTTAAGCTGCAGGAATCGCGGGTAGAAAAGGGGGCGGGGCTATTATAGCTCCGCCCACATCGGGCTGTTGCTGGTCAGTGTCCATCATAAGAAATGAGGAGGGGAGAGGCGGAGCGATGTCCCTGATGTCAGGTCAGGTCAGAGGTGCAAGTGCAGGAGAAGTCAGCTGCTCTGACAGGGGCCCGGGGTGACGAAGTACAGTGACTGCTCCCGGGCCCCTTCTGAGCTCGGGCCCCGAAGCAGCTGCTTCCCCTGCTTCCCTGATAGTTACGCCACTGCCTTACACTACCTGATCGATACAACATCATACCTGATGTTTTAAAGCACATTATTCCAAACAATTTAGGAATGTTAGGTGATTTATGCCCTTTATGGATTAAAACCTGACTCTGCGTCAACTATGTAATTTTCCATGGGAGTTTTGGCATGGATCCCCCTCCGGAATGCCACAGTCCAGGTGTTAGTCCCCTTGAAACAACTTTTCCATCACTATTGTGGCCAGAAAGAGTCCCTGTGGGTTTTAAAATTCACCTGCCTATTGAAGTCTATGGCTGTTTGCCCGTTCGTGAACATTTGCGAAAATTCGCGTTCGCCATTCGCGAACGGAAAATTTTATGTTCTCGACATCTCTAGTGTTATATTGTAGTAATTATTTGTGACTCAGCTCTTATTAGAGTCCTTGGGAAAATTGAATTTCTGACAACAAGACACCAACACTTTGGCTTTGTTTCGGCTTTGTTTCTAGTTTAGATTTTTTGCAGAGATTAATATTTAGTTTAGCTAGTTTGTTCAATGTGTTTTATGCATTATATAACCATAAAGAATAATGAAAATGAATACAACTTTTCATCCATTTATCACAATATTCCTTGAGTAACTAAATGCTCTCTCTCAGCAGACACTGATAGGCGGGCAGCCATGGTAAATGTTAAACAGTCTTCCCAGTCTCTCAATAATCCACTAGCAAAAGGTAATCAGGGGCATAGCTAAAGGCTCATTGGCCCTGATGGAAGAGTTCAGCTTGGGCCCCCCTTCCCTCAGTGCTTTGCAGCCAGGAGGAGGAATGCACATAGCCTCCGTGTTGCCTGAGGCAAAAATTGAAACGGCAACCCCCCCATGCCAAATTCTTGACCTAACCCCTTCCCTCCATCCAGAGGTGTAACTTGACCAGCAAATTATATAATACTGGTGTCTTCTTATGTGGCACAAGGGTCTTTCCTGGGCCCAGTAGCGACTGCTACCTCTGCAGCCCCTATAGCTACACCCCTGGGACTAATTTACCTAGCGAGAATGAGTTCATTATCATCTGTACACCACATTTAGCTTTCTTATAAAGTGACTGGAGAATCTTACTTGTAGCAGAGAATTTTTTTTATGGTGCAGGAGACCAACAACCCTAATTCACAATGAGTTGGAGACCATGTGGTTGCTTTGGCCTTTTTATCTGCAAATTTCGTAAGAAGGAGCTATTCATATTCTTATGCTTAGGGCTCAAATGTATATTCACATTTGAACAACATTTGACAGTTTATATACAGATATAATCTAGATAGAAAGTTGAGTTAGTTTGTCACCTTGCTTGCCTTTTACTATATATGACAGTCAAGAGCTGCATTTACAATGCTTGTTGGCAGGCACTAGAGTTGAGCGAACACCTGGATGTTCGGGTTCGAGAAGTTCGGCCGAACGTCCCGGAAATGTTCGGGTTCGGGATCCGAACCCGACCCGAACTTCGTCCCGAACCCCATTGAAGTCAATGGGGACCCGAACTTTTGGGCACTAAAAAGGCTGTAAAACAGCCCAGGAAAGAGCTAGAGGGCTGCAAAAAGCAGCAACATGTAGGTAAATCCCCTGCAAACAAATGTGGATAGGGAAATGAATTAAAATAAAAATTTAAAAAATAAAAATTAACCAATATGAATTGGACAGAGGTCCCATAGCAGAGAATCTGGCTTCATGTCAGCAGAGAATCAGTCTCTTCATGCCATAGCAGAGAATCTGGCTTCATGTCAGCGCAGAATCAGTCTTCATGTCATAGCAGAGAATCAGGCTTCACGTCACCCACCACTGGAACAGGCCACTGTCACATATTTAGGCCCCGGAACCCAGACAGAGGAGAGAGGTCCCGTAACAGAGAATCTGGCCTTATGTCAGCACAGAATCTGTCTTCATGTCATAGCAGAGAATCAGGCTTCACGTCACCCACCACTGGAACAGGCCACTGTCACACATTTAGGCCCCGGAACCCAAGCAGAGGAGAGAGGTCCCGTAACAGAGAATCTGGCCTTATGTCAGCACAGAATCTGTCTTCATGTCATAGCAGAGAATCAGGCTTCACGTCACCCACCACTGGAACAGGCCACTGTCACACATTTAGGCCCTGGCACCCAGGCAGAGGAGAGAGGTCCCGTAACAGAGAATCTGGCCTTATGTCAGCACAGAATCTGTCTTCATGTCATAGCAGAGAATCAGGCTTCACGTCACCCACCACTGGAACAGGCCACTGTCATACATTTAGGCCCAGGCACCCAGACAGAGGAGAGAGGTCCCGTAACAGAGAATCTGGCCTTATGTCAGCACAGAATCTGTCTTCATGTCATAGCAGAGAATCAGGCTTCACGTCACCCACCACTGGAACAGGCCACTGTCACACATTTAGGCCCAGGCACCCAGACAGAGGAGAGAGGTCCCGTAACAGAGAATCTGGCCTTATGTCAGCACAGAATCTGTCTTCATGTCATAGCAGAGAATCAGGCTTCACGTCACCCACCACTGGAACAGGCCACTGTCACACATTTAGGCCCCGGCACCCAAGCAGAGGAGAGAGGTGCCGTAACAGAGAATCTGGCCTTATGTCAGCACAGAATCTGTCTTCATGTCATAGCAGAGAATCAGTAGTAAGAAGATTGCAGCACACAGTTTTTCTTGTTGCTTTTAAGTTTTAATTTAACATTTTTGTCATCACATAATTAGAGTTCCAGTGCAATTTTTCACAGCTATATGCATAGAAGAGAATGACCAGAGGTTTCGGCCTTTCACGGCCTTCCTCAGTGGTCTTAAATCTATAAAAATAACATAAATTTGTATGAATTATATGATATATGCATTAGGATCATGATTAGATGAGGACGATGCTAGAGAGAATCTTTGGTATATATACATTGAACATAAGGAAAGAAATTATTTACAGAGAACATAGAATAAAAACAATTGACGGTTTGTTGCCATCTGGGAGTGAACATGATTTTATCAGCGATTATGTTTGGAATCAATAGAATTTAGTATGCTGCTATAGGTAGATGGATAAATGTATGTGGTACATTACAGTGTCATAGTCGCACTGATGGGGGTATTGGTGGGGGTGGGGGTATTGCCCAAGACAGGACACACTCGCACAAGTTATCAAGAATTGAGCATAGATGATCCACCAGGTGGGTCAGGGGATCATGTGGAGTGCCTATCTATATATATGTATATGGAGTCAGTGCAATGTGTCCTGATTTGGGCAGTCCCCTGAGTGCAAGTAATACAAGCCATTATGAGGAGACAATTCAACAGTAATGCTAGCTGCTGGGTATAACATCCTGACAAAGCATGGAAAAAGTTACATGGGAAAACATAAAGAAACATAAAAAAGCCATCATGTTATATAGAGAGGACTCCTGTGGTTACCTTGGATGCTGTGTAGTGAGGCACTTGCGCTGGATGCACTGGGCAGGCGCTCACTTGGCGCCTTTTAAAGTAGCGAGGAACGCCACTGTGTACTGGGTCATAGGGTGCATCCGGTCATAAGTTCCGGTCACATGTTACAGGGCCTGCGTGCGTTCCACTTGCGTGTCAGGCACGCTGGACAGCCGCTCCATAATGCGCATGCGCGAATACGTCACTGGGGCGGAAGTGCCATGCGTTCCACCTGCGTGTCATTCGCTGTAGCTGCGCGTCTCATGGATAATCAGGGGGCAGGAATATCATGTCACGTGATACGGCAGTGTGTTATGTAAAGTAGCTTAAATAGACACCCATGAGTGTCCGGATGGTAGGGACAAAATGTATATTACTGTATATTAGCAAAAATCCTTGGCAAAATCAATAACTGGGGATGAATAAGCAAAATGTAATATACACAGTACACAACATCTATACATTAATACCATAGCATGATTATATACAAGTTGACAAATAGAGACCTACTGGTATATGGTTCATCTATAATGTCCCTATCATAATGGATAATAGGTGGGGTGGATAACAGGAAGGGAGGATAAGGAAGAGCCAGGGAAGGGGAGGGGAGGAAGGGGAAGGGGGAAGATAAAGGGAAAGGGGGGGGGTGCGGGGAGGGGTTAGGTTATCTCACCCTCGCAGGTCGTAATTTCAACGGGTCTGTAAGGAAAATAAACAGTTTGTTAATCACACACAAAAAAATGATGCTCTTAACCATTACATCAGACATTAATAGAGAAATCACATTCCCGATTGAGACCATGTGGTGAGAGGGTCCCGAGTGTGTGGATCCAATACGCCTCTCTTTGTTTTAGAGACAGGATCCGGTTTCCGCCGCGTCTTAGAGGGTCGATTTGCTCCAATACCTGGAACCGTAATTGGGATACCCGATGGTTTTTTTCGTTAAAGTGGTGTGGGACGGGTAACAGGGTGTGTCCGAGTCTAATGGTGGATTTGTGTTTACTTACACGATCGCGAACATGTTGAGTTGTTTCGCCCACATACGCCAATCCGCATGGGCACTTCAACACGTAAACAACAAAACTGGAATCGCATGTAAAAAATCCCTTAATTTGGTATGGTCGTCCAGTTCTTGGGTGGGTAATGTGTTCGCCTCTTGTAACACTCGAACATTGAGCGCAATGTAGACAAGGAAATGTTCCTTGTCGTTGACTCTTTAGGAAAGTTTGTTTTGGTAGCTTGATAAGGCTACCAATGTCTGCCTTGACCAATTTGTCTCTGACATTGTGGGGTCTCTTATAGCACGTTAGTGGAGGTTCACTAAACTCCACAATGTTGGGGTATGCCTTCGTGAGTACTGGCCAGTGCTTTCTCAATGCCTGATGGATTTTGGGTAAGGTATAAAATACTGGTATTATGGGATCTTGTTTGGTAAGGAATGTAACAGTCTTGGTATCAATTATCTCTAAGCTGTTATATGTACTCAGAATATGGGAAATCAATTCCTGGATTATTTCCGTGATGTTATTTAAAGTGGAATCAAGAAGTGTTTGTGGATAACCCCTTGTTTGCAACTTCTCTGTCATCTCCTTCAGTCTGATCCCCTGACCCACCTGGTGGATCATCTATGCTCAATTCTTGATAACTTGTGAAAGTGTGTCCTGTCTTGGGCAATACCCCCACCAATACCCCCATCAGTGCGACTATGACACTGTAATGTACCACATACATTTATCCATCTACCTATAGCAGCATACTAAATTCTATTGATTCCAAACATAATCGCTGATAAAATCATGTTCACTCCCAGATGGCAACAAACCGTCAATTGTTTTTATTCTATGTTCTCTGTAAATAATTTCTTTCCTTATGTTCAATGTATATATACCAAAGATTCTCTCTAGCATCGTCCTCATCTAATCATGATCCTAATGCATATATCATATAATTCATACAAATTTATGTTATTTTTATAGATTTAAGACCACTGAGGAAGGCCGTGAAAGGCCGAAACGTCTGGTCATTCTCTTCTATGCATATAGCTGTGAAAAATTGCACTGGAACTCTAATTATGTGATGACAAAAATGTTAAATTAAAACTTAAAAGCAACAAGAAAAACTGTGTGCTGCAATCTTCTTACTACTATAGCGCGACTGAATAAGTCCTTGCAGGCACCAGTGAATAAAACTGGAGTGCGGTACTCCAAAACTCAACACTGATAGCAGAGAATCAGGCTTCACGTCACCCACCACTGGAACAGGCCACTGTCACACATTTAGGCCCTGGCACCCAGGCAGAGGAGAGAGGTCCCGTAACAGAGAATCTGGCCTTATGTCAGCACAGAATCTGTCTTCATGTCATAGCAGAGAATCAGGCTTCACGTCACCCACCACTGGAACAGGCCACTGTCACACATTTAGGCCCAGGCACACAGACAGAGGAAAAAGGTCCCGTAACAGAGAATCTGGCCTTATGTCAGCACAGAATCTGTCTTCATGTCATAGCAGAGAATCAGGCTTCACGTCACCCACCACTGGAACAGGCCACTGTCACACATTTAGGCCCCGGCACCTAAGCAGAGGAGAGAGGTCCCGTAACAGAGAATCTGGCCTTATGTCAGCGCAGAATCAGTCTTCATGTCATAGCAGAGAATCAGACTTCACGTCACCCACCACTGGAACAGGCCACTGTCACACATTTAGTCCCCGGCCCTGGAGTAGAATAATATATTGTTAAGGGGAGGTAGTTAATATCTAATCTGCACAAGGGATGGACAGGTCCTGTGGGATCCATGCCTGGTTCATTATTTTTTTGAACGTCAGCTTGTCCACATTGGCTGTAGACAGGCGGCTGCGTTTGTCTGTAATGACGCCCCCTGCCGTGCTGAATACACGTTCAGACAAAACGCTGGCCGCCGGGCAGGCCAGCACCTCCAAGGCATAAAAGGCTAGCTCTGGCCACGTGGACAATTTGGAGACCCAGAAGTTGAATGGGGCCGAACCATCAGTCAGTACGTGGAGGGGTGTGCACAGGTACTCTTCCACCATGTTAGTGAAATGTTGCCTCCTGCTAACACGTTCCGTATCAGGTGGTGGTGCAGTTAGCTGTGGCGTGGTGAGAAAACTTTTCCACATCTCTGCCATGCTAACCCTGCCCTCAGAGGAGCTGGCCGTGACACAGCTGCGTTGACGACCTCTTGCTCCTCCTCTGCCTTCACCTTGGGCTTCCACTGGTTCCCCTGTGACATTTGGGAATGCTCTCAGTAGCGCGTCTACCAACGTGCGCTTGTACTCGCGCATCTTCCTATCACGCTCCAGTGTAGGAAGTAAGGTGGGCACATTGTATTTGTACCGGGGATCCAGCAGGGTGGCAATCCAGTATTCCGCGCACGTTAAAATGTGGGCAACTCTGCTGTCGTTGCGCAGGCACTGCAGCATGTAGTCGCTCATGTGTGCCAGGCTGCCCAGAGGTAAGGACAAGCTGTCCTCTGTGGGAGGCGTATCGTCATCGTCCTGTGTTTCCCCCCAGCCACGCACCAGTGATGGGCCCGAGCTGCTTTGGGTGCCACCCTGCTGTGAACATGCTTCATCCTCATCCTCCTCCACCTCCTCCTCATCCTCGTCCTCCTCGTCCTCCTCGTCCTCCAGTAGTGGGCCCTGTCTGGCCACATTTGTACCTGGCCTCTGGTGTTGCAAAAAACCTCCCTCTGAGTCACTTTGAAGAGACTGGCCTGAAAGTGCTAAAAATGACCCCTCTTCCTCCTCTTCCTCCTGGGCCACCTCCTCTTCCATCATCGCCCTAAGTGTTTTCTCAAGGAGACATAGAAGTGGTATTGTAACGCTGTTAACGGCGTCATCGCCACTGGCCATGTTGGTGGAGTACTCGAAACAGCGCAACAGGGCACACAGGTCTCGCATGGAGGCCCAGTCATTGGTGGTGAAGTTGTGCTGTTCCGCAGTGAGACTGACCCATGCGTGCAGCAGCTGAAACTCCACTATGCCCTGCTGCTGCTCGCACAGTCTGTCCAGCATGTGCAAGGTGGAGTTCCACCTGGTGGGCACGTCGCATATGAGCGGGAAGGCCGAAGTTACGCTGTAGCGCAGACAGGCGAGCAGCGGCAGGGTGTGAACGCCGGAAGCGCGAACAGACGGCCTGCACTTTATGCAGCAGCTCTGACATGTTGGGGTAGTTGCGAATGAACTTCTGCACCACCAAATTCAGCACATGCGCCGGCTAGTCCCAGAGCTGCAACGAGATTTCGCCCATTATCGCACACCACCAAGCCGGGCTTGAGGCTTACCGGCAGCAACCACTCGTCGGTCTGTTGTTCTATACCCCGCCACAACTCCTGTGCGGTGTGGGGCCTGTCCCCCAAACATATGAGTTTCAGAACGGCCTGCTGAAGTTGGTGGTGAAGGTGTGTGGCTGACTGGATGAGCAGGTGGAAGAAGAGGAGGAGGAAGCTGAGTAGGAGGAGGAGGAGACAGGAGTCAAAGAATGTTGCCCTGCGATCCTTGGCGGCGGAAGGACGTGCGCCAAACAGCTCTCCGCCTGGGGCCCAGCCGCCACTACATTTACCCAGTGTGCAGTTAGGGAGATATAGCGTCCCTGGCCGTGCTTACTGGTCCACGTATCTGTGGTTAGGTGGACCTTGCCACAGATGGCGTTGCGCAGTGCACACTTAATTTTATCGGACACTTGGTTGTGCAGGGAAGGCACGGCTCTCTTGGAGAAGTAGTGGCGGCTGGGAACAACATACTGTGGGACAGCAAGCGACATGAGCTGTTTAAAGCTGTCTGTGTCCACCAGCCTAAATGACAGCATTTCATAGGCCAGTAGTTTAGAAATGCTGGCATTCAGGGCCAGGGATCGAGGGTGGCTAGGTGGGAATTTACGCTTTCTCTCAAATGTTTGTGAGATGGAGAGCTGAACGCTGCCGTGTGACATAGTTGAGATGCTTGGTGACGCAGGTGGTGGTGTTGGTGGTACATCCCATGTTTGCTGGGCGGCAAGTGCCAACGTCCCTCCAGAGGCGGAGGAAGAGGCCGAGGCGGCGGCAGCAGCAGAAGAGGCCGAGGCGGCAGCAGCAGAAGAGGTATCAGGGGGAGCCTGAGTGACTTCCTTGTTTTTAAGGTGTTTACTCCACTGCAGTTCATGCTTTGCATGCAGGTGCCAGGTCATGTAGGTTGTGCTAAGGTTCAGAACGTTAATGCCTCGCTTCAGGCTCTGATGGCACAGCGTGCAAACCACTCGGGTCTTGTCGTCAGCACATTGTTTGAAGAAGTGCCATGCCAGGGAACTCCTTGAAGCTGCCTTTGGGGTGCTCGGTCCCAGATGGCGGCGGTCAGTAGCAGGCGGAGTCTCTTGGCGGCGGGTGTTCTGATTTTGCCCACTGCTCCCTCTTTTGCTACGCTGTTGGCTCGGTCTCACCACTGCCTCTTCCTCCGAACTGTGAAAGTCAGTGGCACGACCTTCATTCCATGTGGGGTCTAGGACCTCATCGTCCCCTGCATCGTCTTCCACCCAGTCTTGATCCCTGACCTCCTGTTCAGTCTGCACACTGCAGAAAGACGCAGCAGTTGGCACCTGTGTTTCGTCATCATCAGAGACGTGCTGAGGTGGTATTCCCATGTCCTCATCATCAGGAAAAATAAGTGGTTGTGCTTTAGTGCATTCTATCTCTTCCACCCCTGGGGAAGGGCTAGGTGGATGCCCTTGGGAAACCCTGGCAGCAGACTCTTCAAACAGCATAAGAGACTGCTGCATAACTTGAGGCTCAGACAGTTTCCCTGATATGCATGGGGGTGATGTGACAGACCGATGGGCTTGGTTTTCATGCGCCATCTGTGCGCTTTCTGCAGAAGACTGGGTGGGAGATAATGTGAACGTGCTGGATCCACTGTCGGCCACCCAATTGACTAATGCCTGTACCTGCTCAGGCCTTACCATCCTTAGAACGACATTGGGCCTCACCAAATATCGCTGTAAATTCTGCTGGCTACTGGGACCTGAGGTAGTTGGTTCACTAGGACGTGTGGCTGTGGCAGAACGGCCACGTCCTCTCCCAGCACCAGAGGGTCCACTAACACCACCACGACCATGTCCACGTCCGCGTACGCTTACCTTATTAGATGTTTTCCTCATTGTTCCCGTTCACCACAATTTAGAGAATGGCAAATTTGGGAATAGTTTTTCACCCCAGAACAAAAACTGTGCTTTTACGGTCACTACAAATAACTTGACCAGCTCAAACAGTACAGATTTGGTTGAATAGAAATGTCAGGTCTATTTTTTTTTGCGCTGTGTGACAGGTATACGTTTAATCACAGAATTAGACTTGTATCTGCACGGTAGCGTGTGTGTTAAGTTTTTCTGAATGACACTATCAGCACCTTGAATCTAAGATATCCTTTTTGGGATAGATTTCAAGTAGGCCTCATATAACATAAACTACTTAGTTATTTTGAGAATGGCAAATTTGGGAATAGTTTTTCAACCCAGAACAAAAACTGTGCTTTTACGGTCACTACAAATAATTTGACCAGCTCAAACAGTACAGATTTGGTTGAATAGAAATGTCAGGTCTATTTTTTTTTGCGCTGTGTGACAGGTATACGTTTAATCACAGAATTAGACTTGTATCTGCACGGTAGCGTGTGTGTTAAGTTTTTCTGAATGACACTATCAGCACCTTGAATCTAAGATATCCTTTTTGGGATAGATTTCAAGTAGGCCTCATATAACATAAACTACTTAGTTATTTTGAGAATGGCAAATTTGGGAATAGTTTTTCAACCCAGAACAAAAACTGTGCTTTTACGGTCACTACAAATAACTTGACCAGCTAAAACAGTACAGATTTGGTTGAATAGAAATGTCAGGTCTATTTTTTAGGCGCTGGGTGACAGGCTCAAATTGCCCCTGATGTAGTATATGGCCAAAAAATAACCACACTATTGATGGTTAAATGCACTTGGGTGACACAGGCTCAGCCTGCACCTGATGTAGTATATGGCCAAAAATTAACCACACTGTTGATGGTTAAATGCACTTGGGTGACACAGGCTCAGCCTGCACCTGATGTAGTATATGGCCAAAAAATAACCAGACTGTTGATGGTTAAATGCACTTGGGTGACACAGGCTGAGCCTGCACCTGATGTAGTATATGGCCAAAAAATAACCAGACTGTTGATGTTTAAATGCACTTCGGTGACACAGGCTCAGCCTGCAGCTGATGTAGGATATAGCAAAAAATAACCACACTATTGATGGTTAAAAGCACTTGGTGGTAGCTTGTGCTGGCGCACCACAAGCCACATAATGGCCGCCGATCACCCCAGAAAAAAGTGATCTAAAAACGCTCTGGGCAGCCTAAAGAAAGTGAGCAAGTCGATATTAGCACTTCAATGATCCACAGCTGGAGATCGATCACTGAATTAAGTCTTTTGGAGGAGTTAATCTGCCTAATCTCGCCCTAACGTCGCAGCAGCAACCTCTCCCTATGCTTGAATCAGCAGAGTCACGTGCAGCGCTACGTGACCCAAGCTTATATAGAGGCTGGGTCACATGCTGCACTGGCCAATCACAGCCATGCCAATAGTAGGCAAGGCTGTGATGGCCTCTTGGGGCAAGTAGTATGACGCTTGTTGATTGGCTGCTTTGCAGCCTTTCAAAAAGCGCCAAGAAAGCGCCGAACACCGAACCCGAACCCGGACTTTAACGAAAATGTTCGGGTCCGTGTCACCGACACCCCAAAATTCGGTACGAACCCGAACTATACAGTTCGGGTTCGCTCATCCCTAGCAGACACACCAATAATAGTTTGGCCAAGCCACTATAATAATGTTCAGGCTCCAACATATTTAGCAGCAATTTACAACTGGAGAATTAACAACCAAGTGACATGAGCAGTAATCAGAACAAATGAGCATATGCCGAGACAAAAGGAGAGATACAGATTACTGAGCAGACCCTGATGCAAAGAGTAGGTATCCAAGAACATTAACCCTTTGAATATCGGAAGTTTTCGGGTTTTTGCGTTTTCATTTTTTCCCCTGTTTTCACAGAGCCATAAGTTTTCTTTTTGTTCACATAGTCATATGATGGCTTGTTTTTTGTGGGACAAGTTGTACTTTGTATGCCATATTAAATGGTGGCATTAGAATGTAGTGAGAAGCGAGAAAAAAATTCCAAATGGGGTGGAATAAAAACGCAATTCCACCCAAGATTTACATGTTTTGTTCCTACGGTGTTCCCAATGAAGCAAAACTGACTTGTGCCCTTCATTCTCTGGGTCATTACAATTACAAAGATACCACATTTGTAAAGTTTTTTTGTGTTTTAATACTGAAAAAAATTAAAAACTTTGAAAAAGATCACCATGTTCTGACCCCCATAACTATTTTTTCTGACCCCCATAACTGTAGTTTTTATTGATACCATTTTGGAGTGTGTATGACTTTATTTATTTTTTTAGGTAAGTGAAGTGATTTTGTTTTCCATTAAGCCATTTGCTGTATAGGATAAATGTGTTTTTTATTTTAATAGTATGGGCGTTTTTCAGACACAGTGATGCCCATGATGTTTATTCTTTTATTGTTTATGTATTTATTTTTTTATTCGAGTCAAAGGGGTTGATTAAAATTTTTATATAAAATTTTTTTTTTACGTATATATTTTTTTTAACTTTTTAGCCCGTCTCGGAGGTTACAATATGCACTAGTTATATTTCTTTTAGCTTATACTGTACTGACATAGAACTACAGTATAACCTTAATTTTTGGGTTTCCTATGTTGGCCTGCCACCTGCAGGCCTGCATAGGAACTTCAGCTGTAATATGAATGCACAACTCTCTTCCCTGATTACGTCCTATTGGTTTTTCATAGTTTTTTTTAAGGGTTAAAGGGAGTCTGTCATCACAGTTTCACCTTTTCAACCCTTCCCATAGCTTTCTAGCAGCATTACAGTTGATAAAAACGTTACCTTTATAAGCAATCGTGGACTTATAAAACCGGCAAAAATCATCTTAGTAGGATATGCAAATGAGGGCTCGCAAGTGCCCAGGGGCGGCGTCAACCTCGTAGGTACCCAGGCAGCTCTGCCTTATCGTCGCTCCCCCCCGCCTAGTCTTTCCCTTTGCGAGCCCTCATTTGCATATCCTACTAAGATGATTTTTGCCATAAAGGTGCTTATAAAAGTAACGTTTTTATCAACTGTAATGCTGCTAGAAAGCTATGGGAAGGGTTAAAAAGGTGAAACTGTGATGACAGACTCCCTTTAAATGCTTGCGATACGCATTATTGCCAGTGGCAGACATTAGCCATGGGCCTCTGCTGTTTGAAACAGAGACCTGCCCGCTATGGCACCCACTGCATTTGCAAGTGTGTGCCATATTTAAAGACCTTCCCAGCATTGTACAAGTTAAAGGGGTTGGCCCATCTCACATACTGGTGATATATCGCTAGGATATGCCACTAATGTTAGACAGGTGTGAGTCCCAGAGGTGGGCTTCTATCACTAGAACGGGGCTCCCAAAGTGCAGAAGGGCGCACAAGTGTGGCCACCCTCCAGGGAGAGGAGGGCTTGGGGGCCCCGTTCTAGAGTTAGGTCCAAGTCGCAGAGGTGGCACCACCACCTATCTGAAATTAGTGGCATATCTTAGCGATATGCCACCAATGTGTGAGACTGGCCAACCCCTTTAAAAACAGATACAATTTTATTTTTTATTTTTAAATAGAGGCAGAATGGAAGAAGGCAAAGTAAAAGAAGCATTGATTCCCCACTATTGCTCTTCCAACGCTTGCCTGCTAGTCTCCCCTTCTTAGTCCAGTCTTGACATACTGGAAATGGCAAGTAATTTCCTATGTGATGAGCTGAGACCAGTAGAGTGAAGGCTAGTGGGAGCGTTGTGATGGCAATGGCAGGGAATCTGTGAGAAAAGTAATTCTTCTTTCATGCTTTAATCCACTCTCCCTTTTCTAAACAGAAAGCTTGAAAATTTCAGTGCTGAAATATACAGACTTGTGAGTGTAGAACTAGGGCAAAGAAAAATAAACACTATACTTACTCAGGGGATGATTTCCAACTGGTGTAATAGAAAACTGGTTTAGTTGACCATAGCAGCCAGATTCCACCGTTCATTTTTCAGAGCTCCTTTGGAAAACGAAAGATTAAATCTGATGGGTTGCTATGGGCAATTGTCAATTTTCCTTTACAATAGTTTGATATTTTTATTTGATCATAATATACATTTCAGCAATATATAAATTGTGTATAAAAATAAATAACGATTTAGTCATTGCATATAATAAGCATACAGACGAGATATTCACTACCCAACTGTCATGATGCTTCTTGATTTTTGTCTACTTTACATTCATCCAGGGGCTTATTTAACTAAATGCCAATGGTGCACTGGCACAAATGCCCTATGGTACCATTGTCAACTGTGCTTGCAAATAGGTGGCATGGCAAAAGAGAGAGAGAGAGAGATCTGCAATGCTCCGCTCCCTCCTTCACAGGTCAAGTTTTTGTTATTGTTAAAGGACAATAACAAGGGGGCACTAGCACTAATGGTGGACATTATTCTTCCTGGGGGGGGAACTAATGGGGGCATTATTATTCTCGGGGGCACTAATGGGGCATTATTTTTACTGGGGTGCACTAATGGGAGCATTATTTTTATTGGGGGGCACTATTGGGGGCATTCTTCCTGGAGGGCACTAATGGGGGCATTATTCTTCCTGGAGGGGCACAAATGGGGGCATTATTTTTCCTGGAGGGAAACAAATTGTCACGGCCACGGTTTTGGCCGTGACTCCTTGGGAGCCGCATACTGTTGCCCGCGGTTTTGGGTTGTAGTGTCAACCGCAGCTTGAGGCATAAGGTTGTTAGCTTCAAGTGCGGTTGCCGCGGACAACAGCTATGTGTGCGGTTCCCTTGGAGTTGTGTGCGCGTTTGTAAGCACTTTTGTATGTCTGTGTGCACTTTGTTTATGTTTGGTGTGTACTGACATTTTCCCTGCACTGTGGCTGTCCGTGGCAACGTTTGGTGGTATGATGTACATGTGGTGGCAGTGTCCCGGCCTTCGGGCTGACTCCCAGGACACGCATGCCACCCATGTCATTGCCTGCGGCAACAGCCACAGTGTTTGGACACTCCCCCTTTAAGTTATGTTTTCCCTTCTGTGGTTTTGGAAGGGTTAACTCCCTTTCAGTGTGTGTGAGTCACGGGGTGTGTCTGATTGTTGGGTGTGGCCTCTTGGCCCTATAAAGCCTCAGTTGTAGGCAGTAGCCAGAGAGGGTGTTTCAGCCATGCTGGCTGTAGACATCCTCCTGGTTACTTTCCAACTGCCAGTGGGGGCCAACCTTCTGGTCATACTGTCACGGCTGAGGATGGAGGAAACCCTCAGCCGTGTGCCGAAGGATGATGGTCGCTGCTTGACCAGGACAAACAGGATTAGGGAGCAGGTCACCTCCTACAGCGTCCCTAACCTGACCCTAACTCCTACCTGCATGGGCCGACCTTGAAGGTAGGAGGACCCATGCGCAGGAACCTCGGATCCCTACTCGCCCTCCGCCGGTCCCTAGGCTAGGAGTCAGAGTAAGACATCCTGTTCCTTCTGGATCCGGAGGAACAGGAGTCTCACTGGCCAAGCTGCAAGCAAGGGGAAACAAATGCAACCTATGGCAATGGCAGGTACTAGCCACAAGCATAACAGAGACCTACCACAGACAACAAAGCCTGGAACCCATGTGGATGTACTGCCCACAGACAGCAGGACTCAGCACACAAACACACAACACACGGGAACCCAGGACCACAGGTGCAATAAAGAAACATAAAACCAAACATATCTTCAAGACACCAAAGGACATATATATATTTGCTTATGACCAGAAGGTTGGCCCCCACTGGCAGTTGGAAAGTAACCAGAAGGATGTCTACAGCCAGCATGGCTGAAACACCCTCTCTGGCTACTGCCTACAACTGAGGCTTTATAGGGCCAAGAGGCCACACCCAACAATCAGACACACCCCGTGACTCACACACACCGAAAGGGAGTTAACCCTTCCAAAACCACAGAAGGGAAAACATAACTTAAAGGGGGAGTGTCCAAACAACAAACACACTGTGGCTGTTGCCGCAGGCAACGACATGGGTGGCAAGTGTGTCCTGGGAGTCAGCCTGAAGGCCGGGACACTGCCACCACATGTACATCATACCACCAAACGTTGCCACGGACAGCCACAGTGCAGGGAAAATGTCAGTGCACACCAAACATAAACAAAGTGCACACAGACATACAAAAGTGCTTACAAACGCGCACACAACTCCAAGGGAACCGCACACATAGCTGTTGTCCGCGGCAACCGCACTTGGAGCTAACAACCTTATGCCTCAAGCTGCGGTTGACACTACAACCCAAAACCGCGGGCAACAGTATGGGGCTCCCAAGGAGTCACGGCCAAAACCGTGGCCGTGACACAAATGGGGGCATTATTTGTCCTGGGGGAAATTATTCTTCCTGGGAGCACAAATGGGGGCATTATTCTTCCTGGGGGGCACTAATAGGGGCATTATTCTTCCTGGGGGGCACTAATGGGAGCATTATTTTTACTGGGGGGCAAAAATGGGGGGCATTAATTCTGTGGTGCACTAATGGGGCATTACTATTGCTGGGAGCACTAATGGGGGCACTATTAATGCTATGGGGCACATGCTGGGGGCAATAATGGGGTCATTATTAATTCTGGGCGGCACTAATGGGGGCATTCATATTACTGGGGGGCATTCATATTATTGGGAGCCACAGTATTACAGTGACTTATCACCCCATGTGGCTTAACTTGGCCGGTATTTTTTGTTGGGAAAGGTGGCAACCCTAAGAGGGCCTACATGCACAACAAACTTTTGAAGTTTCTATCTCAAGAGGAACCCAGAAATTGGAGTCTGGTGTATGTATTTATTTTGGGATCAGTTCTGAATCTGTGTTTTTTTGGGGGATACTAGATACTATTGTATGGGATAGTGTGGTCAGGACTTTTGGGTAGCAGGTGTTTGATAGTATTTTGGCATCATGCAGATGAACAGTAAATAACTACAGGGAGTGCAGAATTATTAGGCAAGTTGTATTTTTGAGGATTAATTTTATTATTGAACAACAACCATGTTCTCAATGAACCCAAAAAACTCATTAATATCAAAGCTGAATATTTTTGGAAGTAGTTTTTAGTTTGTTTTTAGTTTTAGCTATTTTAGGGGGATATCTGTGTGTGCAGGTGACTATTACTGTGCATAATTATTAGGCAACTTAACAAAAAACAAATATATACCCA
Organism: Bufo bufo; assembly: GCF_905171765.1. Taxonomy (NCBI): domain Eukaryota; kingdom Metazoa; phylum Chordata; class Amphibia; order Anura; family Bufonidae; genus Bufo; species Bufo bufo. The sequence goes on along the minus strand of NC_053397.1, from coordinate 151,848,087 downwards.
TTTCAATTATTTATTTTTACCAGTGAAACCAATATAACATCTCAACATTCACAAATATACATTTCTGACATTCAAAAACAAAACAAAAACAAATCAGTGACCAATATAGCCACCTTTCTTTGCAAGGACACTCAAAAGCCTGCCATCCATGGATTCTGTCAGTGTTTTGATCTGTTCACCATCAACATTGCGTGCAGCAGCAACCACAGCCTCCCAGACACTGTTCAGAGAGGTGTACTGTTTTCCCTCCTTGTAAATCTCACATTTGATGATGGACCACAGGTTCTCAATGGGGTTCAGATCAGGTGAACAAGGAGGCCATGTCATTAGATTTTCTTCTTTTATACCCTTTCTTGCCAGCCACGCTGTGGAGTACTTGGACGCGTGTGATGGAGCATTGTCCTGCATGAAAATCATGTTTTTCTTGAAGGATGCAGACATCTTCCTGTACCACTGCTTGAAGAAGGTGTCTTCCAGAAACTGGCAGTAGGACTGGGAGTTGAGCTTGACTCCATCCTCAACCCGAAAAGGCCCCACAAGCTCATCTTTGATGATACCAGCCCAAACCAGTACTCCACCTCCACCTTGCTGGCGTCTGAGTCGGACTGGAGCTCTTTGCCCTTTACCAATCCAGCCACGGGCCCATCCATCTGGCCCATCAAGACTCACTCTCATTTCATCAGTCCATAAAACCTTAGAAAAATCAGTCTTGAGATATTTCTTGGCCCAGTCTTGACGTTTCAGCTTGTGTGTCTTGTTCAGTGGTGGTCGTCTTTCAGCCTTTCTTACCTTGGCCATGTCTCTGAGTATTGCACACCTTGTGCTTTTGGGCACTCCAGTGATGTTGCAGCTCTGAAATATGGCCAAACTGGTGGCAAGTGGCATCTTGGCAGCTGCACGCTTGACTTTTCTCAGTTAATGGGCAGTTATTTTGCGCCTTGGTTTTTCCACACGCTTCTTGCGACCCTGTTGACTATTTTGAATGAAACGCTTGATTGTTCGATGATCATGCTTCAGAAGCTTTGCAATTTTAAGAGTGCTGCATCCCTCTGCAAGATATCTCACTATTTTTGACTTTTCTGAGCCTGTCAAGTCCTTCTTTTGACCCATTTTGCCAAAGGAAAGGATTGCCTAATAATTATGCACACCTAATATAGGGCGTTGATGTCATTAGACCACACCCCTTCTCATTACAGAGATGCACATCACCTAATATGCTTAATTGGTAGTAGGCTTTTGAGCCTATACAGCTTGGAGTAAGACAACATGCATAAAGAGGATGATGTGGTCAAAATACTAATTTGCCTAATAATTCTGTACTCCCTGTATAACTACCATACTATAGTGATTATTTGGTTAGCTTATTGATTTTTTTAAATAAACATTTTAGATTGGATGTACTTGTGGGCAATTTCTTAATCATAATCCTTAGTTGTGGCCCCAAGCCTTATATGGTTTTGCTTCTGACTGTAAGATCATACATATACATGCACTGTTCTGGTCATGAGTGACTTATGCTACTGGCATTATTCATCTATTTATAAATGGCAGATGTGACTTCTCATTTTTTGAATTGACTACTGGAGGCTTCTAAAACTGCATCAGGAAACCTGAACGTGTTGCCGTATCATAATTCCTGGTGCCTGATATTTAATTTTATCGGTTAGGGTGCATTCACACAGGCAGTGTTTTGTCAGTGATATCCGTTTGTGACTGTGAGCCAAAAACAGGTGTGGGTCAAAAATATAAAACAGGTGCCGTGCAAAGCCTTCCATTATACTTTATCTCTATGTAGGCTCCTCTCGTGGTTTTGGCTTACAACCACTGATGGAAATCTATGACCATGCATAGACTGTGTGAACACACCCTTAGACCCCATTCACACAACTATATTTTTGGTTTGCATCAAATCCACATTTTTTGTGGATCGCACATGGACCCATTCATTTCTTTGGGTACGCAAAAAAACAAAAACACAATGTGTGCTGTCCGCATCTGAATTTCCATTCCGCAGTCCTGCAAAAAAGATAGAATAGGCATTGTTACAATGGGCCTTCAAAAAAAATAAAAAAGGACGCAACATGGACAACACATAGACATCATCCATATCTTTTGCAGAACCGTGTTTTGTGGACTGCAGAATACACACAGTTGTATGAATACTCGCTTAGAATATTGTTAATTATGTCTGGATTGTATATACTTGATTTTTGCATTGGATTAGGTAGTGTGCTACTTTATGTAAAGTGAGATTTCAAAGTTTAATACATTTACTAAACTGACTTCTATATCAGGCTGCCTATTTATTCTGCACACTCCCCTTGCTTGGGCAATTTGCACATGATGTACAGAAAATCTACTCTCCCATTCATCTTTTTTTTTTAACAAAAGAGAATGTTTCTAGTCTCCTTGTGCCAAAGTTTGTTCTTCATCTTAATGAAAAATTATTTAAGGGAGAGCAGATCTTTGTCATGGGCAACATGATTCCTAGGTGAGTTACTGGTGCCATAAATGTTTGTAATGGGAAAATCCCTTTTCTTGAATATTCTGTTCCTTTTATGTACATCAATGCTCATAGAGTATATTCATAATTTTTTGCTTAAAGGGAACCAGTCACCGTGAAAATGCAAAAAAACACGCAAGTTATAGAGCCGGTGGAGCTCAACAGATTGATGTATAGTTTTATAGGTAACTATCCATTATAAGTTGTAATTCATTTATATCTTTGCTCATTTTGGGCTCTGAAGTCAAGGAGGCGGTCCTATCAGTGACTGACAGCTATCTCTGTATACACAGTCACAGAGGAATAAATACACCATGCAGTGTATGACAGAAGTATCTGTATATTAACCGGTATATGCTCTCAATTAAACCTAACTACCTACCAAAAATCTGAGCTTTTTTCATACCAAATTTGTAGACTTAAATATCTAAATTACAATAACACTTAAAATCCATTTAAAAGCATGAGTACACAGAAATGGGCAACATCACTGGGCAGCATGATTATTTATACCAGTGGCGTAGCGTGGGTCGCCAGCACCCGGGGCAAGCCATGTATTGCCCCCCCCCCCAACCTGTCGACACGCCCATTTTTTACCGATAATGTAGTAGATGTCACCTATATAACACTACAGATAACATAGTGATAACTGAGTACATATAATGTAGTAGATGTCACCTGCAGTCCTATGTAACACTCTCTGAGTACAGATAATATAGCAGTCCTATGTAACACTACAGATAACACAGTGAGAACTGTCTGAGTACATATAATGTAGTAGATGGGTGTGAGGTCCCAGAATTAAGAACTGTCATGCCCCACTTTGACGATGTGCGGAGGTCAGCCAGGATAGCAGCACGAGTTTAATGTTGCTTTGGAGCCGTGCTGGATCCGCCTCTCATCAGGTGCACTAGTTGGGGTCTTTAGTTTAAATAGCACACTGCCCAGTGTCCTGAGCGGATTATACAGTTCATTCTGGTCTGGGAAGCTTGGAGGGAAGGTTGGCTGTCAGTTCCTGCTCTCAGAGATAAGTGTCATTTCTAGTTCGGTTCTTTGTGTCTTCTATTCCATCCAGGTTCTGTGCGAGCAGACTGCTCCTATCTCCCCACTTCACCATCTTAGGGAGTTCAGGGTTTTGTTAGCCCAGGCTGGAGGACACTAGCACACCTACCATCAAGGTCTGCTGTGGGCTGAGCAGTGCAGGGAAAGAGTTCAGGGATCAGCTAGGAGGTGACCCTTCCCCTGTCTCTCGTCCAGAGCCTGGTTGGTGTGTTATTTTTTGTACTAAGTGTACGTCCGTCGTGACATTATAATCCGCCATACTGTGACGGCCATTGCTCAGCGCTTTTGTGATGGCGTCAATTGATGCACTGGTTGACCGCATGCAGGGTTTATCCCTAGAGGTTGCGGATCTACGTAGTTCGGTCACACAGTGTCAGAGGGTGCTGGCAGCAGGTACAGGTAAAATTGTTGGGGAGCCTAAAGTCGCTCTTCCTGAGAAATTTGCAGGGGGTACTGATGATTTTTTCCGCTTCAAAGAGTCATGTAAGTTGTACTTTAGATTGTGCCCATTTTCTTCAGGTAATGAGGATCAGAGGGTGGGTATCATCATGTCTTTGCCTAAAGGGGACGCGCAATCCTGGGCTTTTTCTCTGCCGCCCGGTTCTCTGGCCCTCCGGTCGGGGGAGGAATTTCTTGAAGCCCTGGGATTGATTTACGATGACCCAGATCGAGTTTCGATGGCGGAGTCGAGATTACGTAACTTACTACAGGGTAAACATACTGCTGAGGTTTACTGCACAGAGTTTAGGAGGTGGGCTACTGAGTCGAGGTGGAACGACCCCGCGTTACGTAGTCAGTTTTGTCAGGGGTTATCTGAAAGGTTGAAAGATGCCCTGGCTTTTCACGAATACCCAGATACTTTGGAGAATGCGATGTCTTTGGCTATACGTTTGGATAGACGTATCAGAGAGAGGTGTAAGGGTCCCTCTGTGCAGGGGATTCCTCCCGCGTGCGGTTTTGTTTCACCAGCTGCCCAGGGTGATATTGCTTGTTACTCTGGGGTAGGGGAGGAACCCATGCAGTTAGGTCAGATTACTGGCCATTCTGATAGTAGAAACTTTCGAAAAGTGCCCAATCTATGTTTCTATTGTGGGAAGAAGGGTCATTTTATTTTTTCTTGTCCTTATGTTAAACCACAGGTAGAAGAGAAAAAGAAAAAAGAAAAAAAAACTCCCCTCACACTTGGTTGTATGAATGGTGTGGTGGAGCAGACGGGTATGCAAGCTCCCTGCAGTTCCCGTTCTCTACTTTCAGCTATGGTGGCGCTAGAGTCTAGAAATGTGTTTGTTGATGTTTTCCTTGATTGTGGTGCTGGGGTAAATTTAATTGACTTTCTTTTTCTTCAGGGCTTGGGACTAAGTACTTGCACGTTAGAGAACGAGATTCCTGTTTTTGCTATTGATTCTTCCCCTCTTTCTCAAAGGAGCCTTACTCACATTGTTCATGGTATTCATTTAAGGGTGGGTGATTCACATGCTGAGATTATTTCTTGTTTTGTCATGAAGGATTTGTCAGCTCCAATAGTGTTGGAGTTGCCATGGTTGTCTAGACATAACCTAATTATAGACTGGCAAGCAAGACAAATCATTGGTTGGAGCAAGTTTTGTTCGGATAATTGTCTTGTCACATCTATCGCTGAAGTGTCCATTACGGCCTTGCCTCAGTATCTCTCAGATTTTTCGGATGTCTTTTCGGAGGGTGGGGCTCAGGAATTGCCCCCTCATCGAGACTATAATTGTCCAGTGAATCTCATCCCGGGGGCTAAATTGCCTAAGTCTCGGCTTTACAACCTCTCTCAACCTGAGAGAGAGGTCATGCGAAAATATGTTGCCGAGAGTTTGGCAAAGGGTCATATCAGACCATCTAAGTCTCCAGTGGCAGTAGGTTTGTTCTTCGTAAAGAAGAAAGATGGATCACTGAGACCGTGTTTGGACTTCCGGGAGTTGAACCGTATTACAGTCCGGGATCCATATCCCCTGCCTTTGATCTCTGATCTTTTTGATCAGATTGTTGGAGCCAAGGTGTTCTCCAAGTTGGATTTGAGAGGAGCATACAATCTGATCAGGATCAAGGAGGGGGATGAGTGGAAAACGGCCTTCAATACGCACGAGGGTCATTTTGAGAACCTGGTAATGCCTTTTGGGTTGACGAATGCGCCAGCGGTATTTCAACGATTCGTCAATGATATTTTTCATCACTTGGTGGGGAGGTTCGTAGTAGTTTACCTAGATGACATCTTAATTTATTCTCCTAATCTGAAGACCCATCAGGATCATGTGAGACAGGTTTTGACGATCCTTCGGGAGAATAAGTTATATGCTAAACTGGAGAAATGTTTGTTTGCGGTGCAAGAGCTTCCATTCTTAGGATACATGCTTTCTGATTCCGGTTTTCGTATGGACCCCGAAAAGGTCTGGGCAGTTCTGGAGTGGGACCGACCGGAGAATCAGAAAGCTTTGATGCGGTTCTTGGGGTTTACGAATTATTATAGAAAATTTATTTTGAATTATTCCACACTAGTCAAACCCCTTACTGATATGACCAAGAAGGGCGCTGATGTCTCTGTCTGGTCGGATGAGGCATTGCAGGCCTTTTCGGCTATTAAGGAGCGTTTTGCGTCTGCTCCTATTCTGATGCAGCCGGATGTATCTCAGCCATTCGTGGTGGAGGTTGATGCATCAGAGGTGGGGGTTGGGGCGGTGCTTTCGCAGGGTTCTTCTCCTGGCAAGTGGGTCCCGTGTGCCTTCTTCTCCAGGAAGCTCTCGGTCGCTGAGAGGAATTATGATGTTGGAGATAGGGAGTTGTTGGCTATCAAGTTGGCCTTTGAGGAATGGCGTCACTGGTTAGAGGGGGCGTCCCACCTCGTTACGGTGTATACAGACCATAAGAATTTGGCCTACCTGCAATCTGCCAAGCGTCTGAACCCTAGACAGGCCAAATGGTCATTGTTTTTTACCAGGTTCAATTTCGTGGTTACCTTTCGCCCAGAAGTCAAGAACGTCAAGGCAGATGCCCTGTCTCGCAGCTTCCCTGGGGGAGGTGATTCAGAAGATCCAGCACCTATTTTGGTGGATGGGGTGGTGGTCTCCACTCTGTACCCTGAATTGGAGATGGAGGTATTGGGAGCTCAGGAGGGGGCTCCTTGTTCGTGTCCCCCAGGGAGGTTGTTTGTTCCTGAGGGCCTACGATACAAGGTGTTCAAGGAACATCACGATACTGTTCTCGCGGGACATCCTGGTGGTAAGTCCACCTGTGACCTGGTGTCCCGGAGGTTCTGGTGGCCAGGGTTACGTAAGAGTATTGAGAATTTACGTGACAGTGAAACCGGCGCTCGGTCAAAGGTTGCTCATACTCGACCGCCTGGTTCACTTCTTCCATTGTCTATTCCATCTCGTCCTTGGACGCATTTGTCCATGGACTTTATTACGGACCTGCCGAGTTCCTCCGGGAGAACAGTGATTTTGGTGGTAGTCGACCGTTTCAGTAAAATGGCTCACTTTATACCACTTACGAGTCTGCCTAACGCTAAGACTCTTGCGCAAATCTTTGTGGATAATATTGTGAAATTACACGGTATTCCTTCGGATGTGGTCTCTGATAGGGGCACGCAGTTTGTCTCCAGGTTTTGGAGGGCGTTCTGCTCTCGGCTTGGCATTCAACTTTCTTTCTCGTCGGCTTTTCATCCACAGTCGAATGGTCAGATGGAGCGTACCAATCAAAACCTGGAGACCTACTTGAGGTGCTTTGTGGCTGAGAATCAGGAGGACTGGTCCTCATTCTTGTCCTTAGCAGAATTTGCATTGAATAACCGTAGGCAGGAGTCCACGGGTAAGTCGCCATTTTTTGGCGCATACGGTTTCCATCCTCAGTTTGGTACCTTTTCTGGGTCTGGTTCCTCCGGGATGCCAGAGGAGGAGAGATTCTCTTCTGCCTTGTCCTCTTTCTGGCGGAGGATTCAAGGGAATTTGGAGAAGATGGGTGAGAGGTATAAACGAATGACTGACAGGAGACGTGTGACTGGTTCGGACCTGTGTGTGGGTGATCTGGTGTGGTTGTCCACTAAGAATATCAAGTTGAGAGTGCCATCTTGGAAACTGGGTCCAAGATTTGTTGGTCCGTATAAGATTTCTGCGGTGATCAATCCGGTGGCGTTTCAGCTGGATCTTCCGCAGACTTGGAGGATCCATGATGTCTTTCACAGGTCTTTGTTAAAAAAATATGTTAAACCGGTGGTACCATCGCCATTGCCTCCTCCTCCTGTTCTAGTCGAGGGAAACTTGGAGTTCGAGATCTCCAGGATTCTCGACTCGAGAGTTCTTCGGGGTTCCCTCCAGTACCTGGTGCACTGGAGGGGATACGGTCCTGAGGAGAGGATGTGGGTTCCAGCGTCTGATGTCAACGCCAGCCGACTGGTGTGGGCCTTTCATAGGTCCCATCCGGATAAGGTTGGTCCGGGGTGTCCGGAGGTCACCCGTAGAAGGGGGGGTACTGTCATGCCCCACTTTGACGATGTGCGGAGGTCAGCCAGGATAGCAGCATGAGTTTAATGTTGCTTTGGAGCCGTGCTGGATCCGCCTCTCATCAGGTGCACTGGGTGGGGTCTTTAGTTTAAATAGCACACTGCCCAGTGTCCTGAGCGGATTATACAGTTCATTCTGGTCTGGGAAGCTTGGAGGGAAGGTTGGCTGTCAGTTCCTGCTCTCAGAGATAAGTGTCATTTCTAGTTCGGTTGTTTGTGTCTTCTATTCCATCCAGGTTCTGTGCGAGCAGACTGCTCCTATCTCCCCACTTCACCATCTTAGGGAGTTCAGGGTTTTGTTAGCCCAGGCTGGAGGACACTAGCACACCTACCATCAAGGTCTGCTGTGGGCTGAGCAGTGCAGGGAAAGAGGTCAGGGATAACCTAGGAGGTGACCCTTCCCCTGTCTCTCGTCCAGAGCCTGGTTGGTGTGTTATCTTTTGTACTAAGTGTACGTCCGTCGTGACAAGAACATGCACAGTGTGACCTGAAATCTGGGGCCAGGATGCGGAAGGGTGGGCCATATTCTCAATCCACCTCCCAACCCTACCGTGAACCAAATATGTGGATGGACATTATTATATACAGTAGAATACAGCACCACATACCTCATCCATCCAGTGACATCCAGTTGCTCAACGTCTTCATGATACCTTCTTTCAGCCGCGTCTCGTCTCTACAGAGTTTCACAGAAAATATTTTACATTCCTCACTTTACTATCATCCTCTACTATCATTATACACAGGGGGCCATTATATATACTAATAATACAGAGGGGCCATTATTTATAATAGTAATACAGATGGGACCATTATATATACTAATAATACAGAGGGCAGAAATAAAAGGAAAAACCATGGCAGTCCAACTTCTCAAATCAAGTCTGTGTTTATTTTTCATCCAGCATGCAACGTTTTGACTCCACTGAGTCTTTTCTCAAGCATAGTGTGATACAATACATGAACAGAATATATACACATCCCCTAAAATTAATTGGGTGGGAGGTCTATGCCACCCCCTCTCCCATTACGACTTAACCCATATTTCCTGCAAAGATGTCATAACCAACACATAATGCGAACAAAACAATAACCAATGTTAAACATATAATTCACTTACTCAGGGCTGAAGGAGATCGTACAGAGGCTTGCTGGAGGGCAATGTATGGCCGCACTTGTTGGCGTCTCCCCTCCACGTGCATCAACAAGGTAGGAGTTTCCGGCAACAGCGCTAGAGTGGCTTCCGGCGAAAGCGCTGGAAGACTTCCGGTCACATGATCCACAAATCATTAATGTATTGGTAAACGGGAGATTATGTAGCAACTGGACTGAAGTAATAATTTCACTTGTGCATTCCATGGTAGTAACACCACTACAACTTATCGATAAGGATATAATTCATCCAATCATTGAAAATGTAATACATGTAATGTAATACAGGACTCAATCATTAATGTCAAACTGATTGATACAACAACGGAATAAGGCATACCACTGTATGAAGTAAGGACAGTATTATGAAAGGAACATATGGAATAACAATTAGGGTGACTATACGTGGGTAGGTCAGGAGACTGCTGAGGGGCATTGGATATAACGTGGCAAATAGTTAAAGTAGTAACTTGCCCAACCATTCATACTAAGGGACCGTGCATATAAGCCCCATCATACAGGGACCTCCGTCCAGGATGGTGGGGCTATCAGTCTATATATTACCATTCACTCTAGGGTAGTGTAGGTCGGGGTAGCTTCCATACCCATCCCTGGAGAGAGGTCCATCCCCATTCGCACCCCTGTTTATAATAGGTCCGTATTTCGGCCCTAAGTTGGTTCATGGGTGTTACCAAATATATCTAGATATAACCATGTCAGATGGTGTTTTAACAACTATCTCAGCATAATCAAACACCGAACCCTACTAGGCCAAAACATGGCCATTAATCTAAAGAGTATCAAAATACCAGTTCCAGCACTTCATATTGGTAGCTAGAAAACAATTATATCCAACCTTATTTTGTATTCATCCAGTTGTGAACAATGAAAAAGGATCCAAAATTTGATCATTGGAGTGGGTATCCAAATCTTTGAGGAAGGAGGTCCTTGTATGTATCTTCCTCGGCCCATGTGCTCCCTTTTGCGAGGAACTGTGAAAAAATTATGACAAAAGCAATTGTCGGGCAACTACATCTTAGGTTACAATGTGTCAAAACATATCCTGTATGGGGCAAAGATAATCAGAAGAGGGAACCCACTTTAAATTCTCAATTCAGTCCCTTGGGTTCCAAAGTGTCCAGCTCAAAAAGCCATCTGAGTTCCAATCTCTTTAGGAACCGATCCCGATTGCCACCTCTCTTCAAAGGGGGGACACCATCTATGACCCTACACCTAAATTGAGCAACACTGTATTTGGCATTTCAAAAAATGTTGCACGCTGGGTGAAAAATAAACACTGACTTGATTTGAGATGTTGGAGTGCCACAGTTTTTCCTTTTATTTCTGCATCCTGGGATCCCTAGAGGCTAGGATCCGACACCACAGGCACCGCCACCGAATGGACTCACTGAGACAACTCAGAAGGTAGTGCTTTTCTACTTTATTTTTTCAATAATACAGAGGGGGCCATTATATATACTAATAATACAGAGAGGGCCATTTTATATATATATATATATATATATATATATATACTAATAATACAGAGGAGCCATTATATATTATAATAATACAGAGGGGGCTATTATACACTGCTCAAAAAAATAAAGGGAACAATTAAACAACACAATGTAACTCCAAGTCAATCACACTTCTGTGAAATCAAACTGTCTACTTAGGAAGCAACACTGAGTGACAATCAATTTCGCATGCTGTTGTGCAAATGGGATAGACAACAGGTGGAAATTATAGGCAATTAACAAGACACCCCCAATAAAGGAGTGGTTCTGCAGGTGGTGATCACACACCACTTCTCAGTTCCTATGCTTCCTGGCTGATGTTTTGGTCACTTTTGAATGCTGGCGGTGCTTTCAACAGTCTACAACCCACACAAGTGGCTCAGGTAGTGCAGCTTATCCAGGATGGCACATCAATGCGAGCTGTGGCAAGAAGGTTTGCTGTGTCTGTCAGCATAGTGTCCAGAGCATGGAGGCACTACCAGGAGACAGGCCAGTACATCAGGAGACGTGGAGGAGGCCGTAGGAGGGCAACAACCCAGCAGCAGGACCGCTACCTCCGCCTTTGTGCAAGGAGGAACAGGAGGAGCACTGCCAGAGCCCTGCAAAATGACCTCTAGCAGGCCACAAATGTGCATGTGTCTGCTCAAACGATCAGAAACAGACTCCATGAGGGTGATATGAGGGCCCGACATCCACAGGTGGGGGTTGTGCTTACAGCCCAACACCGTGCAGGACGTTTGGCATTTGCCAGATAACACCAAGATTGGCAAATTAGCCACTAGCGCCCTGTGCTCTTCACAGATGAAAGCAGGTTCATACTGAGCACAAGTGACAGACGTGACTGAGTCTGGAGACGCCGTGGAGAACGTTCTGCTGCCTGCAACATCCTCCAGCATGACTGGTTTGGCATTGGGTCAGTAATGGTGTGGGGTGGCATTTCTTTGGAGGGCCGCACAGCCCTCCATGTGCTCACCAGAGGTAGCCTCACTGCCATTAGGTACCGAGATGAGATCCTCAGACCCCTTGTGAGACCATATGCTGGTGCGGTTGGCCCTGGGTTCCTCCTAATGCAAGACAATGCTAGACCTCATGTGGCTGGAGTGTGTCAGCAGTTCCTGCAAGACGAAGGCATTGATGCTATGAACTGGCCCGCCCGTTCCCCAGACCTGAATCCAATTGAGCACATCTGGGACATCATGTCTCGCTCTATCCACCAACGTCACGTTGCACCACAGACTGTCCAGGAGTTGTCAGATGCTTTAGTCCAGGTCTGGGAGGAGATCCCTCAGGAGACCGTCCACCACCTCATCAGGAGTAGTGTTGATCATGAATATTCGAATTGCGAATTTTAATTGCGAATATCGGCACTTCGAGAATTTGCGAATATTTAGAATATCGCAAAATATATTCGTAATCGCAAATATTTGAATTTTTTTTTAAATACCTGTTCATGCAAATTTTTATGCGAATTCTTTAGGCGAATTTTATGCGAATTTTCGCAATCAAGAAGATAATGCTTAGAGATCATGAATTCGCGAATTCTCGAGTATATGGCGAATATTCGCCCAAATATTCGCGAAATATTGCGAATTCAAATATTGCCCCTGCCGCTCATCACTAAACAGGAGCATGCACAGGCGTTGTAGGGAGGTCATACAGGCACGTGGAGGCCACACACACTACTGAGCCTCATTTTGACTTGTTTTAAGGACATTACATCAAAGTTGGATCAGCCTGTAGTGTGTTTTTCCACTTTAATTTTGAGTGTGACTCCAAATCCAGACCTCCATGGGTTGAAAAATTTGATTTCCATTTTTTTATTTTTGTATTTCAGAAGAATATTTAATTAACTCAGATCTAGGATGTGTTATTTTTGTGTTCCCTTTATTTTTTTGAGCAGTGTATATACTACTAATACAGAGGGGCCATTATATATTATAATAATACAGAGGGGCCATTATATATACTAATAATACAGAGGGGGCCATTATACAGTTGCAAGAAAAAGTATGTGAACCCTTTGGAATGATATGGATTTCTGCACAAATTGGTCATAAAATGTGATCTGATCTTCATCTAAGTCACAACAATAGACAATCACAGTCTGCTTAAACTAATAATACACAAATAATTAAATGTTACCATGTTTTAATTGAACACACCATGTAAACATTTACAGTGCAGGTGGAAAAAGTATGTGATTTAATAACTTGGATTTAATAACTGGTTGAACCTCCTTTGGCAGCAATAACTTCAACCAACCGTTTCCTGTAGTTGCAGATCAGACGTGCAGAACGGTCAGGAGTAATTCTTGACCATTCCTTTTTACAGAACTGTTTCACTTTCTTGAGGTCATGCCACAGCATCTCAATCGGGTTGAGGTCAGGACTCTGACTGGGCCACTCCAGAAGGCGTATTTTCTTCTGCCATTCTGTTGTTGATTTACTTCTATGCTTTGGGTTGTTGTCCTGTTGCAACACCCATCTTCTGTTGAGCTTCAGCTGGTGGACAGATCTTCAGCTGATGGACAGATGGCCTTAAGTTCTCCTGCAAAATGTGTTGATAAACTTGGGAATTCATTTTTCTTTCGATGATAGCAATCCGTCCAGGCCCTGACGCAGCAAAACCCCAAACCATGATGCCCCCACCACCATACTTCACAGTTGGGATGAGGTTTTGATGTTGGTGTGCTGTGTCTCTTTTTCTCCACACATAGTGTTGTGTGTTTCTTCCAAACAACTCAACTTTGGTTTCATCTGTCCACAGAATATTTCCCCAGTACTGCTGTGGAACATCCAGGTGCTCTTGTGCAAACTGTAAACGTGCAGCAATGTTTTTTTGGACAGCAGTGGCTTCCTCTGTGGTATCCTCCCATTAAAAATCCATTCGTCAGAGTCCATTGTGCACTCCGCCCACAAGCCGGATACAAGGAGAACCCACCTACAGCACACAGACAAGGATCGGCAGCAATGACGGGACGCCGCAAAAGCACCAAAGGTAACAGCAGGCAGAGCAAGGCTTCTGTGTGGGACGCCACCAGAGACCTGTACACCTGACCTGCCTGCCACATAACCTTTTTTACTAACTTTTTTACAAACTCTCACCACCTGCGATCTTATGCATTAATCTTTTCTATTTAAACGCATCAACCTATTTTGGATGCAGCAACCACTATTGACATTATGCATTAATTTATACTACTAATACTATACATTTTTTGGACTACTATAAGACTATCTCTATCCGGAATTTTGTACTATTTTTGCAATATTTTTGTACTATTTTGTACTATTTTTATACGATTTTTTATATGACATATCTATTATTATTCAATTGTATACCCACCCTTATCGCTACCCCTGGCATTTTGTCTGTAAATGCCATTTTAGGTTAATAAATTAGCTTTTGATACACTGATTCTCTCCGCCTCTCTTTCTTCTTTTTTCACTGAATCCGAGATATTGAGTGTGCCGGTCCGTCCTTTAAACCCATCACTCTGTAACTCTGTCACTGGCTGGGTGAGCCAGTTAGACCTAGAGCACCTTGCATGATATTAAGATTGGTGAGCACCCACACAACCTATTCTCCTATTTCACTATTTAAATCACCCACTGTGGATTGCTCCCGGTCGCAATAATCATGGATATCTGGAATCACATTGAAAGCAAGAGATTGAAGGCAGAAACATATAAGTTTGACACCACCATCACTAACACCAAAGATAGGACCATGACAGAAATATTTTGGGACCTTGAAACACTTTTACACAGACAGCTAAAACAGGGATGGGAGATACGCTCCCTAAAACAATATGTAGAAAGCGGCAAACTCCCAAAAGGTTTACGCCTAACCAAAATCCTAGCACAAGACATATGCAACATCAATTTCAACAAAGAATGGGAATCACTGTTGATGTCCCAATCTCTAGCACTAACAGAACTGATTATTAAAAGAAGAACACAAATCCTAGAAGAAACTACAGCAAATATTAGCAAAATTAAGGAGACAGTTGAAAAACTACCAAAAAATTAAGAATTCAACATCTGGCAAGTCAGATTATGCAATAGCCTAGATCACGATCACCAACTCACACACAACACTCTCCCCCACCAAATCCACACCACTACAACTTGAGAAACAGATACGACAATCAGAGTTGGGAACGCAGAAATCATTACCAACACAAATCCCCACAAGGAAGGAGCTACTATCCACATCCGAAACCCAATCACACACAAGAAACTTCACCACAACAACACCACAGACAATACACCGAAGAAACGGGAAGAGAAAAATACGGGGACAAAGAAAAAAGAAAGACACCCCACAGGAACTAGATGAAGAAAACACAATAATAAACCTAAGCACAGTCACACTCAACAAAGCCCAAACCAACCTTTTAAATAAAGGTTTAACATTTGCACCCACCAGAAAAATTTATAAATTCGATACATACATAGGATTGGAAAAATTTATCAGGAAACTATGCCTCAAGAAATACTTTCTGAAAAACCCAATCACTAGCGTTCCAAAAAAAGAAGAGAAAGACATCCACACAGACCTAAAACAAAAATTCAAGAAATTCCCAAGAACTGAAATCAGTCAGGAAATAGCTACCTTTCGGAAATCTGTGGAAGCTGATATAAGAAAAATAAAAAACAACACGAAAAGCAACCGATCCAGACAAGAAATCCAGGCCATCAAACAACTACAATCACAAGAAAATCTGACCATCCGACCAGCAGATAAGGGAGATGCTATTGTCATTTTAGACACAGAGAAATACAACCAAGAATGCATGAGACAATTGACAGACACTACTACTTACCAAAAACTAAGCAAAGACCCCACTGATGAATACATACTAACCCTCAATCACCTATGTCAGGAAGGACTAGAGAAGGAAATACTCACAGATCAAGAAGCTAAATTTATACAAAATACACAAAACAGATTACCGGTATTTTACTGCCTACCCAAAATTCATAAATATCTAGAGAACCCCCCAGGACGCCCAATTTTATCAGGTATCAAATCACTAACCTCAAATCTATCACAAAACATAGATAAACTTCTCCAACCTACAGTCAAAAAACACTTCTCGTATATAAAAGACACGACCCAGATAATAGAAATAATAGAAAAACTAGAATACGACCCCAACTGGATCCTAGGGACCTTAGACGTACAGTCATTATATACGATCTTAGACCACGAACAGGGACTAGAATCTATGACTACTCAATTGGAAAGGAACAATCTATTCAAAACGGAACAAATTAAATTAAAAAAAAAGGGGGTTAGATACATCCTGACACACAAATATTTCATTCATAACACTGATTTCTTTCTCCAGACTAGGGGCACCGCCATGGGCACCAGGTTCGCCCCCAGCTATGCCAACCTATTCATGTCCCAATGGGAGGGCACCCACATCCAACATAGACTGGAAGCGGACCTGGTCCTATGGCAGAGGTATATAGACGACATCATCTTCATATGGCGAAGTACTGAGACAGAACTACAGAAATTTCTCAAACAAATCAATGATAACACATTAAATTTACGTTTTTCATCCAACAATAGTAAAACACAAATAGAGTTCCTAGATCTACACATTAAAACACAGGACAACAGACTCACATGTAGCACTTACCAAAAACCAACAGCAAAAAACAGCTATATTTTGTTCTCCAGCTGCCACCTACCAAGATGGCTTCTCAATATCCCTACTTGCCAATTCAGACGGTTAAAACTCAACTGTACACATGATCATCAATTTGAACAAGAAGCCAACAAATTAAGTGAACAATTCAAGATCAAACAATACCCTACCAACGAAATAGAGAAAAGCCTAGTCAACGTCAGGGACCGACAAAGACCGACCTTCTTCAATACACAAAACAGGGAGCCCGACAAAACCAGAGAGGAAGATGCACCACCACGTATTATATTGCCATACAATGTCCAATACAAAAAAGTTGAAAATAGTATTAAAAAACACTGGCACCATCTACAGAGAGATAAGACAATAGGTTCACTGATCCCCACCAACCCACTTATAACCTACACCAAAGCACCCAACTTGGGTTTAAAAATAGCACCCTCCATCAAAACACAGAAGAACAAAATGGGAGAACACCCGATGAGTAGCTGGCTCAAACTCAAAGGCTTCTACAGATTCTATGATAGCTGCTGTAACTGCAGACTCACATCATTCCCCAAAAAAACTGAAAAAATAAGTTCAAGGACAAACAAATTCACAGAGGAGATTAAGGAATTCCTCACATGCAGCAGTACCAATGTCATCTACATTATCCAAAGTCCCTGCAATAAACAGTATGTAGGACGAACGAAAAGAACATTGAAAAAATGGGTCTCAGAACACATTAACAACATCAAGAAAGGACACGATAAGCACTCCCTATCTAGCCACTTCAAAACACATCACAACCAAGACCCTAGTGGTCTTTCTTTTGCAGCAATAGAAAAAATAGAGAGAGACTGGAGAGGAGGCGATCATATCGCATAAATGTCCCGCATAGAATCTAGATTCATTTTTTAATTCAATGCTGAATTGGAATTATTTGAATTCTTATAAACAATTCAGTAACTCTGCAACCTGGGACGGGTGTTCTGGGCTGATGGGAAGTCGTAGTCCAGCTGTTTACCAACACTCCGACCTCCCCTCAGCTTTGAACCCCCGCCCCCATTCCACCAATTGATCAAACACAGACTTGTACATGTCTAGCATGTGCCCAATGCATGTCACATACTGTCTACCTCTGTATATATCACAATATATATAATGCATACCCCTGTATACATCATAAACCCCTACATCTACATGCATCTTTGTGTCTCTAAACACATACCCTTGTATACCCAATCACACTTTGTGTACCCATACACATATTTCTTATACACCATAATTAACTCCTCTATGCATCACACAAAATATACACCCTAACTCACCTTTTAATATATTTTAATATACAGTATATCACCTTTTAATTTATATCACCACATTACATATTTTAATATATCACCATATTACCCATTTATCTTATTTACTCTGCCCACAAGAAACACCACCCATCCCAATACCACATTTGCCCCACCCCCAAACGGACCTTCACCTTTTAATATACAGGGTGGGCCATTTATATGGATACACCTTAATAAAATGGGAATGGTTGGTGATATTAACTTCCTCTTTGTGGCACATTAGTATATGTGAGGGGGGAAACTTTTCAAGATGGGCGGTGACCATGGCGGCCATTTTGAAGTCGCCCATTTTGAATCCAACTTTTGTTTTTTCAATAGGAAGAGGGTCATGTGACACATTAAACTTATTGGGAATTTCACAAGAAAAACAATGGTGTGCTTGGTTTTAACGTAACTTTATTCTTTCATGAGTTATTTACAAGTTTCTGACCACTTATAAAATGTGTTCAATGTGCTTGATTGATGTGTTCAATCAAACAATTGTCACAATTGTCAACCCAAGAATGTAACCGAAAAATTAGTGAAATTTATTAACCTAATGAATAGAGATGGGACGGCTCACTCACTAAATACACGGATTGGTGCCAATGTCCAAAATAGAATCACCCCTTCAAAACAGTAAAATTTTAATAGTATTGGAGCGGCACTCAAACATATGGGTTCACACAGAGAACCAGTATAGTATGGTAAAATAGTGCAATTTAATAAAACATAAAATAATAAAAGCATACATACACATAATAGTGGGATGGATGAGGTAATAGGTAGATTGACTTATATAAAGTCCATACAATGCAAGTTGCTGAGGGGAATTAATAATGTCCCATATTTGTGCGAATAATGTCTAGTAAGCAAAATCGATTGCAAACACTATCCAAGTAATGAATAGGAAAAATCGATAGGAAAAAATCGATAGCAAACAGTCTTAGGCCTCATGCACACGACAGTCTTTTTTGACGGTCCACAAAAACGGGGTTCCGTTGGTCCGTGATCCGTGACCGTTTTTTCGTCCGTGGGTCTTCCTTGATTTTTGGAGGATCCACGGACATGAAAAAAAAAGTCGTTTTGGTGTCCGCCTGGCCGTGCGGAGCCAAACGGATCCGTCCTGACTTACAATGCAAGTCAATGGGGACGGATCCGTTTGACGTTGACACAATGTAAAGTCAGGAGTTAATATACCATAGGATCAGAGTTTTCTCCAATCCGATGGTATATTTTAACTTGAAGCGTCCCCATCACCATGGGAACGCCTCTATGTTAGAATATACCATCGGATTTGAGTTAGATCGTGAAACTCATATCCGACAGTATATTCTAACACAGAGGCGTTCCCATGGTGATGGGGACACTTCAAGTTAGAATATACTAAGAACTGTGTACATGACTGCCCCCTGCTGCCTGGCAGCACCTGATCTCTTACAGGGGGCTGTAAGAGATCAGGGGCTGTAAGAGATCAGGGGCTGCCAGGCAGCAGGGGGCAGACCCTCCCTCCCCAGTTTGAATATCATTGGTGGCCAGTGTGCGGCCCCCTCCCTCCCTCTATTGTATTATCATTGGTGGCCAGTGTGCGGCCCCCTCCCGGCCCCCCACGGCCCCCCTCCCTCTATTGTATTATGATTGGTGGCCAGTGTGCGGCCCCCCCCCGGCCCCCCCTCCCTCCCTCTATTGTATTATGATTGGTGGCCAGTGTGCGGCCCCCCCCGGGCCCCCCTCCCTCCCTCTATTGTATTATCATTGGTGGCCAGTGTGTGCCCCCCCGCCCCCCTCTATTGTTTTAATATCATTGGTGGCCAGTGTGCGCCCGTCCCCCTCTATTGTTTTAATATCATTGGTGGCCAGTGTGCGGCCTCCCCTCTCCCCCCCCCCCGATCATTGGTGGCAGCGGAGAGTTCCGATCGGAGTCCCAGTTTAATCGCTGGGGCTCCGATCGGTAACCATGGCAACCAGGACACTACTGTAGTCCTGGTTGCCATGGTTACTTAGCAATATTATAAGCATCATACTTACCTGCTGCGCTGTCTGTGACCGGCCGGGAGCTCCTCCTACTGGTAAGTGACAGGTCTGTGCGGCGCATTGCTTAATGATCTGTCACTTACCAGTAGGAGGAGCTCCCGGCCGGTCACAGACAGCGCAGCAGGTAAGTATGATGCTTCTAATATTGCTAAGTAACCATGGCAACCAGGACTACAGTAGTGTCCTGGTTGCCATGGTTACCGATCGGAGCCCCAGCGATTAAACTGGGACTCCGATCGGAACTCTCCGCTGCCACCAATGATGGGGGGGGGGGGGGAGAGGGGAGGCCGCACACTGGCCACCAATGATATTAAAACAATAGAGGGGGGGCCGGGGGGGGGGGGGCGCACACTGGCCACCAATGATATTAAAACAATAGAGGGGGGGCCGGGGGGGCGCACACTGGCCACCAATGATATTAAAACAATAGAGGGGTGGCCAGGGGGGGGGGCGCACACTGGCCACCAATGAAATTAATACAATAGAGGGAGGGAGGGGGGCCGCACTGGCCACCAATGAAATTAAAACTGGGGAGGGAGGGGGGTCTGCCCCCTCCTGCCTGGCAGCCGCAGATCTGTTATAGGGGGCTATGATATGCACAATTAACCCCTCAGGTGCAGCACCTGAGGGGTTAATTGTGCAGATCACAGCCCCCTGTAAGAGATCGGGTGCTGCCAGGCAGCAAGGGGCAGTCATGTACACAGTTCGTAGTATATTCTAACTAGAAGCGTCCCCATCACTATGGGAACGCCTCTGTGTTAGAATATACTGTCGGTTCTGAGTTTTCACGAAGTGAAAACTCAGCTCTGAAAAAGCTTTTATGCAGACGGATCTTCGGATCCGTCTGTATGAAAGTAACCTATGGCCACGGATCACGGACGCGGATGCCAATCTTGTGTGCATCCGTGTTCTTTCACGGACCCATTGACTTGAATGGGTCCGTGAACCGTTGTCCGTCCAAAAAATTGGAGAGGTCATATTTTTTTGACGGACAGGAAACATGGATCACGGATGCGGCTGCAAAACGGTGCATTTTCCGATTTTGTCACGGACCCATTGAAAGTCAATGGGTCTGCGAAAAAAAAATGGAAAATGGCACAACGGCCACGGGTGCACACAATGGTCATGTGCATGAGGCCTTAGACTGTGATGAGTAGGGTACTCACTTTTGCGCAGCTCTGTGGCGTCCCACGTGTAAGAGCGCTTACCTTGGTGTCGGTTTAGTCAAATGCAAACGGCAAAGTGTAATTGCTTAACTGACGTCATAAAATCGGATCTCCGTAAGATCGCTTCAATTATCGCGAGATGAGCTGTTTCTTTTTCTTTCTCTTTCGTATAATACAGACTCTGTCAATCGCGGCTAAAATCGTGGTAAAGCTTCGATCTTGTGATCGTGAATTATTATCAGTAGCCAGCCGTTAATAAAATCGACCACCAGTCGGTTTGCTTACATTCGTTTCAGAGGATAATTTCCTAGGTCTCTTTCAGTATTGCACGGCATGCTTAAAATTTCGGACTCTTTATGAATATCCCATCGATCCCAGACGCGTTTTGAAATAGATCCCTATTTCTTCCCACTGAGGGTACACCCAAAAAGAGTGGGAAATATCAAAAATACAAGAATGAGCAATTGCGCTGTAGTATAACAATGGCTGGGTAAGGCCGGTATACATCTCTATTCTGCACAAGGTACGGACAAGTCCTGTGGGATCCATGCCTGGTTCATTTTAATGAAAGTGAGCTTATCCAAATTGGCTGTGGACAGGCGGCTGCCATGCTAAACACACGTTCAGAGAATACACTGGCTGCAGGGCAGGCCAGCACCTCCAAGGCGTAAAGGGCAAGCTCAGGCCATGTGTCCAATTTGGAGACCCAGAAGTTGAAGGGGGCAGACCCGTCATTCAGTACGTGTAATGTTGGTGAAATGCTGCCTTCTGCTAAGACGTTCCATATCAGCTGGCAGTGCTGGTTGTTGTGGCGTGCTGAAAAAGCTTTTCCACATTTTGGCCATGCTAACCCCACCTTCTGAGGTGCTGGCGGTGCCCCAGCTGCGTTGGCGACCTCTTCCTCCTCCTCTGCCTTCGCCTTGTGCTTCCACTGTGCCCCCGCTGTCAGGTTGGAATGCTACCAGCAGCGCGTCTACCAGCGTGCGCTTGTACTTGCGCATCTTACGATCACGCTCCAGTGAGGGAATGAAGGATGGTATGTTGTCCTTGTAATGGGGATCAAGCATCCTGGCCACCCAGTAATCAGCACAAGTTAGAATGTGGGCAATTTGGTGATCGTTGTGGAGACACGCAGCATGTAATCGCTCATGTGTGCCAGGCTGCCCAGAGGCAACAATAAGCTGTCCTCTGTGGGAGGTGTATCATCTGTGTCCTCTGTATCACCGCAGCCATGCACCAGTGATGGCCATGAGCTGGTCTGGGTGCCACCCTGCTGTGAACAAGGTTCCTCCTCCTCCATCTCCTCATCCTCCACCTCGTCATCCTCCAGAACTGTGCCCTGACTGGACAATTGTGTACCTGGCGTTTGTGGGTGCAGGAACCCACCCTCAGAGCCACTTGTGAATGACTGGCTGGAAACCCTACGAAATGATCCCTCTTCCTCCTCCTCCTCCTCCTCCTGTGCCACATCCTCTTCCATCATCACCAGCAGCGTTTTTTCAAGGAGGTATAGAAGTGGGATAGTAACGCTGAGAACGGCGTTATCGGCACTGACCATGTTGATGGAGTACTCGAAACAGCGCAACAAGGAACACAGGTCTCGCACGGAGGCCCAGTCATTGGTAGTGAAGTGGTGCTATTCCGCAGAGCAACTCACCCGTGCGTGCAGCAGCTGAAACTCCACTATCACCTGCTGCTGCTCACACAGTCTGACCAGCATGTGCAAGGTGGAGTTCCACCTTGTGGTCACGTCTCATATGAGGCGGTGAGCCCGAAGGCCGAAGTTACACTGCACCGCTGACAGGCGAGCAGCAGCAGCGTGAGAACGCCGAAAGCGCTCACAGACTGCCCGCACTTTATGCAGCAGCTCTGACATATCGGGGTAATTTTTAAGGAATCTCTGCACCACCAAATTCAGCACATGCGCCAGGCAAGGGATGTGCGTCAAGTCCCAGAGTCCCATAGCTGCTACAAGATTTCGCCTATTATCGCACACCACCAGGCCGGGCTTGAGGCTTGAGGCTCACTGGCACCAACCACTCATCGGTCTGTTGTTCAAGGCCCGTCCATAGCTCCTGCGCGGTGTGGGGTTTGTCCCCCAAACAGATAAGTTTTATAACTGCCTGCTGTCGTTTACCCCTGGCTGTGCTAAAGTTGGTGGTGAAGGTGTTACGCTGACCGGATGAGGAGCCAGTAAAGGATGAGGAAGCGTAGTAGGAGGAGGAAGAAACAAGAGGCAAACTGAAGCACCCTGCAATCCTCTGTGGTGGAAGGACATGCGGCAAACTGCTATCCACCTCAGGCCCAGCCGCCACTGCATTTACCCAGTGTGCTGTTATGGAGATATAACGTCCCTGACCGTGCTTACTGGTCCACGTATCCGTAGTGAGGTGCACCTTGCCACAGATGGCGTTGCGCAGTGCACACTTGATTTTGTCCCCCACTTGGCTGTGCAGGGAAGGGATGGTTCGCCTGGAAAAATAGTGGCGGCTGGGCACGACGTACTGTGGGACAGCCACCGCCATAAGGCTTTTAAAACTCTCTGTCTCCACCAGACGGAATTACAGCATTTCAAAGGCCAGTAATTTTTAAATGCTGACATTCAGGGCCAGGGATCGCGGGTGGGTAGGGGGTACTTCCTCTTCCACTCCAGTATTTGGGAGATGGAGAGCTGACAGCTGAATGCTTCTGTGGGACATTGTGGAGATGCTTGGTGACCCAGATAGTGGTGTTGATGGCAGATCCTCTGTTTGCGGGGTGGCAGGTGGAACTGTCACCTCAGAGGTGGATGAAGAGTAGTGATGTCCCGAACTATTCGCCGGCGAACCGTTTACGGCGAACATGGCTTGTTCGCGTTCGCCGCGGCGGGCGAACATGTGCGATGTTCGGTCCGCCCCCTATACATCATCATTGAGCAAACTTTGACCCTGTACCTCACAGTCAGCAGACACATTCCAGCCAATCAGCAGCAGACCCTCCCACCTCCTGGACAGCATCCATTTTAGATTCATTCGAAGCTGTATTCTTAGTGAGCGGAGGGACAGTGCTGCTGCTGCTTATTTAATAGGGAAAGCGTTAGCTAGGGCAGTGTTCTGTGAAAAAAATATAAGGGGTTGAGTCCGCACAACCTGCCTGCAGGTGCACATCACTATGGCGAACTACATACACAAACGGAAAATGCAAATGTGATCGCACACTACATCCAGCACTCTGCCCTCCATGCTGGATGAGACATTGGTTTATATTTTGGCCAAAGCATAGTAAGCCACTCACCGCGTCAAGGTCGTCTCAATTGAGTAATCCCTAACTCTTGTTCCTACCTGTTCATGGGCCATGACAGCCACATAAAATCCAGGGAATGCAGGTCAGCATGCAAGCCAAGTACACTTTGCTTGTAACCCCGTCCGGTGCCTTTACAGCTTTCATCGGATCCAGGGATGCAAGTACCAACATGCATGCTGAACCCACCATATACTTCTCCTGGAGCCAGATGGCTAATGGTAGGTTCTATATAAGCAGACTCAGTTTTATACTGACTTTAAAACCAGCCTCCAGGACAGATTAACTGGTCAGGTGTGCTTGACTCAAAGGAGATCGCCACGCCTCCAATATATGCTACAAAGAAAAAAATATAAGGGGTTGAGTCCGCACAACCTGCCTGCAGGTGCACATCACTATGGCGAACTACATACACAAACGGAAAATGCAAATGTGATCGCACACTGCATCCAGCACTCTGCCCTCCATGCTGGATGAGACATTGGTTTATATTTTGGCCAAAGCATAGTAAGCCACCCACCTCCTGGACAGCATCCATTTTAGATTCATTCGAAGCTGTATTCTTAGTGAGCGGAGGGACAGTGCTGCTGCTGCTGCTTATTTAATAGGGAAAGCGTTAGCTAGGGCAGTGTTCTGTGTCCACAGACTCATCTGCTGTAAGGACAGCGTCCTGACAGCACCCCAAAAAGCCCTTTTTAGGGCTGGTACATCAGTCTGCTTTTTTTTTATTTTATATATATATATATATATATATATATTGCAGTTGCCTGCCCGTGTGTGAGAGGCTGCAGGCCCACAGACTGTACTGTGTGCACACCACTCATATAGGGTTGTCACAGACAGTACCTTGCAGATAAAAAAAGTCAATTTTTTATTTTTTTTTATATAATCGCCAGACAGTGAGAGGCTGCAGGCTCACAGACTGTACTGTGTGCACACCATTCATACAGGGTGTCACAATACCTTGCAGATAAAACTAAAGTCAATTTATTATTTCTCTGTAATAAATATAATCGCAGTTGCAAGCCAGTAAGTGTCTGGCCCACAGACTGTACTGTGCCCACTGGCCAGGCCACCACTCATACCGTTACAGGGTGTCACAATACCTTGCAGATAAAACTAAAGTCAATATTTTTTTTCTCTGTAATAAATATGATCGCAGTTGCAAGCCAGTGAGTGTCTGGCCCACAGACTGTACTGTGGCCACTGGCCAGCCCACCACTCATACCGTTACAGGGTGTCACAATACCTTGCAGATAAAACTAAAGTCAATTTATTTTTTCTCTGTAATAAATATAATCGCAGTTGCAAGCCAGTGAGTGTCTGGCCCACAGACTGTACTGTGCCCACTGGCCAGGCCACCACTCATACCGTTACAGGGTGTCACAATACCTTGCAGATAAAACTAAAGTCAATTTATTATTTCTCTGTAATAAATATAATCGCAGTTGCAAGTCAGTGAGTGTCTGGCCCACAGACTGTACTGTGGCCACTGGCCAGGCCACCACTCATACCGTTACAGGGTGTCACAATACCTTGCAGATAAAACTAAAGTCAACTTATTATTTCTCTGTAATAAATATAATCGAAGTTGCAAGCCAGTGAGTGTCTGGCCCACACAGACTGTACTGTGGCCACTGGCCAGGCCACCACTCATAACGTTACAGGGTGTCACAATACCTTGCAGATAAAACTAAAGTCAATTTATTATTTCTCTGTAATAAATATAATCGCAGTTGCAAGCCAGTGTGTGTCTAGCCCACAGACTGTACTGTGGCCACTGGCCAGGCCACCACTCATACCGTTACAGGGTGTCACAATACCTTGCAGATAAAACTAAAGTCAATTTATTTTTTCTCTGTGATATAATCGCAGTTGCAAGCCAGTGTGTGCCAGGCCCACACAGACTGTACTGTGCCCACTGCCCACCACTTATATAGCGTGGCACAGTACCTTGCACGCGCAGTACCTCTTATCTAAAAAAAAATGACAGGCAGAGGCAGGCCACCCCGCAGAGGCCATCGTGGTCGTGGTGCTGTTATTTCCACTGGCCCTGGAATAATGCCCAGTGTTCAGAGGCCACGTACCCTGAACCCGAAAAATTCTGAGGACATAGTTGACTGGCTTACACAGGACACCCAATCTTCAACAGCTTCCGCTAAGAACCTTGACGCACCATCCTCCTCCAGCTCAGCTTCGGTCACCTGCTCTCAAGTTACCACTCTCCCGCCCGCCGCCACCACCACCACTACCACCACAGTCACCACAGCCACTTCACTTGATCCGTCAGAGGAGTTATTTACACATCATTTGGATGAAATTAGTGATGTGCAACCATTATTGCCAGAGGATATGTCTCAGTCAGGCAGGATTACATACATGGATGTACAGTGTGATGATGATGATGATGTTGTACCCGCTGCTGCTTCCTTTGCTGAGGTGTCAGATACAAGTGAAGTGGTTGATGATGACGATGTGTCCGTGGATGCCATGTGGGTGCCCGCTCGAAGAGAAGAAGAGGGGGATAGTTCAGAACGGGAAACAGAGAGAAGGAGGAGACGAGTAGGAAGCAGGGGGAGGTCGTCGCAAGGATCTAGTGGCACAGTCAGACAGCATGTATCGGCACCCGGGGTCAGCCAGACAGCACGCCAATCAACGCATGCTGTTGCCACCACCAGAATGCCGTCATTGCAAAGCTCAGAAGTGTGGCATTTTTTTTGTGTGCCTGCCTCTTATAACAGCAATGCCATTTGCAACCTGTGCCAAAAGAAACTGAGTCGTGGGAAGTCCAACACCCACCTCGGTACAACTGCTTTGCGAAGGCACATGATCTCACATCACAAACGCCAATGGGATCAACACATGAGTAGAAGCAGCACACAAACTCAAAGCCACCATCCTCCTCCTGGTCCAGTATCTTCAACCACGTCAACCACTGCGGTCCTTCTTGCCCCCTCTCAACCACCCGCCACTCCGCCTCTCACCTTCAGCAGTCCCATCTCATCTGCCCACAGTCAGGTGTCTGTCAAGGAAATGTTTGAGCGTAAGAAGCCAATGTCACAGAGTCACCCCCTTGCCCGGCGTCTGACAGCTGGCTTGACGGAACTCTTAGCCCGCCAGCTTTTACCATACCAGCTGGTGGAGTCTGAGGCCTTCAAAAAATTTGTCGCTATTGGGACACCACAGTGGAAGGTACCCGGACGAAATTTTTTAAAAAAGGCAGTCCCAAACCTCTACTCTGTTTTTGAAAAGGAAGTCATGGCATCTGTGGCATACAGTGTTGGGGCAAGGGTCCATCTGACCACTGATACCTGGTCTGAAAAGCACGGTCAGGGCAGGTATATCACCTACACTGCGCATTGGGTAAACCTGCTGACGGCTGACAAGCATGGAATGCGTGGCTCTGCAGCGGAGTTGGAGACACCACCACGACTTGCAGGCAGGCCTACTGCCACCTCCTCTACTCCTCCTACTCCATCCTCTTCGATAACCTCCTCGGCTGAGTCCTCTTCTGCTGCGGCGTCTGGCTGCACATCAACTGAATCCCCCATGCTCCCCAGGGGCTATTCCACATCCCGGATACGACAGTGTCACGCTGTCTTGGGGTTGAATTGCCTAAAAGCAGAGAGCCACACCGGACCAGCACTCCTGTCCGCCCTGAACGCACAGGTGGATCAGTGGCTGACCCCGCACCAACTGGAGATCGGCAAAGTGGTGTGTGACAACGGAAGCAATTTGTTGGCGGCATTGAATTTGGACAAGTTGTCACATGTGCCGTGCATGGCACATGTATTGAATCTCATCGTACAACGCATTGTGTCTAAGTACCCAGGCTTACAGGACGTCCTCAAGCAGGCCAGGAAGGTGTGTGGCCATTTCAGGCATTCCTACACGGCCATGGCGCACTTTTCCGATATTCAGTGGCGAAACAACATGACAGTGAGGTGCTTGATTTGCGACAGCCCGACACGTTGGAATTCAACACACCTAATGTTCGATTGCCTGCTCCAACAAGAAAAAGCCGTCAACGAGTATTTGTATGACCGGGGTGCTAGGACAGCCTCTGCGGAGCTGGGAATTTTTTTGCCACGTTACTGGACGCTCATGCGCAATGCCTGTAGGCTCATGCGTCCTTTTGAGGAGGTGACAAACCTAGTCAATCGCACCGAAGGCACCATCAGCGACCTCATCCCATTTGTTTTCTTCCTGGAGCGTGCCCTGCGAAAAGTGCTGGATCAGGCTGTAGATGAGCGTGAAGAGGAAGAGAAAGAGTTGTGGTCACCATCACCACCAGAAACAGCCTTATCATCATCGCTTGCCGGACCTGCGGCAACGCTGTAAGAGGAGTATGAGGAAGAGGAGTCAGAGGAGGAATGTGGCTTTGAGGGGGAGGAAGACCAACCACAGCAGGCATCCCAGGGTGCTTATTGTTGTCACCTATCTGGGACCCGTGGTGTTGTACGTGGCTGGGGGGAAGAACAGACCGTCAATGACATCAGTGAGGACGAGGAACGGGAAATGAGTAGCTCGGCATCCAACCTTGTGCAAATGGGGTCTTTCATGCTGTCATGTCTGTTGAGGGACCCTCGTATAAAAAGGATGATGGAGAACGACCTGTACTGGGTGGCCACGCTACTAGACCCCCGGTATAAGCAAAAAGTGGTGGAAATGTTACCAAATTACCGCAAGTCGGAAAGGATGCAGCAGTTGCAAAATAAATTAAAAAGTATGCTTTACACAGCTTGTAAGGGTGATGTCACAGCACAACGGGAAACTAACAGGGGAAGAGGTGAAAGTAATCCTCCTCCTACCACGACCACACCGGCAAGGACGGGATGCTTTACAGATGTGTTGTTGATGGAGAACATGCGGAGCTTTTTCAGTCCTAGACATCGCCATAGCCCTTCGGGATCCAGCCTTAGAGAACGACTCGACCAACATGTAGCAGACTACCTCGTCTTAACTGCAGATATCGACACTCTGAGGAGCAATGAACCCCTTGACTCCTGGATGTGCAGGCTTGACCTGTGGCCTGAGCTATCCCAGTTTGCGATAGAACTTCTGGCCTGCCCCGCTTCAAGAGAAGTCGCCTCGGTCAAAAAAGTGTTGATTGACAGTGGGGGATACGTTTGACTAACAAAAGGCCTGATGACATGCCTTGGCCTCAAAATGGTCCCCACGCTGCTGTATTTAATGTCTGCATACCGGATGACTTTCGTGAATTCTCCGACACAAACTAGGGTTCAAGCCGCAATGTTTTAGTCACCTTTCTGCCTTGAAAACATCAATTTTTCCGGCCGCTGCTACAACAGCGGCTGCAACAATACCATTATCTTTCAGGCATGTGTACATGCCTAATTTTTCTGGCCTCTGGTGCTGCACTGTGGCTGCAAAAACAAAACAAAAACAAAAAAGGCACATACAAGTGTCAATTCCCCTTCGTGATCGTTACCTTGATGTGGTGAAGGGGCTTGCGTATCACAATGAAGCGATCATCACCTCTATGAGTGTGTTGGCAATGTTGCCACACCCCAGATGATAAGGCCGTTGCTTCATTATGATCAGACCAAAAACGATCGGCTGGATGATTTTTCATAGTAAAAACATTAATTTTCTTTTCTTTTTTTTTAAGTTGTATGGGTTTAATACATAAAATAAAAAAATCATAATAAAATCTCTTAATAGTTTATTAGAAATAATGCAGACAATTTTAAAAATCCCAATCAATTCCACTACAAAGCAAGTACAGAGCTCAGAACTAAATTATTTCAGGATGTCGTAATGGTTCGTTAATTCGACAATGGTTAATCAATTCGACACACGTCCCTGGATAGGGGACGTAACGGGGATTAAACTGATAGGAATAGCACTCATATAGGGTGTCACAGCACATTGCTCCGTGCACGCGCAGTGCCCCAACTTGGGAGTAAGAGGACCGACCAAGCTGCTTTTTCCATCTCCCGGTTCCTAAAATCAATTCAGTTTGGTGTATCAGAGTTTGGTCTGTCACTGTGAAGGCAGTCGAAGGTACCCGGCCTAAATTTTTTTTCACAAAAGGCAATCCCTGATATGGGACGTAACAGGGATTAAACTGATATAAATAGTACTAGTTAAGACACCACTCATATAGGGTGTCACAGCACATTGCTCTGTGCACGCGCAGTGCCCCAACTTGGGAGTAAGAGGTCCGACCAAGCTGCTTTTTCCATCTCCCGGTTCCTAAAATCAATTCAACACAAGTCCCCGGATAGGGGACGTAACAGGGATTAAAGTGATAAGAATAGTTAACACACCACTCATACCGCGTGGCAGAGTACATTGCACGGCGCGCGCGCAGTGCCCCAAATTGGAAGTAACAAGAAGGACGCACACAGATAAATCACATTTCTGCAAGGAGTTTGTCAACTTTTTTTATTTATTTTTTATTTATATTTTTATTGGTTTTTCCAACAATAAACAAGGGGTAACAAGGTACCAAGATAGAGGCACGCAGGCCCATCTAGATACTAAAGTTAGTACAATACATTTTAGCAAGAGATGCTGCATATGATCAAAATACACATTCTATACACCCTGAACATTACATAGTCAGATAAAGTGGAGTTGTGAGGGAGAGAAGAGCATGTTATTAGGCTAGAACAAAACATCATAGAGCGAAATAGGACAATCATGCAGGCATAAGGCGGAACTTATCCCCAATCAGGACAATGTCTTCAAGAGGTGAGAGGGTATATTCTTTGTGTATGTACGACGGACCCACCGGGTATGTACCGGTTCCAGTGTCTGCAGAAGTAGAAGGCTGTCTAGGGGGTGAACAGTTAAGGCAGAGGTTGAACCCCTGTGTCGACAATCAGGAGTCATTGTATAGGAGACCAGTTTACTTATGGGGGTTTCTGAAAACCGACCAAGGGAGCCACTTTTTGAGAAAAATTCCATGGGATCGCATCTCCCATGAAGAAAGCTCCTCGAACCTATGTATTTGGTCCATTTTTTGGATCCAGTCGTCTATGGTTGGGACGTGGGGTTGTAGCCAATGTTTGGGAAGCAAAAGGCGCGCAGCCATTAGTATTTGAGCAAATACGTATGGCGGTTTTACCGCATGTTCAGTTAGAGGGATGGATAGGAGAGCTAGCTGCGGAGAGGTTGGAAAAGAGGTCCCACAGATCTCGTTTGAAAGAGCAAAAATCTCTGTCCACCATTTATGAATAGGAGGACAGGTCCACCATATATGGAAAAAAGTTCCTTTCTCCCCAAGGCACCTCCAGCAGACGCCTGAAGCTGATTCAGAGTACAATGATGTTTTATCCGGAGTATTATACCATCTAGTGAGGATCTTGTAGCTATTTTCCTGTATTCGTACGCAGCGGGAGGCGCCATGGGGAGAACTCAGGAGACTAGGTAGATTATTAAAAGGGATCACAATATTGAGATCTCTTTCCCAGCTACTAACAAATGATGGTTTAGCAAGCATAGGAGGTGAGCGAAGTTTGCTATAAATCAGCGATATGAGTTTCCTAGGAGTGGAGTGGTGAGAGATAATCGACTCGAACCACACTGTGGGGCGATACAAATCCCCTATATTTATATGTTGTTTCAAATAAGCTCTAAGGTATACGATAGTGAAAATATCACATGGATGGGGGTTTAAAAGAGCGTTCGTTGTTTGATGGTCCATCCACTCTCCAGAGGGGAGTGCCAAAGTGTTAATATGTAGTGAGGAAGACCTAAGCCCTTGGGAGGTCGCAGATCTTATGGGGGAAGGAGCTGTATCAACAATGTCCTTTACTGTCAGGAGGGGAGAGGGAAATGGGACAGAGCAGTGCGAGGACGAGAACCATTTCCAGGCCTCTAATGTGGCTTTTATTATTGGGTAATGGGAATATTGTCCTGGAAAAACCATTTGAGAACCAAGGAGCAGGGCCCTAGGTGATTTCTTTAAGATATCTATTTCAGTTTCCACTGTAAGAGAATGTGGGGGGGACCGCAACCAGGCCACCACTCGAGTAAGAAGGATAGCCCTACCATAAGTTTCGGGATTTGGCATTCCAATCCCTCCTGCATGTCTAGGCCTAGTGAGTAGGGAATACGACAGTCTCGCCTTTTTGCTGTTCCAAATAAAAGTTCTAAACTTTTTGGTAATTTGCTCGTAGTATTGTTTGGGAACTGGGATAGGTAATACCTGTTGTAGGTAGGTTAGTCGAGGGAGGATTAGTGATGCAAGGAGGTTCTTGCGGCCGAACCAAGAGAGAGTTGGATTGGATTGCGCTAATTTGCCAATGGCCTCAAAAATGGAATTTCTAAGGGGGATATAGTTGTGGGAGAAAAGGTTGTGTATGTTGGGACTGAGTTTGACCCCTAAGTATGTAATAGTAGGTGAAGACCAGTTAAAGGGTAAGTCTATCATCAACTGGCTCTTTGTGGATTGAGAAATTCCCATGCATAGAACCAGGGATTTGCCAGCATTAATTTTGAAGTCCGAGGCTAAGCTGAAGCTATTTAGGTGGGTTTGAATTCGTGGTAGGGAAGTTTTAGGGTTAGTGGTCATCATAAGAACGTCGTCCGCAAATGCTGCAACTTTTGGTTCCCTGCCTCCCAAACATAGACCCAAAATCTCCTCATCTCGCCTAATGTTAGCAAGGAGCGGCTCTTATGCCAAGATAAATAGGAGAGGTGAGAGGGGGCAGCCTTGTCTTGTCCCATTGCTTATCGAGAACGGGGCAGATAGGCTTCTGTTTACTTGTACCCTAGCTGACTCTTGCTCATACATGGCATAAGTTGCCTGTAAAAAGGGATCAGGAAGGCCAAACCCAAGCAGAGTGTGTTTTAGGTAATGCCAATTTACCCTATCAAATGCTTTCTCCGCGTCAGTACTAAGGAGAAGCAGGGGGGAAGAAAGTCTTTTGGCATGGCAGAGGACATTGATCACTCTGGAAGTGTTATCTTTGCCTTCTCTGGCCCGGATGAAGCCAACCTGATCTCCATGTATAAGGAGGGGGAGAAGGACGGCTAGCCTATTAGCTAACATCTTGGCTAGGAGCTTGAGGTCTACTGTATGTTTAGGAGGGATATGGGCCTGTAGCTGGAGCATTGTTTAGGGTCTTTCCCTTCTTTTGGTATGAGGGAGATATGTGCTTCCGTCATGTCTCTGGAGAGTGGGCAGCCTAGTAAAGACTGGTTACAGACCCTCAAGAGATGGGGGAGGAGGAGGTTCTGAAAGGTTTTATAATATGTGAGTGGGAGCCCGTCCGGACCTGGACTCTTTCCTACAGGCATTTGTAACATAGCGTTCTTGAGTTCCAAAATGGTGAAAGGGGCTTCTAGTTTTAATTTCTGATCCAGGGAGAGGTGAGGCACTTTGGATGATGCTAAGAAACTTCCTATAGCAGACGTTCTCTTGTCAGTAGGATCCGGGGGGGAAAGGTTATATAGATTAATATAGTATTCCCGAAATTGAGCAGCGATCTGGGCAGTTGAAAAGATTGGTTTACCACCGGGAGAGGATAGCTGGTGGACATAATTAGAGGACCTCCTACCCCTGATTCTACTCATCAGAAATTTAGTGGCCTTGTCTCCGTGGGCAAGGAACTTATGTTGCATGCTCATGAAATATTTAGCTGCTTTGGAAGATAGAAGGGATTTGAGTTTCGCTTTGTATTCAGAGAGTTCTCTTAACTGGGAATCAGTGGGGGAATATTTGTGGGAAGACTCAAGACTCTGTATTTTTTTAAGGACTTCATCTATGACTTTCTCTTGTAATTTTTTCCTATAGGACCCAATATTGATAAAGTGACCCCTAATAACCGGTTTATGGGCGTCCCAGTGGGTGTTAAAAGAGATGTCAGTGCCTTCATTCAAAGAGAAATAGTCTGCTAGATGTTTGGAGACTTGGTCTACTAAATCTGGGGAACCTAATAAGGTCTCATTCAATCGCCAATTAAAACATGTAGTGTTTTTTGCGGGGGCTAGTACCTTAATAAATATAGGGGAGTGGTCAGACAAGTGAATGGAGCCTATCGATGCTGTGCTACATAGATGGAGATGTTCCTTAGAGATAAAAAAGTAGTCCAGTCGGTGATATGTGCCGTGTGCTGGGGAGTAGAAGGTGTAGTCAAGGGTGCTGGGGTGGAGGGAGCGCCAGGAGTCAATCAAATGGAGATCCCAGAGGGTTTTCCTGACAAATTTGAGGGATTTGCCGGAGTGGGATGACTTGTGCGAAGATATGTCGAGTTGTGGGAATAGGGCAATGTTCAAGTCTCCTCCCATTATCACAATCCCTTCTTTAAAAGGGTTGATAATCGGGACTAAATTTGCTATCCATTGGGACTGATTGGAGTTGGGACCGTAGATGTTAATAAAGGAGTAAATTTGTTGGCCGATGGAACCTTTAATCAGCATATACCTTCCCTCTGGGTCAAGTACTTGATCGGTAAGCTTAAATGGGATCTTTTTATGAAACCCTATGCTGACCCCACTTGATGCAGAGGAGTTGCCCCCACAGTGATACCAATCCGAATAATAGGAGTACTGCATGTTGGGGTAGCGATTAAAACGATAGTGCGTCTCCTGGAGGAACACCACTTCGGCCTTAGCTTTCCTTAGAATGGCAAAGACTTGACTCCTTTTGGAAGGGGAGTGGAAGCCCTTGACATTGTAAGAAGCAATGTGTAGGTCAGCCATATGGTGTAGTGTAGATGGAGTTACCTCTAAGCCGATGATGTCTCCTCCAAGAGAGCAATAGGGTATCGTGTGTTCTCCTCTCTAGATGTGTAAGCAGGATCAAGATGCAGCAAAGATCGCATGTTGCGTATAAAAGTGTCTCGTACCTTGGGGAAAGAACAGGGTAAAAAAATAGAACAGAACATAATAAAATAGACAAAAAAGAACTAAGCATAGTAGCAAGTGCTACATACATATGGGGGGAGTGTGGTCTTGTGACCATGAAAGAGGTCGTATAACACCTCAGAAATCTAATGAAATATCGGAGAGAATGGATCTACCCAGGCGGTAGTGCAGGTATATATATTTTAGCGGTGTAACCATTAATAGAAGATTAGCAGAGAAGACGTATGTGAACCTACTCAGGAAGGAAAAAGAAAATGGTAAGACAATAGTCCCATTCATGTAGAAAGGAATTACTACGGATTAGACTGGTGATCTCGGGAAAGGCTTCTAGGAGTGAACTGCAGCCCTCTTTTCCTGGATCTGGATGACTTCGGGGTACGTGGGACCTCAAAAGGGACTATTTTAGGAAGTTCTGGGAGGTCACTCAGATCCTGGTAAAGCTCCCAGTTCTCAATTGGCAAAGGGTCGATGTTCAAGACGTCGTAGGTAGCTTGCAGATCTGTGAAGGATGAGATAAAAACTTTTTTCCCTGCACAAGAGAACGAGAGTCCAAAGGGATAGGACCAGCGATATATGATTTTATTAGAACGAAGCCAGTCGGTCAGAGGCTTCAGTGCTCTTCGTTTCTTCAGAGTAGAGGGGGCCAAATCTTGATAAATTTCAAGTTTAGAGTCCTCATAGGATAGATCTGTACTGTTGCGTGCTGCTTCTAGAATGGCGGACTTGATCGGAAAGTTTAGGAACTTTCAGATAACATCCCTGGGTGGGTCAGAGGGCTTGGGTTTCGGGCGCAGGGCCCTGTGTGCCCGTTCGATGACTACTTCTTGCGGGAAGTCGGACCCCAGTAGTGAGCCACAGATAGCTAGGACGGTTGCTGGTATGTCCCCCGGTAATACCGCCTCTGGGATCCTAAGGAACCTTAAGTTGTTGCGGCGCCCTCTGTTTTTCTGGTCCTCGATCGCATTGTGAAGCCCATTCAGGTAGGTAGAGCATCGGCGTAAGGCGTCTGACACTGCAGTGTGGTGATTTAGGGACGTTGTTTGGTGTGCTTCTAAGGCCTCCACCCGGTCCCCGATGTGTCTTACCTCCTGTCTAAACGCCGAGATTTCTGTGAGGATGGGTTCCATAACCCTGTTCAGGGCCCGATCCAGATATTTCCTGGTTAGGGGAAGGTCAGAACTGACCTGCGGATCCTCTGCTTCGCTTTCCCTTCCGAGAGGACTGGAGCACGCTTTTGCTCTTTAGGTTGTGGTGTCGGCGCCATCTTGGTTTCTCTCTGTGCGACCGTTGCTGCCGCCTTTTTAAGAAATTTCTCCATATCACCAGGAGGAACTTGACCTTTAGAGGTGGTGGAGTGGTCCCCTTGCTTCGGGTTACCGATTTTGACCATTCTCGCCCAAAAGGGCTGTTGATAGCTTGTGTTATACATGATCCTCTTAGGAGAGCAGTGAACTATGCGGCCATCACTGTCCGGCGCTAGCTCCGCCCCCGAGTTTGTCAACTTTTGACAACTGTTTGCAGTTGTCTAAAATCCATTCAATACACATCCTGATAGGGGACGTAACAGGGATTAAACTGATGAGAATAGTACTACAGAAAATACCACTCATATCGGGTGTGACAGTAAATTGCACGGTGCAGACTCAGTGACCCTGGATTAAAACAAAGGGGAGGGAGCCAGCGTTTTTTTAACCATCTCCCCGTTCGAAAAATCTATTCAATAAATGGACCCCAGATTGGAGACGTAACAGGGATTAAACTGATGAGAAGAGAACTACAGAAAATACCACTCATATCGGGTGTAAGTGTAAATTGCACGGCGCAGACGCAGTGACCGTGGATTCAAACAAAGGGGAGGGAGCCAGCGTTTTTTTAACCATCTCCTTGTTCGAAAAATCAATTCAATAAATGGACCCCAGATTGGGGACGTAACAGGGATTAAACTGATGAGAATAGTACTACAGAAAATACCACTCATATCGGTTTTTTAACCATCTCCCCGTTCGAAAAATCAATTCAATTCACCTTTCGGGGACCCTTGGTGTTGTACGTGGCTGGGTGGAGGAAGAAACCTTCAATGACATCAACGGGACATGGCTAGCTTGGTATCCAACCTTGTTCAAATGGGGAGTTTGCGGTTGGGCAAATGGACTGTTTGCGGTTGTTTGCGGTGCATTAAAAGGGGAGTTTGGTCTGTCAATGTCTGTGAAGCGAGCGTAACCCTTACACTACCTGATCGATACAACATCATACCTGATCGTATACACACACTGGATGTTTTAAACCACGTTGTTCAAAAAAATTTTGGATTGTTAGCTGATTTATGCCCTTTATGGATTAAAACCCAACTCTGCGTCAACTATGTAATTTTCCATGGGAGTTTTACCATGGATCCCCCTCCGGCATGCCACAGTCCAGGTGTTAGTCCCCTTGAAACAACTTTTCCATCACTGCTGTGGCTAGAAAGCGTCCCTGTGGGTTTTAAAATTCGCCTGCCTATTGAAGTCTATGGCGGTTCGCCCGGTTCGCCCGTTCGCGAACATTTGAGGAAATTCGCGTTCGCCGTTCGCGAACGGAAAATTTTATGTTCGCGACATCTCTAATGAAGAGACCGAGACTGCAGCAGAAGAGGAAGCAGGAGAAGCCAGAGACCTTTCTTGGTTTTTGAGGTGTCTACTCCACTGCAGCTTGTGCTTTGCACTTAGATGCCTTGTCATGCAGGTTGTGCACAGGTTAAGAACGTTTATGCCTCGCTACAGGCTCTGATTGCACAGCGTGCAAACCACTTGTGTCTTGTCGTCAGCACATTGTCTGAAGAACTGCCATGCCAGGGAACTCCTTGGAGCTGGCTTTGGTGTGCTTGGTCCCTTGCTGTGGTGGGCAGTAGCAGGCGTACTGTCTAGGGGACGGCTGCTCCCCTTTTGCACCCTGCTCCCTCTTCTGCTGTGCTGGTGGCTCTGTGCCTCCGAACTACTTTCCTCCGAACTACACAGGTCACTCGCATGACCTTGTTTCCATGTGAGGTAGAGGACCTCATCGTCCTCCACATCATCTTCCACCCTGTCTTTACCCCTGCCCTCCTTGTCAGTCTGCACACTTTTGAAAGCCCCAGCAGTTGACACCTGTGTTTCGTCATCATCCGAGACCTGCTGCGATGGTCCTCCCATGTACTCATCTTGAAACATAAGTGGTTGGGCATCGGTGCACTCAATCTCTTCCACTTCTGAGGCAGAGTCATCAAAAAGCAGAAGAGACTGCGTCATGACTTGGGGTTTAGACTGCTTGGCTGATTTGCAAGGGGGTGAGGTGAAAGACTGATGGACATGGGCTGCAGGTGCCAACTCTGATATTTCAGCAGGAGACTGCGTGGGAGACAATGTGAAGGAACTTAAGGCACTGTCAGCAACCCAATCTACTATCGCCTGTACTTGTTCTGGCCTCACCATTCATAAAGCCGCATTATGTCCGACCAAATACCGCTGCAGGTTCTGTCGCCTACTCGCACCTGAGGAAGGGGTTTCACTTGTGCGTGTAGCTGGTACAGATTGACCACGTCCTCTCCCAGCAACAGGAGCTCCACCAGCAGCACCACGACCTGGGCCACGTCCCGTATTTGATGCTCTCCCTAAATGGGTGTTTTATTAATAGCAGAATAGAACCACAGTATGTAAAGGGTGTATCTCACATGTACAGATGCAGACTAGGCAGCAATTGAAGATTTTTGCCCAAAATGGGTGTTTTATTAATAGCAGAATAGAACCACAGTATGCAAAGGGTGTATCTCACACATACAGATGCAAACTAGGCCGCAATTAAAGTTTTTTGCCCAAAATGGGTGTTTTATTAATAGCAGAATAGAACCACAGTATCTAAAGGGTGTATCTCACAATGACATACAGTATGCAGCAAAAGCTGCAAAATTAATTTTTTTGACTAAAAAGGGTGTTTTATTAATAGCAGAATAGAACCACAGTATCTAAAGTGTGTATCTCACACGTACAGATGTAGACTAGGCCGCAATTAAAGATTTTTGCCCAAATTGGTTGTTTTATTAATAGCAGAATAGAACGACAGTATGTAAAGGGTGTATCTCACACGTACAGATGCAAACTAGGCTGCAATTAAAGATTTTAGCCCAAAATGGGTGTTTTATTAATAGCAGAATAGAACCACAGTATGTAAAGGGTGCATCTCACACGTACAGATGCAAACTAGGCCGCAATTAAAGTTTTTTGCCCAAAATGGGTGTTTTGCTACTATCAGAATAGAACCACAGTATGTAATGGGTGTATCTCACACGTACAGATCCAGACTAGGCCGCAATTAAAGATTTTTGGCCAAAAGGGGTGTTTTTAAAAACCCAGAAAATTATAGCTGTATCTCTAGCTTAAATTGCACACTGACTAATCCTGCAAAGGCATCAGATGTAGGATATTGCCAAAAAAGGTTTTTTTTTTTAAACCAGATTATTATTGCAGTATTTCATGCTTGGATTTGAATGTCACAAAAAAAGCACAGATGCAGTGCTGGTGCACTGAGCTTGCATAAAATGGCCACGCCACCTACCTAACTAACAGACGGATAAAAGTTATTTTTCTCTGTCACTGTGCAGCGTCCCACTACGTGTGTGTGGGCACTGCTTAAAAGCACTTTTTATCTTAACAATTGTGTTGTGCGGTATTGTATGACTTTATATTAATGTATCTGCAAAATCCCTGTTACCAGGCAGATTAGGTGTAATTTATACATCCCGCCACTAGATGGGGATAAAACATTGGCCATATATATACCTAGGTCAGGGCTAGTTAGAGGGCTCTCTGAGGAGAGGTCTCTCTGAGGAAATCAGACCAGAGTGGAGTTCAGGGTTGAGAATGGATGCAGATCTGAGGAGATCAGATTAGATTAGTGGGAAAGAATGTAGAGTGAAGACTCCATGACACAGATTAGTGAGTGGAGCCAACTTCGCTCTCAGGTGGTACTAAGATGTGAGGCGCAGAAGAGCGTTTTCCTTCTGTGGCCGGACTATACACTTGCATTCCTGACCAGTAGGAGAGAGTATGCCTCCTTGGAATAGAAACAAGCTTCCTAAGGAATCATCGGTGATAAGAGCCATTATTGAGGGCCACAGACACCTTTGCTCATGGTGGAGGACTTATAGCTTCTGGCAGCCACACCATAACTCTGGGAAACAGATGAGTTTGCCTGTCCCCAATGTTCAGCTTGTAGGGAAAGGACAAGGAATAGGACTGAGCACATCAACAGGAACAAGGTACACCTTACCCACAGCTCCAAGTCAAACCTAAAAAGCCTAGAAACTGTGGATTTGCAGAATCAACTCTGTTAACATCAAGAGACTGTATTTTTGTACTGCTGCAACCAAAGTCATCAACAGTAAAAGTTGTGAGTTGCATCTTACCACTGTCTACCTCATTATTACTAGTCTGCCTAGTACTCAGGAAGAGCGTGACGTGCGTGCGCACCTTAGAAGCAGAGACGCTGATTGTTGCATAGAGAGAGAAGCGAAGTGCCGGAGCAGCATGGCCGAAAGACAAGAGAGCTCTGCACCTGAAATCGAATCCGGACGGGACCCGGTCGCCGCTCCGACTTGGACCCCCACAAATATTACTCCGGAGCTACAGGTTTGTGTGCAGGAGTTATGGGACCGTCACTGGAGGAAGCGTAGTGGGGACCGCGGCCTTGAGTCTGCAGAGAGTAGTGCAGGTCAGCATGCAGTGGCGATGTCCCGACACCAGCCACCAAAAGTTGCCGAAAGGTCCGGTCTGATTGATGATGCTTCTGCCATAGCGTGGCCCACCACGGAACAGACCGCGCTTTGGGCTAGATTGTCCGCAGAGATAAAGTCGGCTAGACTTCCGCGTACCCATGCCTGCAAAAAATATAACGAGGGACTTACTCATAAACTACTGGAGGCACCGGTAAAAGATTTCCCGGTACCAGTACGAAAACTGGGCTGAGTGCTGGACTTTTGTAAGCAGCGGGGGTTTGGATTTATCCGCGACATGGCGAATAACCGTGATTACTATGTGAACCGCCGGTCTGTGAAGAGAAAAGATCTTCTCCCTTGGCTACACAGCTTATATGTGAATGAAGTGGTTGAGTTCACCCCTGCAGAGGGTTCACGTGGACCCTATGCCACTGCAGTCCGTAGGCCAGGACAACCCACAGAGACCCAGGAGCTTGATCAGGACTCTGAATCTGAGGAAGAGCCAGAAAAGGAACTTTCTACCGCCCCCGTGCGGCCTGATGCAAAATATATACCACCAAGTACTACACAGAATCAGTATGCTACTGGTTTTGCAGGAACTAATATTCTCTGGCAACCCGCCATTGTCACCAGAGACCCTGATGTGTAGCCTAAACCTCAAAGAGAAAGGGTTAGGAGAAGAAGGCCCGAGTCACAAAACCTCACTACAGCTACAGAGGACTGTGCACTGTTATTTCATCAGCTAGCTGTACAGCAACAACAAGGATTTGCCATCCCACATTATGGAGAGGAACCTGCTGGTTCTTCAACACTGAAAAATCCATCTGCAGAATCAAATCCTGTGACCAGGAGTGACCCTACAGTTGGGCTGGCTCGCAAAGTACAAAAAGAACAGCCTCCTATCTTTGAGAAAGTGAAGCAGGAACTTAACTTACCATCTACACCCAAACCGTGAGTGATGGAGGGACAACCAGAAGGATCATCCCCTGATTCCTGGGATTCTGGAAGCCCAATTCCAACAGATGTGTCATCATGTTCTGATCCCTACAACTATGTAGGTCGTTCAATAACCACTAATATGGAGCAGGAGCTGCTAATTGTTTGAGAGGACTTCTCTTATTGTTTTTGTCTTTGAGCCCCTCTCTATGTTTTTGCAAAGACTCCATCCAGGACTCCACTTGAATCCAGAAAATTTTGCACTACAGTTGTGTTTTATCATGTTTAACCCCTTTTTACCCCATTTTCAGATTATCAAGGGGCTTTGTTAACGCAACGTTTAAAGTAAAATACCCAGAAAGACTTTTCTGTGCTTAACCATTCTACAACAAAATTTTTGCACTTTTAAATGTTTTTATACATGTTTTATACCCCATTTTAGGTATGGACTCTGTCTTCTGAACCATATCATGGACTTTACTGCCCTTATGTGAGATCATTCTCTAATAACCCTTTTTGGCCGTAACATATCTACCATAAAGAAAAAGTGTATGTGATGTATTTTATATATTTGCCTAGAATGTATTTTTGTGCATAACCCTTTATTCACAGGAGGTTATTGAAGAGTCATGATAATACATTGCAATGTCTATATTCACATGTGCATATTTGGAGGTGTGTATTTGGTGTATTTCAGGACACGGCTTAGAGAACCACAGCTTCAGACATTACCGACATCGAGGGCGACTTACATTTTACCATGGGAGTATGCAGTGTCCCACTACGTGTGTGTGGGCACTGCTTAAAAGCACTTTTTATCTTAACAATTGTATCGTGCGGTATTGTATGACTTTGTATTAATGTATCTGCAAAATCCCTGTTACCAGGCAGATTAGGTGTAATTTATACATCCCACCACTAGATGGGGATAAAACTTTGGCCATATATATACCTAGGTCAGGGCTAGTTAGAGGGCTCTCTGAGGAGATCAGACCAGAGTGGAGTTCAGGGTTGAGAATGGATGCAGATCTGAGGAGATCAGATTAGATTAGTGGGAGACAATGTAGAGTGAAGACTCCATGACACACATTAGTGAGTGGAGCCAACTTCGCTATCAGGTGGTACTAAGATGTGAGGCGCAGAAGAGCGTTTTCCTTCTGTGGCCGGACTATACACTTGCATCCCTGACCAGTAGGAGAGAGTTTGCCTCCCTGGAATAGAAACAAGCTTCCTAAGGAATCATCGGTGATAAGAGCCATTATTGAGGGCCACAACCACCTTTGCTCATGGTGGAGGACTTATAGCTTCTGGCAGCCAC
Organism: Bufo bufo; assembly: GCF_905171765.1. Classification (NCBI taxonomy): domain Eukaryota; kingdom Metazoa; phylum Chordata; class Amphibia; order Anura; family Bufonidae; genus Bufo; species Bufo bufo. The sequence goes on along the minus strand of NC_053397.1, from coordinate 151,805,044 downwards.
ACCATAACTCTGGGAAACAGATGAGTTTACCTGTCCCCAATGTTCAGCTTGTAGGGAAAGGACAAGGAATAGGACTGAGCACATCAACAGGAACAAGGTACACCTTACCCACAGCGCCAAGTCAAACCTAAAAAGAGACTGTATTTTTGTACTGCTACCAACCAAAGTCATCAACAGTAAAAGTTGTGAGTTGCATCTTACCACTGTCTACCTCATTATTACTACTAATGGTTGTACCACCATTTACAGTACTGGCGTCACGACAAAAACCATCAAGGGACTCAGCCGCAACAAGCAACCTAAGCACCCCTAACATCAAGGACACCTCAACCACCATCTTGGCTGATGCTTCCCTACCACAGAGCGTGCCCCGGAGGATTTCGTGCTGTCCACCTCAACACTGTGCTGCCAGCCCAGGGAGGCTTTCTGCTAACCGTGAGTAAACTGATTAACTGTGTGTTATTATTTGGCCCCTCATCGGTCCACCGTGCACCTCACGTGTTGCCCTTGCGCTTCTGGCTGGCTGCAACTGGGCTTAGGGCAGGGTAAAAAGATTGTGCACTGCACCCACACAACTAAATCTATCTAGATCACTGAGTTCAATTGGTGTTCTGATAACAGATTCTGTCCTATTCTCTCCCTCACAGCAGCATCCTCTCCCTACACTAAGCACAGCAGAGTGACGTGCAGCGCTACGTGACTCCAGCTTATATAGAGGCAGGGTCACATGCTGCACTGGCCATTTACAGCCATGCCATTAGTAGGCATGGCTGTGGTGGCTTCTAAGGTCACACAGTTAAACGCTTGTTGATTGGCTGAACACCGAACCCGAACCCAAACTTTTGCTGAAATGTTCGGGTTCGGGTCTGGGGTCCAAAAATCTTAAAGTTCAGTACGAACCCAAACTTTACAGTTCGGGTTTGCTCAACCCTATATAACACCCCTGCTTCAATCATTTTTTTGGGGGGGCAACTGGTATATCACACCAGTAAATTTCACAGAGTTACCTTTAATTCTAAGACGTAGCTTTTAATAATAATCATTCAAATATTGGACCCTTTAAAGGGTCCAATATTTTAATGATTATTATTAAAAGCTACGTCTTAGAATTAAAGGTAACTCTGTGAAATTTATTTAGAATTGAACTAATTCTACTATATTCCCTTGAACAGGGTTATGTTCATCCTGTGAGTTGATATCACACCAGTAGAAATTATTTGTTCCAATAGCGTTTGGTACGCTGTGTGGCTGCAGTATCGCAGCAGAATCGCACATAACTGCTGCACAATACAAATGCACGATAATATACTTTATATGTTAGAAAGTATATTATAAGTATATTACACCCCTGGGTATATCACACCTTTTGATAGCACACCTATACCAGTCCTTAAAAGGACTTTTGTGGGCCTATTAGCTAGCGTTTGGTGTCCCTAACAGTCTGTCCCTGCTCCAGACAGCAACCTCTCCCTACACGGGCAAAAGACTAAATGTAAAATGGCGGCCAGATCAGGTCTATTTATAAGGTAGGGGGTATGTCCATGTGGTAAAATGTCTTAATTGGCTGTCCTGTACCACCGGATGGATATGTCATGTGTCAAAGTTCTTCACAATGTAAAAGAATATGGCGCCGGCGGACATCGCCATATGTTTGCCCGTTTGGCAAACCGCGAGCGAGCAAATTTCGCCGCGAAACATCCGCCAGGCGATCCGCAAGGCCATCTCTGCTAGGCTGTACCTAAACACAGTAACTAATGCCCAGACTCAACTACAGGTTACAATTTATACCCGGCATCAGGCCCGGCTTTCCCAGTCAAACAGTTCACCAGCCCCCAGGCTGTGCAAATACGAGTCCCTTTGAGGGATTGTGGTCCAGCAGTCCTCCCGACTCTGGCCTTGTGACCCATGTGCCACAGGCGTGACTGGCTCCCCCAAATTACAGGCTGTCACTTAGCCTCGTGGTCCCTCAGCCTACCCGGCTAAGACCACTACAAGCCTCTGCAGGTCTCTGTTCCCGGATAACACACTCCCCCCTAACTGACACTGTCTGAACCAAGGGAACACCCGTCCTGGAAGGGTGTGGATTGGCAGATACCACTTCCAGTCCTATCTGCCAATCCAACTAAAATCCAGCCCAGAATATACCAAAAACAAGCTTGTCTCAGAGTCATGACCTATCAGGTTCGGATCCTGAGACTCGGTGCTCTATTTAAAATCATTCCTGGCCAGATACCATTGCCGGTGATTCACTCCCTAGCTGTGCTCCCAGTTCATTTCCGTGTGCATTTGGATTCCTTATTGTATTGACATTGTCTTTTCTTTGTTCTGTGTGTGTTCTGTCTGTGTTCCTGCCTACTGTGCTGACAGGAACATTTTAATAAAATTGTTCCACAGTTTTTAGATGCAGTTTTTCACAGAACCTCTGCTCATCTTTGCTTCTGAAAGGCTCTTCCTCTCGAACAGGTTCTTGTAGGTTCAGTAACCTTCAAAAGCTTAGCTTGTTACTAATGTAAGACAAAAAAGGAACGGGGGGGAGCGTCTCATGTGTAGTGCTGTCTAGATGTATGAATAAATTGCTGTAATTGTTGTGCTTACCAGATACTTTTGTGAGTAGTCGCAACAACAGTAGATCGCCTTGCTGGCTTTTAACTGACCAGCAAACGGAGGTCCTGGACTGCTGTTCCAGTTCTGCGTCCCACACCGCTGACGGAATGTATAGGAAAGGCAAGTAGTGATGAGCGGCAAGGGTCATATTCGTAGAATATTCGTTATATTCTACAATTTTTTTTACTCCAAAAATCTGCAAGGTAATGATCGCGTAATATGCAAAAATGCGAATTTTCATAATGCTAATTTTTGGCACAAATTTTTCAATTGCCGAGTAAAAACATGATTCCTCCTGCTTCTTGCTTGTTGGCCAATGAGTCACTGGCCCACAAGCAACTTAAGCAGGGAGGAATCATGACTTTAGATGGGAAAATTGACGAATATTCAAAAAAACTAATATATAGCACTATATCGAATATATTAGTTTTTCGAATATTCATAATATTCTAAAACAAGAATATATAGCAGTATAGCGAATATTCGGGGAAAAATATAGAGCAATTTAGCTAATATAGTGCTATAATCTTCTTTGTCTAATAGCTGTAATTTTTTTCTCATCTGAAGTACAGATTGGAAAAAAATTACAACTATTACAAAAAATGATTATAGCACTATATTAGCGAAATTGCTCTATATTCTTTTTTTTTCGAATATTCGAAGAAGCAGGCAGGAATCATGTTTTTACTCGGCAATTAAAAAATTTGCATTATGAAAATTCGCAATCAACACTACTCCTAAAGTCAAAGATACTGCAGCCTTCTCATTGGCCCACAAGCTAGAAGCAGGGAGGGATCATGTGTACTGATTTAAAAAAAATCTTGAATATTCAAAATTACGAATATATATCACTATATTCTAAATATTCGCAAATTCTCGAAGTGCCTATATTCACAGAAAAATTCACTATTTGAATATTCGTTATCAACACTAAAGGTAAGTAGATAAGCATAAAAACAGAAGGAGAACCGTTGGATCGGCGCTGTCAGCAGGAATCAGTGAAGCATACTGGATGGTGAAGAACATTACTTTTCTTTGTCAATGCATTTCAAGGGCTCAGCACCATCTTCCTCAGGACATGGCTACTATATAGATATAAATGATCATTGCTATGATTGTTCACCCCCATAGATTTTCATTGTCTGTCAGCCACACATCCCTGGTTACATTGGGTGATATGTTGTCTACTAATGATTATTTTGTTTTTTTCTGCATAAATTATCAGAAATAAAATGTATTCAGAACGGAGCTTTGACAATTGTAACACGGCAGGATTGGTCTATTTGGCAGAATGTGACTGTGATTTAAAATACGTCGGAAAAACTTGCAGGCCATTAAAACGGATTTTAGAACATATAGGGGATATATACAAAATAGATGAGATGAACCCCTAGCCAGACATGTTTTACTGTACCATTGGGGAAATGTTAAATCGATACATTTCTCTATGATCGAAATCATCAAACCATCAATACGAGGGTCCTGAGACAAAAAAAGTCCAGGTGGATCTTCACCCTCAAAACTACAGTTCCACAAGGTATTAATGATGGAATCGATTTTGCGTGCTTTCTATAGTCCATATCCATTATCATATGCAGGGGTCCTACATCCCTTGATATAAATATTGAATAGCCAAATAACATAGGGGGTCTATGGTGACCCCAATGGCTCTCCATAGTGTATTGGAAAACCCTGTTTTTGATCCTCTCACAGTAGATGTTATAACGATAAGTTTCTATATTACACACTATATACTACTATAATATCTTGGTACATATGACTGATATAATTAAATATTAAAATAAAATAAAATGATGCCACCCATAAGATAAACACACCCATCTTTATTCCAATGAGAAGGTTTTTACTGAATTATGGTTAAGTTGGTCTAGAAATATGATGCTGTAGCTTAGTGCAGGGATAAAGGACATTTGAAACACTGCAGTCATGTGATACCAAGTTCTGATCATGTGACCCTGGTACGTCATCAGCATGTGATACATCACATGACCAAGCTCCGATCATGTGACCAGGTGACATCATCAGCCGGCGGCTATTTTAAAGCGCCCGACATGACTGACTGACGCTCTGTAATGTTGCGGACGCCGGGAGGCCATCAGACGCCGCACACTGACAGAAAACACAGCTTTAAAGGTAAACTGGCCCAGAAAGAATATCATTGCTAATATATTATAGCCCAAAGCATCTGCCTGTAACGGTCACGTCCACACACACACAGGGGGAAGGATAGTGAACAGTGCGCTCCACCCTCACCCCTGGCCCTGCCTACTTGCCTCACGAGTCCTGATGACAGGGGACAACTGGACGACAGACATCCTAACTTAGGATATGTGCAGGGAAGACAGACAAGACAAAATACGGAACATGAACGGACCGGGTCAGAACCAAGAGAGCTACGCAGTACAAAGGATTAAGTAAAGAATGGTCAGGAGAAGCCGGGGTCAAATACCAGGAGAGCAGAGAAGTACAAGAGGAGTCCTAAGAGAGTAGTCAGGTGGGAGCCGAGGTCACAATACCAGGACGGATGCGCAGTACAGGAGGAGCAGGCAAAAGGATGGTCAGGGAACAGGATCAGGTAAGTATTCAGCAGTCCAACAAATAGCCAGGAAACTAGAAATTAACAGGCAACCTGTAGCCAGCAGGCTGCCTGTATTTATAGTGGGGAGTGAGGGTCAATGGGGGACCGAGTGCACCTTTGGAACCCCGTGACACTGCCCCTGCATTAGTGATTTTACTTAGCTGGTATGACTCTTTGGTAAAGAAGAGACAATACATCTTAACCTATTGTTCTGATTCTGATATAGACGGCAGTGTCACTGGTTCAGAGTTATCATACATGTACTGGGTCCCGTAGATTTACCATCTAAAAGGTCGGAGGAGACACCACTGAAGTACTATTATGTCCTTCTGATTACTGGACCATGGCAATTAGTCAGTACTATACACGGCACTACAGACACATCTTTCTGCATGTTACAACTCATAAAGCCAACCACAACCAGGTATCCAATTCTTAAAAAACTGTTGTATGCTAATTTATGGCACCTAAAAGCAAAATAGTGTTTTATTTATATTACATCATATTACAGGTGGCTGCTACTACATGGAGATATCGGGTATAACGCCCTCATCCGTGATACGCAAGTAGACAAATATTTATCAATGTCATAACTGCCAATCGCAATATCATTTAGATACTAAGGCACTATTTATACCCCTGTTTCTGAATGCAATCTGGTCCCCTGATGAACCCGAGTACAGTAAGGGTGAAACGCGTCAGGACAATGGTGTCATCAACTTAGATCATAAAATCTATGAAATAAAGGGATATTGATATCACCAACTCTGGGTGATGTCAAACATTCTGTTTAACTAGAATATGGGATTATGTGCTATCTGACAACTAATAGTATGTATCTACAAGTATAAGCAGGAGGTAGACTAATCATTTCATGATCTGTCTCTAAACTTTATTTACTTTTTATGGTATTTTTTTTTTTTTTGTACCTTTAGTCGTTAGCTATTACAATAGCGATTAACTTATAGGTTAGCATACAATAGCTACCAGGGACATCCCGACTCAGGACCATCCAGGGGCATTCAGGAGGTTCCTGAGGACATACTGTACTATTTTACCATTTTTTTGAATTCACTCTTGGTTTTGGCTTAAAAAACGGCATCAGAAAACCTGAACGTGGAAACCCACCCTTACACTGGCCAATTACTGGGAACAACAAGCATTCATACAAATGTTTGTTTCTGATAATTGGCAAGGTGCTGATCATCTGCAAGTGTAAATGTATCTATCGACTGTCCATAGTCCAAATAAACTGTTGGGGCCCTGCAACATGTAGAGCATGCCAGCACTCTCATTCTAGCAGTTGATGTAGGCCAGTTTCTAACGTGTCTGTGATGTGTTAGAAGTTGGTGGAAATTTACTTTGACAAAAGACAAAAATTATTTAATATGCAAAAAAATGTGTTTTTGATAATGTTCATCTAGTACGTATATAGAAAAATTACATAAGAACATTCAAAGGAGTACAGTATTGTCCTTTTTTAGCCCCATGTATGTTGTCAACATAAAAGTCATCAATACGGAAAACAGCATGTGTTACATGGAGGAACATTGCCATCTAGTGGCAATCATTGAGAATATTGAATCATTGAGAAATTACAGAAACAATACACTGTACACCTCCCCATAAACAATATCCAAAATGTAAAAACAAGAGAGCTCAGAAAAGAAGAGAAAAAATGCTCATGTTTTTATGAGTTACTATCCTTTTCTCATTTTTTATTTTCTTGTCTGTCTGAAATTTCAGATCTGCTCAGTAAACATTAAAAGTTGCTCAGTAAACATTAAACTGTTCCCGATGCACTGTAGTTCTCATATACCTAATGCCAAACATACCTTTATGTGCTGTTCCTGATGTTTATTGACCCTGAAAAATAGCTTTTGATTGATATGCGAATTAAGTACAGCCCCTTGGATTCCTTTATACTATCAATATAGTATAAAGTATTATTCACACACAAAATCTGCAACGTATTCCACAACAAAAAATACAACTTTGAATAACATGCACCTGCGGATTTTGTTGCAGAATGTGAAGGCATCCTAGTGTGATTGATCTATCACAGAAGATCAAAAGAAACCTGTTTTCCAAGCTTGTAATAGGGGTTTGCTTTGCGCTTGTGTTTAGATTATTTTGCTATTGTTTTTACTATGATTAGTGCACAAAATCAGCCCAATGATATCTCTGAATATCGAGAAAGAGTGGTGGGAACTAGCTCCACTGACTAAGGGCTCATGCACACGAATATTAGCTGTTTTGCGGTCCGCAAATTGCAGATCCGCAAAACACGGATACTGGGTGTGTGCAATCCGTATTTTGCAGAATGGTCGTCCCGTAATAGAACAGTCCTATCCTTGTCCATAATACGGACAAGAATAGGATATGTTCAATTTTTTTGTGGGGTTGCAGAAGAGATATAGATGCGGAGAGCACACGGTTGTTTTGATGTTTCATTGAAGTGAATGGGTCCACATCCAACCCACCAAAAATGCGGATCAGATGCGGACCAAAAATACATTAGTGTGCATGAGCCTTAGGCTACATGCACACGAATGTTGTTTGTTTTATTTCAATGGGTCCGCAAAAAATGCGGACAGCACACCGTGTGCTGTCCACATCAGTATGTCCGTTCCATAGCCCCGCAAAAAAAAAAAATAGAACATCTCTATTCTTATCCGTTTTAGGCATTGTTACAATTGATCCGTAAAAAAAAACGGATGTCATTCGGGTGTCATCCGTTTTTTTTTTGCAGATCCACAATTTGTGGACCGCAAAGTACATACGGTCGTGTGCATGTAGCCTTAAGGTGATGTTTTGAGTACCGATGTGAACTAGCTCCAAGTCTTGTTGCTGAATATAGGTATACAGTGGGGGTCATTTATCAAACTGGTGTAAAGTAGAACTGGCTTAGTTGCCCATAGCAACCAATGGGATTCCACCTTTCATTTTCCAAAGGAGCTGTCCAAAATGAAAGGTGGAATCTGATTGGTTGCTATGGGTACCAGTTTGATAAATAACCCCAATAGTGTAATTGATCCAGAAGAGCAAAGGAGATTTGTGTTTAGAGCTTCCAATAGGTCTTTTTTTTATTAATTTTTTTATTTGGTGTTTTTATTGTGATAAGCTGTCACTTCCTGCCCTGTGAGAGATCTGAGAAGATCGGATAGACTTGCAGCACATGAGTCTATCTGACAGGTCTTTCTGTGTTTCCTTTCTGTTTGTTGTTGTGGGCAGGATCCCACCTCTCCACAGGTTCTGCTCGTTAGCTGGTTAAGAGGCTCTATTTAAGTCCGCCTCTTACTGCTGACTTTGCGGTTGATATTTTCCTTCTGGAGTTCTAAACAGGTTGTTTGTGCATCCTCTACTTCCCGCTCATCTCAAGCTAAGTCCTCCTGTTTTCTCCTTTGTGCATGTGTTGCTGCTAGGTCTCAGAGAGACGCTGGTCCCTTCACGGTGGAAGGTACTGGCTGTCTTATTCCCCTCTCCCTAAGTTAGGGTTTGCTACAGTGTCAGCAGGGCTTAGGTTCCAGCGTATGAGTTCGTTCACCATCAGAACTTGCTCATACTGTCAGCAATCAGGGAGAGGCTCAGGGATTGTTAGGAGGTTACCATTCCCTCCTCCCTAGCTTTGGGGCCTAGTCTGTTTACCTGTTGTTGATTGCATTAGCACATGGATACTTTTAAATACAGAGAAAATAAGATAAGGGACTATGAAACAGTGTTTTCAAGAGTATATTTTTTTTGTTGGGAAAGATCTACAATCCATTTTTAAAAGGCTAAAGTATTGTACGGAGAAAGAAATCAGAATTCATAGGGATATCGTTATGCTTAAGAGACCAGAAGGTATTGTACTGTATTGTAATCACTAATGATAATGCGGCAGTAGGAAATGAAGAAGAGAACCACTCCATATGTTCTGAAACTATACCTCCCAGAAAGTTGTGAGAACAACTGAGCATATTTGTATGCTAGGAGTTGTAGTTTCACAGAAGCTGGATTGCCAAAGGTTGCTGATCCCTGCTCTAGTACATTACAATTGAATCAAGAAGGAAATAGATATTTTGGAGAAGCTACAGGATGTGAATAAAGTTATAAAAGCAGTAAATAAGGGGGGGGGGGGTGATTATGGGTAGGGAATTTTATGTTTATAAAGTTACCCTTCTTGACAACTGTTTAAAACAACTTAAATTGCTGGTGGCCAAAGGAAGAACTTAAATAACAGAGAAAGTATATACCTAGTGTTGACCGCACACCCGAGCACAATGGAAGTCAAAGGGAGACCCGGGCATTAAACCAAGCACTGCTCTGAAGAGGAGAGGGTGTCTGGTTTACAGAAATAAGTTAGAAATGTAACGGGGGGCCGAAGGCGCACTCGGTCTCCCATCAGCCGCAGACCTGCTGCTTAGCTTCGGGAGCAAGGATCTGTGTTTGACCTTGTTCCCAGGGCAACTTTGCTAGCTGGGAGGCTCCCTGCTCCTAGGTCTGCCTTGAGCGCCGAGCTGATCACTTGGTGCTCGACTGGTCGGTCTGTCGGTCATGTGATGCTGGCCACATCACATGACCCTCAATCCCCACTATAAATACAGGCAGCCTGCTGGCCACAGGTTGCCTGTTAATTGTAGGTATCTGGTGATTGTTTTGTTCCTGCATACCTACCTGATCCTGTGTTCCCTGACGATTCTCTGCCTGCTCCTCCTGTACTGGGCATCTCTCCTGGTATCCTGACCCTGGCTTCCACCTGACGATTCTTTGCGGACTCCTGTTGTACTTCGCTTCTCTCCTGGTATTTGACCTCGGCTTTTCCTGACTATTCTCTACTCATTCCTTAGTACTGCGTAGCTCTCTAGGTATTGACCCGGTCTGTTCACGTTCCGTTATTTGTCTTGTCTGTCTTCCCAGCACGTATCCTAAGTTAGGGACTGCAGTCTAGTTGCCCCCTGTCATTAGGACTTGCGAGGCAAGTAGGCAGGGCCAGGGGTGAGGGTGGAGCGCAGTGGTCACAATCCTCCCCCCTGTGTGTAGTGTACGTTACCGTCACAAGAAATTGATGGAATCACCACCCAAAAGGTTTGCAAACAGCATGGGGAGAACATCTGGATGCATATTGGACTCCTATTACCTATGACATACAATAGACAACCACACAAAGGCTATATGCCAAAAGCTGGGTATGTGCAAGCCAACAATCTATCCATGAGACTGGTACAGGCAGCACATCTTACAATGGCAGCCTTGTGCACTATGAGACATTCAAAACCAGCTCTCATCTGAGTCAGCCAATAAGCCTCAAAGTTGCTTCATATTTGTTGGATGGCTTGCGTGGACCGGCACACCTAGATCATTATCATTAGGGTGACAAAAAGTTTTCTGATTGTCCTAACATAATATTCAATAACCTTTCTATACAGTTTTGTCAATCCACATGAACTCCGAAATGAGACACTGTGCACCTCCAGGAATACTTGTAATAAAAAGAAAACTTTAAACCACATCACCTGTTGTTAGGGAAGGGAAATGTTTAGGGAAAGGATTATTGCACTGTTTATATGTGTTTTATCTTTGTTTTCACTGCACATATCTGTAAAAAAGGAATATGACCTGTAATTTGATCCAATATGTACCTTTGAATGTAAATGTGCAAATTATATCAAAACCTAATAAAATGTATGAAAAAAAGACTATGAATCCAATAGATGGCGCTGTTCATGACTCATGAACAGTGCCATCTATTGGATTCATAGTCTTTTCGTAAGACTATGAATCCAATAAATGGCGCTGTTCATGAGTAGTGTTGATTGTGAATATTCTAATCGCAAATTTTCATCGCAAATTTTCCATGCAAATTGTGTTTCAGCTGAAAAACAAGCAGATTCAGCTAATTTGCATATGCCCACGATAATGCAAATTAGTTTACATGACAAAACTGTATAGAAAGGTTATTGAATATTATGTTAGGACAATCAGAAAACTTTTTGTCACCCTAATGATAATGATCTAAGTGCGCAGGTCCACCCAAGCTATCCAACAGTTATAAAGCAACTTTGAGGCTTACTGGCTCTCAGTAAGATGGGAGCTGGTTTTGAATGTCTTAGTTGCACAAGACTGCCGCCATTGTAAGGTATGCTGACTGTCTCATGGATAGATTGTTGGTTTGCACATACCCAGCTTTTGGCATATAGCCATTGTGTGGTTGTCTATTGTATGTCATAGGTAATGGGAGTCCAAGATGCATCCAGACATCCTTCCCATGCTGTTTTCAAACCATTTCTGTGGTGTCTCTGTCAATTTCTAGCCTTTTTCTGTGAACCAGACACCCTCTCTTTTTCAAAGCAGGGGGTGCCTGGTTAATGCTCTGGTGTCACTGTGGGGAATGAGGAAACCCCCCTACCATATAATGAAAGGAATAAAGGAAGTAACAAGGCCAGTAAGCAAGGATAGGGAAGATGAAAACATCCAATACAACCCTCATCCTAGCCCTGATCTCCTGACCGTATGAGCGCCCCCTAATGGTGGGAGGACTCATACACTGGAACCTGTGCCCTAATGACACTAACAATCCCTAGCATAGGGGTCAGGAATAAGAGACGACCAGTTTCATCCACGACACACAGGCATGGGATCCAGCTGTTTCTCTCCAGTTCTGCCGAAACGTTTGTTAAAATTACAGCAGGTTCGCAGGACTGGTGAGAAGCAGGAATCCCGACCTGGTCCTGACCTGCAGCATAACAAAAATCAGTTTCAAAACCCGGCTCCAGCAGCCGCTCACTCAAATCCCCCGCATGCAGCAAAGCGCAGGGCGGAAAAATGAATGATCTTTTTTAAATCACTTACTACTGCCGCAGCGCCGCCTCCTTCCGCCCAGCCTGCATGTGCCAGCCACTCCGAGTCATGGCAACACGGTCACATGGCTCAAGCCACGGGGGCGTGACTGTTGAGTGAGCAGCGCCGCGGTGGCGGGAAGCAGCCAGGGACTGTCTAGAGGCGAGCTGACTGACTGTGTTGTGTCTGACTCACACAGTCCAGACACAGCTGTCAGCAAGATTGAAGAGTCGCAGCCAGCAGGAGTCAGGACAGGTCAGGTCGTGTTATGGTAGTGACAACATGGATGGAGGGGGCCGGGGGGGAGAAATGTGACAACATGGATGGGGCCAGGGGGGGAGAAATGTGACAATATGGATGGAGGGGACCAGGGGGGGAGCTATGTGACAACATGGATGGGGGGGATAAATGTGACAACAACATGGATGGAGGGGGCCAGGGGGGGAGAAATGTAAGAACATGGATGGGGCCGGGGAGGGGGGACAAATGTGACAATATGGATCATGGAGGGGGGCCAGGGGGGGAGGAAATGTGACAACATGGATGGAGGGGGCCAGGGGGGGAGAAAATGTATATGGTGTATTTATGTGTGTTGCAAATATATGGTGTATGTATATGTAAACATGTGTCATGACGCTGCGTGTCCGCCTCTGAGTAGGGACCTGTTGTTAAAAATTTGAATCCCACCCCCGACGACACGGATGAACCGGAGTCTCCCATAGGCCTAGCAACAAAGGAAAAAGACACCATGTAGAATGACAGGTAAGTAACCAGTGGCCAGAGACAACTAAACCAAAAACCTGTTCACTTACCTGCTGCGGCTGCTGGAAGGCACCAAAGAAGAACACACCGTAGAAAACTGGAACCCATACAAACGCACTGCAATCCAACACCATAAGGATGCAGTACGTACTGTTGTGGAAATTTTATTATGCGGACATTTTATCTTAGGATGTGTGTGTGTTTTTATAGATTGTCATCTGTCTCCCTGTGTCGGATTTAGCCAAAGAACTCTCTAGCAGAGGATACTTGAGTTGAATCGGGACCAGTGGTTAAACCGTCAGTATGAAAACCTTCTCATGGGCTTGGAGACAAGTTCTCAGTGTGTAGGGGGGCGTTTGCCGGTTTGTGAGCACTAAGTGCAATGCACTGGGCTTCTTCCCTTCAAATGTCTATACACATTAGAGAAGTGAAGTCTGCATAACGAGAGATACATATTATACCTCTGCTGTGGCTTCGCTATCCCTTTCTGGATACATATCTGCTTTTAAGACATGCATATCTGCCTGGTCGGTACGGTATACTCGTACGGAATATTGACAATAGCCGTAGCAATGTCTCGCAGATAGTCTCAAACCTATAAGAACCAGTAGAATGATCTTCACTAGATACTGGTCACTTTGAGCAGTATTGAATGGGATCCATGCTGACAGTGATGGGGGATGGGCTGCCACCTGGCTGATCAGACAATGGACATGACTCATCCTTCCTTATACAGGGATGGGGTGTGTGCATTGCACTGTCCAGCCACGTTGATGCCCTCCCCTGTCCTTTGACAAGTCTCATCTTCCTGTGTCATCACTTCCTGTATCCTTGTTACATGAAGTAAATGGTCGGGTGAGTGGCCAGCCCCTTTCTATTGTTACTGTGACTAAATAAAAGGTGAGCAGACTGTGAAGGAGGGGCAGTTGCTCAGAAGAACTCAAGATTGTAACACCTTTGTCTGACTGCGGTTGAGAGATTTTTACCTTTCCTCACACAAAGCCTGATGCGAGCGGATTTCTAATATTAATATTTCTACAACAGTTGGCGAGCACAGTTAGGAAGATAATTTTTTTCCCTGTTATCAGCAGAACTTAAAGGAGACACAGCTTAATTTTCAAAAAGCAAAAAAGGCCGGCATAAGGTAATATCCTTTTCGTTACTCTCATTTTTGAGAAATTTTTGCTCTTTGTGAACTGAAATCTGTGTACTCCAATCTGCTGATATCAGGAAAAAAATCTACTGAAAGAACCTTTTGGTGTATGTGGTTGTTATCTGCTGCGTCAAGGGGTGTAAAGATAAGGTAAGTGTTTTTCCGTTGTGTTGATTGTACAGAGGTTGTATGATGAGATAGTGTGCTGAGCAGTACAAGGTATTGTGTTTTTTTTGTTGTAATTTCCTAACTTTCATATTACTGTGATTTTGTAACAGACGATTTTATAGAGGTTTATAGAAGCAGCAATTTGTTTTAGTGTTTGTATATTAGAGACAGCATTTAAAGAGTATTTTTATATTGTTAGGCTGTGAATCACCCGCAGAGTGGAGGTTTTGCTCTGGTTTCAGGGGTGGGGAACAGGGAATATAGAAACTGTTTTGTTTAATTTGGATTTTCTATTGCTGGATTTTGAAGACACTATCTTGATTTCCTTTGTGTCAAGCCATGTGGTTTGTCTGCCATCTTTAATTTACTTTGTGTGGTGTGTGAAGATATGATGTTTTGTCGGCCATCTTGGTTAGTTTGCTATGGAAAGCAATTTGGTTGTTTTTGCCTGAAATGTTAGTTAGTTAATTATCTTGTATTTTTGTATCTTTCTATGTACAGTTTGATTTTGTTTTGATAAGTTTTGTGCTGGATATCAGTTGAGTGTTCGGTTATGGTATAGCTCAGTGAACAGTCTGATACAGGAATCATTGTGTGAGCATTAGTGGCAGTTTAGCGGTGTAATCGTCCTATAGTTGATGATTCTGCTTAATGTTTGTATATCTGTGGCTGTTACACTGAATTGTAGAATTGTTTGGCATAATTAATATGGGTACTACAGTGTAGAAAGGAGGTGCTTGCAGTTCTGTGCCCAAAGTATTGGGACAACTCCTAGAAATTGGTTCCAGTGTTTTGTTTTTTGCTGCTGGGTGGATAGCGGATAAATATCAGGAGTCTTGTAGGCTGAAGCTGAGTTTGGAAGGAGAAGTGGAAGATTTAATAGTGGAAATTGTTTAATTGAGAACTCTTGTCCAGCAGGCAGCTGAAGCTAGCGCTAATTATAAATGTACTGTGAGGTGTAATACTGAGCTCCAAAACAAGAATGAATGGTTATCTGAAAGCCTGACGCATGCACAGGGTGCTGTAAGGGAATTGTCTGCTCTCTGCAGGATGACAAAAGATGAACATTCTCAGTGCTTAGTGCAGCCAGAGGCATTGAAGCAACCGTTAGAGAGTAATGTGTCTGGGGTTAGAGGCAATGTATGGGCTGTAAGCATGGAGAAGTCTGAGGACTGTGGGTCACATAGTGGATCCGACTCAGGAAAGGAGATGGACAATGTGTCTGACCCTGGAGTTGGAAGTGTTAATACAATGCCAGAAGATTCCTCAGATGAGTCCGTGGTAAGTGGACTCAATACAGATATTAGTGTGGGATCTAGTCATGCTAGGATGATTAATGTTGTGCACCAAGTCAAATCACCATGTGCCCAGACAAGGTATTGTGCAGGGAAGCAAGCTATTCGTTGTTTTGCATACACGGAATATGGGCACATTGCACAATATTGTAACGTTGCTAATGGCAACAGACACAGGTATGTTAAGTACCCCAGAACAACACCTAGAAGTAAAGTGGTTTATTCAGCAAGGTGGGGTAGTGGTCCCAGACATGGTTCTTTGCAAAGGTATAGGACCCAGGGACAGCCAATGTCATTGATCCATGAAGCAGATTTTAAATACCAATATGAACGGTTAAAATTTGAAAATGTGAAGCTCAGAGAGGAAAGAGATCGGTTCCTGGAATTCAGTAGAGTTTTAAATTTTTGTGTGCCAGAGAAGGGTAAATTAAGGTCTTTGTAAACCATTTTAACTCTTAAGACCTAATTTAAATAGATTTTTCCCTTCCCCTAGAAAAAAACAGTTTTGGGACCTTGTAATGTTAAATCCTGGTGTCTGTGGTAAAATGAATCTGAAGCTGGTTTGGGGCTGGGCAAATTAACATTTCAATGACTGGGTGGGTAGAAATTCTCCTGCTATTTTTCACGGTTTCAGGTGAACCCTCCAAGACATTGATTTGTTAATTAAGTCCTATACAGTTGTATGTTTTCCTAAAGGTTTTTGTTTTTGTATTTGAGTTTCGGTTTTTAAGTTAACATTTACTTTTTACTAAATCTCAATGTATATAGCAAGACTTTCTGTAACTGAAGTTTTCTATGTTGTTTTTTTCTCTCCTTTTTACAGGTCTTCTTTTACTAATCCATTTTTATTTTTTAGGTTTTTAATGATGTAATCAAGTTTTTTTCAGTTTTTCCTTTTTACTAACCCATTTTTATTTTTAGTCTATTATGAATTTTTTCCTTTTTCATATTTTGGCGCTTTTCTCTTTCTTTTTCTTATAGATTTGGTTAGGAGTACTGGGGGTCTCATGATATTGTGTGGGAACTACTGTCTGAATTCAAGGGTTGCTGCTGAGCGACAGGTTTTTGATCAGTCACTGCAAAAAGGGCTTTGTGTGCTGTTCAGCTTGACTATAAAGAATCATATAGGCAAAGGGAAGTGAGTTGATGAGCTTTTTTTTTTAAGGAGACAAGGTGATTTATATCACCCGGGCATACCAATAGCTGTGTGATTAACCCCATTCCCCACAGGAGTACTGTGTGTTTGTTTCCTGTGTGCCCCTTTTTCCACTCCAGGTCAATTGGAAGCCCTATCCTGTGATCAGGACACTATTCATAGCCAAAACCGAGGCTGGTATATCTCATTAGGAGACTCTGACGGCCGCCGTGTGTCGGCGAGAGCCCTTTTTCTCATACTGTTACTCCTTTTTCTGAGGTCTAACTAGAGTGAACGGAGTCTGTGTGTCGGTGCCAGAAACCCTAGGGCAACTCAGAGGTGAACGAAGGGGAGTAGCAGCCGTCCAGGTGTGTGTCGCGGGACAGTCCAGGCGAGTGTCGCGGGACTACTTTTAGAAGGCCCGAGCATGGGTTTAGGGAAATCTGGGGATCAGAAGGGTACCACTTCTGACTATAGGACAGCCAAGCAGTACATGAAATCCATCTATGGAGGAGGAGTTGTTAAGCCCCTCAAAGATTGGCACCAAGGGACTGTAGGTTCAGAGTGGACCATCCCCAAAGAAGGGACCTTTGAGGTCTGGATTGGGAAAAAGTTTGTTCGTGAATTCCCTACTAGACATCAAAGCCATGGTTCCCTCCAGAAAGCAGAACTGTGGCTGCACGAATCCATCGATCTCCAGCAACAGGGCATTCAAAAGTCCCAGATAGTGAGAACTAACACTGTCATGTGGTCCCGTCCAACTAAAACTACGGAGTCCAATAGAAGCGCTTTTCTCTTTCTCTTTCTCTATCTCTCTCTCATCCCTCCCTCATCTCTCCATCTAACCTTGAGACGATGCACCATCAATTTCTAACCTAGTAGGGAATTACGTTGAGAACCATCACGACTGCCTTTTCTTTGATGGTACTTGGGTCCGATTTTTGCAAAGAAGGTAAAAATCATGGCCAATCCATGGCCTGAATGTTCCGCTGTAACCCCTTTATTCCATCAGGTATGCCCCCAGGCAGCCCCACGGGTTATCACCCGATGTCCACCACCGGGTTCGGGAGTTTCTCCCGGACCCAGACTCAATAACCAGTGTTCATTCTAGTCAACTAGGTGATTGGGTCGTGCTAAAGAAACATCTGAGGACGGGACTAGAGACGAGATATCTTGGGCCATTCCAGGTGCTGCTGATGACGCCAACCTCTCTGAAGTTCGAGGGACGAGACAACTGGATCCACACCAGTCATTGCAAGAAGCTGCTCAACTAAGTCAAAGAATGAAGAGTATCACTTTTGTTTATTTGTTACAAGGAGACATTTGTTGATAGCACATAACGATACATTCCTAGAGGGTAATATCAGCTATAGGTTTAATATTCGCTCTGGCTCCTGCTCCTCGCTTGTTAATCCTGTATGGGTGTCCGGGCAGCTAGGCGACCGGTAGATGTGGTATGGTTATGCCTGGCTAGCAGACACCATTGACAAGAATCAGGCCCATACTGACAGGAGCAGGGCAGAGGCAGAGCTATGACTAGTGAGGGTCAGAATCCTTTTTAAACCTTTGGGTGGTCTTGGGGCTCACTGGTTTTCCATTGGACCCGGGCGAAAGGAAATAGGACATGTACTTATGTTTTTTTGTTTCCATTCCTTCTATACGCCGGAGTGAGATGTTCCTGATGTCTAATCGACCGAGTTACCGAAGCCCGAACAGACAAGACGCCCTGAAAACCAAACCATGGACAAGATGCAGAGGATTCCAAACCAGCCGGCGACCAACGCGAAACACCACCTCCTGAGTCACCTTAGCTATGTGTCAAGAAGCTACGTGTCAAGATTGACTTTCTGTTTTCCATCATCTGTTTTTTTTTTTTGGATTACAAGACCGTTTTTTTCAAAGAAGAAGATCGAGATTCATCGAGGGACACTGGGGAGCATATGACAAAGAGGAGGGACTGTTGTGGAAATTTTATTATGCAGACATTTTATCTTAGGATGTGTGTGTGTTTTTATAGATTGTCATCTGTCTCCCTGTGTCGGATTTAGCCAAAAAACGCTCTAGCAGAGGGTACTTGGGTTGAATCGGGACCAGTGGTTAAACCGTTAGTATGAAAACCTTCTCATGGGCTTGGAGACGTGTTCTCAGTGTGTAGGGGGGCGTTTGCCGGTTTGTGAGCACTAAGTGCAATGCACTGGGCTTCTTCCCTTCAAATGTCTATACACATTAGAGAAGTGAAGTCTGTATAACGAGAGATACATATTATACCTCTGCTGCGGCTTCGCTATCTCTTTCTGGATACATATCTGCTTTTAAGACATGCATATCTGCCTTGTCGGTATACTCGTACGGTATACTGACAATAGCCGTAGCAATGTCTCGCAGATAGTCTCAAACCTATAAGAACCAGTAGAATGATCTTCACTAAATACTGGTCACTTTGAGCAGAATTGAATGGGATCCATGCTGACAGTGATGGGGGATGGGCGGCCACCTCGCCCAAAAACTGAAAAAAATATGGCTCTTAGACTATGGAGACACTAAAACTTTTTTTGTTTTAAAAATTAAATCATTGTGTAAAACTTACATAAATAAAAAAAATTGTATACATATTAGGTATCGCCGCGTCCGTGACAACCTGCTCTATAAAATTACCACATGATCTAACCTGTCAGATGAATGTTGTAAATAACAAAAAAAAAACGTGCCAAAAAATCTATTTCTTGTTACCTTGTCGCACAAAAAAGTGTAATATAGAGCAACCAAAAATCATATGTACCCTAAACTAGTACCAACAAAACTGCCACCCTATCATGGTGTCAAAAAAACCAGTCCAGCAAAATCTGCCTTCCAAAAACCGTATGGCATTCCTTTCCTTCTGCGCCCTGCTGCGTGCCCGTACAGCGGTTTATGACCACATATGGGGTGTTTCTGTAAACTAGAGAATCAGGGCCATAAATAATGAGTTTTGTTTGGCTGTTAACCCTTGCTTTGTAACTGGAAAAAAAATATTAAAATGGAAAATCTGCCCAAAAAGTGACATTTTGAAATTGTATCTCTATTTTCAATTAAATCTTGTGCAACACCTAAAGTGTTAACAAAGTTTGTAAAATCAGTTTTGAATACCTTGAGGGGTGTAGTTTCTTAGATGGGGTAATTTTTATGGAGTTTCTACTCTAGGTGTGCATCAGGGGGGCTTCAAATGGGACATGGTGTCAAAAAACCAGTCCAGCAAAATCTGGCTTCCAAAAACCATACGGCGCACCTTTCACTCTACGCCATGCTGTGTGGCCGTACAGCAGTTTACGGCCACATATGGGGTGTTTCTGTAAACTACAGAATCAGGGCCATAAATAATGAGTTTTGTTTGGCTGTTAACCCTTGCTTTGTAACTGGAAAAAAAATATTAAAATGGAAAATCTGCCAAAAAAGTGAAATTTTGAAATTGTATCTATTTTCCATTAAATCTTGTGCAACACCTAAAGGGTTAGCAAAGTTTGTAAAATCTGTTTTGAATACCTTGAGGGGTGTAGTTTCTTAGATGGGGTCACTTTTATGGAGATTCTACTCTAGGGGTGCATCAGGGGGGCTTCAAATGGGACATGGTGTCAAAAAACCAGTCCAGCAAAATCTGGCTTCCAAAAACCATACGGCGCACCTTTCAGTCTACGCCCTGCTGTGTGGCCGTACAGCAGTTTACGGCCACATATGGGGTGTTTCTGTAAACTACAGAATCAGGGCCATAAATAATGAGTTTTGTTTGGCTGTTAACCCTTGCTTTGTAACTGGAAAAAAAATATAAAAATGGAAAATCTGCCAAAAAAGTGAAATTTTGAAATTGTATCTCTATTTTCCATTAAATCTTGTGCAACACCTAAAGGGTTAGCAAAGTTTGTAAAATCAGTTTTGAATACCTTGAGGGGTGTAGTTTCTTAGATTGGGTCACTTTTATGGAGATTCTACTCTAGGGGTGCATCAGGGGGGCTTCAAATGGGACATGGTGTCAAAAAACCAGTCCAGCAAAATCTGGCTTCCAAAAACCATACGGCGCACCTTTCACTCTACGCCCTGCTGTGTGGCCGTACAGCAGTTTACGGCCACATATGGGGTGTTTCTGTAAACTACAGAATCAGGGCCATAAATAATGAGTTTTGTTTGGCTGTTAACCCTTGCTTTGTAACTGGAAAAAAAATATTAAAATGGAAAATCTGCCCAAAAAGTGACATTTTGAAATTGTATCTCTATTTTCCATTAAATCTTGTGCAACACCTAAAGGGTTAGCAAAGTTTGTAAAATCAGTTTTGAATACCTTGAGGGGTGTAGTTTCTTAGATGGGGTCACTTTTATGGAGATTCTACTCTAGGGGTGCATCAGGGGGGCTTCAATTGGGACATGGTGTCAAAAAAAACAGTCCAGCAAAATCTGGCTTCCAAAAACCATACGGCGCACATTTCACTCTACGCCCTGCTGTGTGGCCGTACAGCAGTTTACAGCCACATATGGGGTGTTTCTGTAAACTACAGAATCAGGGCCATAAATAATGAGTTTTGTTTGGCTGTTAACCCTTGCTTTGTAACTGGAAAAAAAATATTAAAATGGAAAATCTGCCAAAAAAGTGACATTTTGAAATTGTATCTCTATTTTCCATTAATTCTTGTGCAACACCTAAAGGGTTAACAAAGTTTGTAAAATCAGTTTTAAATACCTTGAGGGTTGTAGTTTCTTAGATGGGGTCACTTTTATGGAGTTTCTACTCTAGGGGTGCATCAGGGGGGCTTCAAATGGGACATGGTGTCAAAAAACCAGTCCAGCAAAATCTGGTTTCCAAAAACCATACGGCGCACCTTTCCCTCTACGCCCTACTGTGTGCCCGTACAGTAGTTTACGGCCACATATGGGGTGTTTCTGTAAACGGCAGAGTCAGGGCAATAAAGATACAGTCTTGTTTGGCTGTTATCCCTTGCTTTGTTAGTGGAAAAAATGGGTTAAAATGGAAAATTAGGCAAAAAAATGAAATTCTCAAATTCCATCCCCATTTGCCAATAACTCTTGTGCAACACCTAAAGGGTTTTGAATACCTTGAGGGGTGTAGTTTATAGAATGGGGTCATTTTTGGGCGGTTTCTATTATGTAAGGCTCGCAAAGTGACTTCAGACCTGTAGTGGTCCCTAAAAATTGGGTTTTTGTAAATTTCTGAAAAATTTCAAGATTTGCTTCTAAACTTCTAAGCCTTGTAACATCCCCAAAAAATAAAATATCATTCCCAAAATGCTACAAACATGAAGTAGACATATGGGGAATGTAAAGTCATCACAATTTTTGGGGGTATTACTATGTATTACAGAAGTAGAGAAACTGAAACTTTGAAATTTGCAAATTTTTTACATTTTTTGGTAAATCTGGTATTTTTTTATGCAAAAAAATTTACTTTTTTGACCCAATTTTAGCACTGTCATGAAGTACAATATGTGACAAAAAACTGTCTCAGAACGGCCTGGGTAAGTCAAAGCGTTTTAAAGTTATCAGCACTTAAAGTGACACTGGTCAGATTTGCAAAAAATGGCCAAGTCCTTAAGGTGAAATAGGGCTGAGTCCTTAAGGGGTTAAAAAAACCGAAACTTTTTGGAGTGTAATATAATAGCAGTCAGTTGCCGTCACGCGCGTGTGTTTCATGCCCTGCAAGTGCACAGTGTCACCAGCGCAACTCATATCTGGTATCACATTCGATTCCATTTAAAGAAAAACAACAATTTTAACTGTGAATAAATAGCAGTCAGTTGCACACACGTGTTTGTGTGTTTAAGGCCCAGCTGCAAGTCCATAGTGTCACTTCAGCGCCATTCATTTCTGGTGTCACATTCGATTCCATTTAAAGAAAAAGAACAATTTTGACTGTGAATAAATAGCAGTCAGTTGCACACACGTGTTTGTGTGTTTAAGGCCCAGCTGCAAGCGCATAGTGTCACTTCAGCGCCATTCATATCTGGTGTCACATTCGATTCCATTTAAATAAAAACAACGATTTTGACTGTGAATAAATAGCAGTCAGTTGCACACACGTGTTTGTGTGTTTAAGGCCCAGCTGCAAGCGCATAGTGTCACTTCAGCGTAACTCATATCTGGTGTCACATTCGATTCCATTTAAAGAAAAACAACAATTTTGACAGTGAATAAATAGCAGTCAGTTGCACACACGTGTTTGTGTGTTTAAGGCCCAGCTGCAAGTGCATAGTTTTACGAGTGCAGCTCATATCTGGTGTCACAGTAGCTTGCACGCATAGTACAACTTAACGAATCTAAAAAAAATGACAGGCAGAGGCAGGCCACCCCGCAGGGGCCGTCGTGGTGCTGTGATTCCCTTTGGCCCTAGAATAATGCCCAGTGTTCAGAGGCCACGTACCCTGAACTCTAAAAGTTCTGAGGACATAGTTGACTGGCTAACACAGGACACCCAATCTTCTACAGCTTCCGCTCGGAACCTTGACGCACCATCCTCTTCCTGCTCAGCTTCAGGCACCTCTCAATTATTCCTGGCCCGCCTGCCGCCACCACCAACACTAGCACCAAAGCTGCTTCATTTGATCTGTCAGAGGAGTTATTTACACATCAGTTGGAAGAAATGAATGATGCGCAACCATTATTGCCAGAGGATGTAGATAATAGAGATATGTCTCAGTCAGGCATCATTACACACATGGACGTACGGTGTGATGATGATGATGTTGTACCCGCTGCTGCTTCCTTTGCTGAGTTGTCAGATACAAGTGAAGCAGTTGATGATGACGATGTGTCCGTGGATGTCACGTTGGTGCCCGCTCGAAGAGAAGAAGAACAGGGGGAAAGTTCTGATGGGGAGACAGAGAGGAAGAGGAGACGAGTTGGAAGCAGGGGGAGGTCGTCGCAAGGAGCTAGTGGCACAGTCAGACAGCATGCATCGGCACCCGGGGTCAGCCAGACAGCACGCCAATCAACGCATGCTGTTGCTACCACCAGAATACCGTCATTGTAGAGCTCAGCAGTGTGGCATTTTTTTTGTGTGTCTGCCTCTGACAACAGTGATGCCGTTTGCAACCCGTGGCAAAAGAAACTGAGTCGTGGGAAGTCCAACACCCACCTAGGTACAACTGCTTTGTGAAGGCACATGGTTGCACATCACAAATGCCTATGGGATCAACACATGAGAACAAGCAGCACACAAACTCAAAGCCGCCATCCTCCTCCTGGTCCAGCATCTTCAGCCACGTCAACCACTGCTGTCCTCCTTGCCCCCTCTCAACCATCCGCCACTCCGTCTCTCGCCTTGAGCAGTTCCTGCTCATCTGCCCACAGTCAGGTGTCTGTCAAGGACATGTTTGAGCGTAAGAAGCCTATGTCACAAAGTCACCCCCTTGCCCGGCGTCTGACAGCTGGTTTAGAAACATAGAAACATAGAATGTGTCGGCAGATAAGAACCATTTGGCCCATCTAGTCTGCCCAATATACTGAATACTATGGATAGCCCCCGGCCCTATCTTATATGAAGGATGGCCTTATGCCTATCCCATGCATGCTTAAACCCCTTCACTGTATTTGCAGCTACCACTTCTGCAGGAAGGCTATTCCATGCATCCACTACTCTCTCAGTAAAGTAATACTTCCTTATATTACTTTTAAACCTTTGCCCCTCTAATTTAAAACTGTGTCCTCTTGTGGTAGTTTTTCTTCTTTTAAATATGCTCTCTTCCTTTACCGAGTTGATTCCCTTTATGTATTTAAAAGTTTCTATCATATCCCCTCTGTCTCTTCTTTCTTCCAAGCTATACATATTAAGGTCCTTTAACCTTTCCTGGTAAGTTTTATCCTGCAATCCATGTACTAGTTTAGTAGCTCTTCTCTGAACTCTCTCTAGAGTATCTATATCCTTCTGGAGATATGGCCTCCAGTACTGCGCACAATACTCCAAGTGAGGTCTCACCAGTGTTCTGTACAGCGGCATAAGCACTTCACTCTTTCTACTGCTTATACCTCTCCCTATACATCCAAGCATTCTGCTGGCATTTCGTGCTGCTCTATTACATTGTCTTCCCACCTTTAAGTCTTCTGAAATAATTACTCCTAAATCCCTTTCCTCAGATACTGAGGTCAGGACTGTGTCAAATATTCTATATTCTGCCCTTGGGTTTTTACGCCCCAGGTGCATTATCTTGCACTTATCCACATTAAATTTCAGTTTCCAGAGTTCTGACCATTCTTCTAGTTTTCCTAAATCCTTTTCCATTTGGCGTTTCCCTCCAGGAACATCAACCCTGTTACATATCTTTGTGTCATCAGCAAAAAGACAAACCTTACCAGCGAGGCCTTTTGCAATATCACTTATGAAGATATTAAACAAAATCGGTCCCAGTACAGATCCCTGTGGAACCCCACTGGTAACATTACCTTGTTTTGAATGTTCTCCATTGACTACAACCCTCTGTTGTCTGTCACTCAGCCACTGCCTAATCCACTCAACAATATGGGAGTCCATGCTCAATGACTGCAGTTTATTGATAAGTCTTCTATGTGGGACAGTGTCAAAAGCCTTACTAAAATCTAGATATGCGATGTCTACTGCACCTCCACCGTCTATTATTTTATTCACCCAGTCAAAAAAATCTATAAGATTTGTTTGACATGATCTCCCTGAAGTAAACCCATGTTGTTTTTCATCTTGCAATCCATGGGATTTTAGATGTTCCACAATCCTATCCTTTAATAGGGTTTCCATTAATTTGCCTACTATTGATGTCAGACTCACTGGTCTATAGTTGCTCGATTCCTCCCTACTACCTTTCTTGTGAATGGGCACGACATTTGCCAATTTCCAATCTTCCGGGACGACTCCTGTTACTAATGATTGGTTAAATAAATCTGTTAACGGTTTTGCCAGCTCACCACTAAGCTCTTTTAATAATTTTGGGTGTATCTCATCAGGCCCCTGTGACTTATCTGTCTTCACCTTAGACAGCAAACTTAGAACATCTTCCTCTGTAAAGATACATGCATCAAACGATTTAATAGTCATTCTTTCTAGTGGAGGTCCTTCTCCTTTTTCTTTTGTAAAAACTGAACAGAAGTATTCATTAAGGCAGTCGGCTAGCCCTTTATTCTCTTCTACATACCTTCCGTCCTTTGTTTTTAATTTAGTTATTCCTTGTTTTAATTTCCTTTTTTCATTTATATATCTGAAGAATGTCTTATCCCCTTTTTTCATAGACTGAGCTAGTTTTTCTTCTGCCTGCGCTTTAGAAGTTCTTATAACTTGCTTGGCCTCTCTCTGCCTAATCTTGTAGATTTCCTTATCTTCATTGCTCTGGGTTTTTTTATAATTACAAAATGCTAGCTTTTTATTTTTAATGATTTGGGCCACTTCTGCTGAGTACCACATTGGTCTCCTCCTTTTTTTGCTTTTACTGACGAGTCTAATGCAATTTTCTGTTGCCTTCAATAATGCACCTTTTAAGTAGTCCCATTTCTCCTGGACTCCATGTAATCCGTTCCAGTCTGATAAGGACTCATTTATGACTAATTTCATTTTTGAAAAGTCTGTTTTTCTAAAATCTAAAACTTTTGTTTTTGTGTGGTGGGACTCTTTCACAGTTCTTATATTAAACCACACTGACTGGTGATCACTAGATCCCAAGGTTTCGCCTACAATGACATCATATACCGAATCCCCGTTTGTGAATACCAAATCCAAAATGGCCTCCCTCCGGGTTGGCTCCTCAACCACTTGTTGTAGAGATAACCCCAGTAGGGAATTTAGAATATCTGTACTCCTGGTAGAACTTGCTATTTTGGTTTTCCAGTTTATATCTGGAAGATTGAAATCTCCCATAATGATAACTTCTCCTTTCATTGTCATTTTAGCTATTTCTTCAACTAGTAGATCATCTAGTTCTTTAACTTGACCAGGTGGTCTATATATCACACCTACACGAGTTACTGCATGGTTAGCAAACTGCAACGTAACCCAAACTGACTCTATGTTGGCCTCACCAACTTGTATTAGGTTAGATTTAATGCTATCTTTCACATACAGGGCCACTCCTCCTCCTTTCTTGCCTTCTCTGTCTCTTCTGTATAAAGAGTACCCTGGTATGGTTATGTCCCAGTCATTTCTTTCATTAAACCATGTCTCCGTAACAGCCACTAAATCTACATTCTCAGATGCCATTATTGACCCAAGTTCATTGATTTTTTTACCTAAACTGCGAGCATTTGTAGACAGGACTCTGAGCTTATCATTTCTTAACCTCAGTGCTTCTGGCCTGTTCTGGCATGGTTTGTCTGAACTCTTAGCTCGCCAGCTTTTAGCATACAAGCTGGTGGAGTCTGAGGAGTTAAAAAAAATTGTAGCTATTGGGACACCGCAGTGGAAGGTACCTGGCCGAAATTTATTTGCACAAAAGGCAATCCCCGACCTGTACTCAATTGTGCAAAAGGAAGTAATGGCATGTCTGGCACACAGTGTTGGGGCAAGGGTCCATCTGACCACTGATTCCTGGTCTGCAAAGCACGGTCAGGGCAGGTATATCACCTACACTGCGCATTGGGTAAACCTGCTGACGGCTGCCAAGCATGGAATGCGTGGCTCTGCAGAGGAGTTGGTGACACCGCCACGACTTGCAGGCAGGCCTGCTGCCACCTCCTCTACTCCTCCTACTCCATCCTCTTCCATAACCTCCTCAGCTGAGTCCTCTTCTGCTTCTGCGTCTTGCTCCACATTAACGGCACCCCCCCAGCTCCCCAGGGGCTATTCCACATCCCGGATACGACAGTGTCACGCCATCTTGGGGTTGACTTTCCTGAAAGCAGAGAGTCACACCGGACCAGCACTCCTGTCTGCCCTGAACACACAGGTGGATCAGTGGCTGACTCCGCACCAACTGGAGATCGGCAAAGTGGTGTGTGACAACGGAAGCAATTTTGGGGCGGCATTGAATTTGGGCAAGTTGACACATGTGCCGTGCATGGCACATGTGTGTAATCTGACCGAACAACGCTTTGTGCATAAGTACCCAGGCTTACGGGACGTCCTCAAGCAGGCCAGGAAGGTGTGTGGACATTTCAGGCGTTCCTACATGGCCATGGCACACTTTTCAGATATCCAGCGGCGAAACAACATGCCAGTGAGGCGCTTGATTTGAGACAGCCCGACACGTTGGAATTCAACACTCCTAATGTTCGACCGCCTGCTCCAACAAGAAAAAGCCGTCAACGAGTATTTGTATGACTGGGGTGCTAGGACAGCCTCTGCGGAGCTGGGAATTTTTTTGCCACGTTACTGGACGCTCTTGCGCAATGCCTGTAGGCTCATGCGTCCTTTTGAGGAGGTGACAAACCTAGTCAGTCGCACCGAAGGCACCATCAGCGACATCATCCCATTTGTTTTCTTCCTGGAGCGTGCCCTGCGAAGAGTGCTGGATCAGGCCGTATATGAGCGTGAAGAGGAAGAGGTCACCATCACCACCAGAAACAGCCTTATCAGCATCGCTTGCTGGACCTGCGGCAATGCTGAAAGAGGAGTGTGAGGAAGAGGAGTCAGAGGAGGAATGTGGCTTTGAGGAGGAGGAGGAAGACCAACCACAGCAGGCATCCCAGTGTGCTCCTTGTCACCTATCTGGTACCCATGGTGTTGTGCGTGGCTGGGGGGAAGAACAGACTTTCAGTGAGATCACTGAGGACGAGGAACAGGACATGAGTAGCTCGGCATCCAACCTTGTGCAAATGGGGTCTTTCATGCTGTCGTGCCTGTTGAGGGACCTGCGTATAAAAAGGCTGAAAGAGAATGACCTGTACTGGGTGGCTACGCTACTAGATCCTCGGTATAAGCAGAAAGTGCCTGAAATGTTACCAAATTACAGCAAGTCGGAAAGGATGCAGCAGTTCCAAAATAAATTTTGAAGTATGCTTTACACAGCATATAAGGGTGATGTCACAGCACAACGGGAATCTAACAGGGGAAGAGGTGAAAGTAATCCTCCTCCTCCCACGACCACGCTGGCAAGGACAGTGTAACGGTCGCGTACACACACACACACAGGGGGGAGGGAAGTGACCACTGCACTCCACCCTTACCCCTGGCCCTGCCTACTTGCCTCGCGAGTCCTTATGACAGGGGACAACTGGACGGCAATCCCTAACTTGGAGTAAGTGCAGGGATGACAGACAGACAAACAACAGGACGTGAATGGACCGAGTCAATACCAGGAAAGCTGCAAGGTACAAATGGAGCAAGCAGAGAATTGTCAGGAGAAGCCGGGGTCATAAATACCAGGAGAGCTGAGAAGTACAAGAGGAGTCCTAAGAGAGTAGTCAGGTGGGAGCCGAGGTCACAATACCAGGACGGAAGCGCAGTACAGGAGGATCAGGCAAAAGGATGGTCAGGGAACAGGATCAGGTAAGTATTCAGCAGTCCAACAAATAGCCAGGAACCTAGAAATTAACAGGCAACCTGTAGACAGCAGGCTGCCTGTATTTATAGTGGGGAGTGAGGGTCATGTGACGTGGCCAGCGTCACATGACCGACAGACCAACCAGTCGAGCACCGAGTGATCAGCTCGGTGCTCAAGGCAGACTAGGAGCAGGGAGCCACCCAGCTAGTAAAGCTGCCCTGGGAATGAGGTCAAACACAGAACCTCATTCCAAAAGCTAAGCAACAGTTCTGCGGGCAATGGGGGACCGAGTGCACCTTCGGAACCCCGTGACAGTACCCCCCCTTTTACGAGGGGCCACCGGACCCAAGACTTCAGGCGATGGCTTTTCAGGGTGTTCTAAATGAAATTTATGAACAAGTCTAGGAGCATGAACCTCCCTGGCAGGTACCCAAGATCTCTCTTCAGGTCCATACCCCTTCCAGTGAATCAGGTACTGCAAGGAATTACGCACCTTCCTGACATCCACTATTTTAGACACCACATACTCGACAGCATCATTAACAAGAACCGGCGGAGGCGAGGCTTTTGATGGTACTACCGGTTCAAAATATTTTTTAAGCAGAGATTTATGGAACACATTATGAATGTGGAATGACTCAGGTAGCTCCAACCTAAAAGATACCGGGTTAATCACTTCCGTGATCTTATATGGTCCAATAAAACGAGGAGCAAATTTTTTAGAAGTAACCTTGAGAGATAGATTCTTGGAGGACAACCATACTTTATCCCCAACCTGAAAGTTTACCCCCCTTGAACGTCTCCTATCGGCCTTGAGTTTTTGAGAACATTGAGCCTTTTCTAGGTTCGATTGAACCCGGGCCCAAACTGTGCACAGTTCAGAGGAGAGTTTATCCGCTTCAGGGTTAGAGGAGGAGACGGACGACCCAGAATGAAAACGGGGATGAAAACCATGGTTACAAAAGAAAGGGGAGACCCCAGCAGAAGAATTGACACGGTTATTCAAAGCAAATTCAGCCAACGGAAGGAATTTGACCCATAATTGCTGGTCATCAGCAACATACAACCTCAAGAATTGTTCCACAGACTGATTAAGGCGTTCAGTCTGCCCATTACTCTCAGGATGGTAGGCGGAAGAAAAAGACAATTAAATTTTACATCTTTGACAGAAGGCCCTCCAGAATTTGGACACAAACTGCACACCCCTATCAGAAACAATATTTTCCGGGATGCCATGTAAACGAGCAATCTCTCTCACAAAAATATACGCCAGGGTTTTAGCATTCGGAAGTTTAGACAGGGGAATGAAATGAACCATCTTGCTAAACCTATCGACCACTACCCAAACCACAGTCTTACCCTCCGCCAGCGGTAGGTCAGTTATAAAGTCCATCGAGATATGGGACCAGGGTCTACTGGGAATGGGTAGGGGTCGTAGGTTACCAGCAGGGCGAGTCCTAGGTGTCTTGGACCTGGCACAAACCTCACAGGCTGACACGTAGGACTTGACATCCCTAGTTAGAGTGGGCCACCAATAAGATCTAGAAACCAGATCCTTAGTGCCCTCAACACACGGATGTCCACAAAAGGCAGAATCGTGACACTCACCCAACAGCTGGAGACGAAATTGTACGGGAACAAACAACTTATCTGTTGGGGTGGATACCGGTGCCAGATGTTGTTTCAGACCTAATGCGAGCCGAGATATCCTGGGTAAGAGCTGCTAAGAAGATTTTTGCTGGTAGGATGGATTCAGGTGGTACCTCAGTAGGTTGAAAAGCCTGGAAGCTCCGAGATAATGCGACCGCCTTCACATTTTTACTTCCCGGCCTGAACGTGATGGAAAAATCAAAACGAGTAAAAAACAGAGCCCATCTGGCTTGACGGGGATTCAACCTCTTAGCAGACTCGAGAAACATAAGGTTTTTATGGTCAGTGACAACAGTTACACAATGTCTTGCCCCCTCCAGGAAATGCCTCCACTCCTCAAATGCCCCTTTAATGGCCAGCAGCTCCCTATTCCCTATGTCGTAGTTTCTCTCCGTGGGAGAGAATTTCCTGGAGAAGAAGGCACATGGTCTCAGATTAGTGAGGCTAGCAGGACCTTGTGAAAGGACTGCTCCTACGCCGTCCTCGGACGCATCCACCTCCACAATAAAAGGTTTCTCCTGATCAGGCTGGATCAGAATAGGAGCGCTACTAAATGCCTTTTTTAATTTTTCAAATGAAGAAATGGCCTCAGTAGACCAATTCTCCAAATCCGCCCCTTTCTTAGTAAGGTCGGTCAACGGTTTAGCAATTACGGAAAAATTCATAATAAATTTACGATAGTAATTGGCGAAACCTAAGAACCGTTGTAAGGCCTTTAAGGATGAAGGTCTTACCCATTCCTTAATTGCTAGTACCTTACCAGGATCCATCTGGAAGGCGTGAGGAGTCAGAACATGCCCTAGAAACAGAATCTCCTGTACACCAAAGACACATTTCTCTTGTTTAGCGGAAAGCTGATTCTCCCTCAACACCTCTAATACTTGTTTAACATGAGACACATGGGATTCGAAGTCAGGAGAGAATATCAAAATGTCGTCAAGATAGACAATAACAAATTTACCTAAGTACTCCCTAAGAATGTCATTCATGAAGTTTTGGAACACAGCTGGGGCATTGCTGAGACCAAAAGGCATCACTTGATATTCAAAGTGTCCTACCGAGTATTGAACGCCGTCTTCCATTCGTCTCCCTCCTTGATTCGGATTAGATTGTATGCCCCTTTCAGGTCAATTTTGGAAAACCAGGTTGCCCCCAGAACCTGGTGAAATAAATCCGGAATCAATGGGAGGGAGTATCTATTCTGGACAGTGATTTTATTTAATCTCCGGTAATCGATACATGTCCTAAGACCCCCATCTTTTTTCTTAACGAAGAAAAACCCCGCCCCCATAGGAGAGACAGAAGGTCTAATATGCCCTTTACCAAGGCTCTCCTTAATAAAATCTTCCATGGCCTTGCGTTCGGGCATAGAAAGATTATAAATTCGTCCTTTAGGAAACTTGGCCCCCTCTACTAGCTCTATGGTACAATCATAAGGTCTATGGGGGGGTAGAACCTCCGGGGTTGGTGATGAGAATACATCAGAATATTCTCTAACAACAGAGGGTAAAGTATCAGACTTTACTGAGACCCCAGCCTGTACCACGGACAAGCACGAGTCACACTTAGGCCCCCATCTCACCAACTCCCCATTGGACCAATCTATAGTGGGGTTATGTAGTCGGAGCCAAGGCAACCCTAGTACCACCTCAGCAGGTAGGTTCTCCAGGACTAGAAGCGAACATCTCTCTGAGTGGCACACACCCACGGTTAGAGAAATCTCCGAGGTACATAAGCTCACCGTACCACCAATAAGAGGAGTAGCATCAATAGCCATGACATGGATAGGAGTTGGTAAGGCAAACATAGGAATACCCAATCTTACAACATACTCAGAGTCAATAAAGCTAGCCGCTGAGCCAGAATCAATAAAGGCCTTACCCGGCCATTTATCTACTCCCAGAGAAATCGTAATGGGTACCGAAAGCTTACATTTAGAAAATTCAGGGTGTACCTGGTCTTTAGGTTGCCTTGTCTTAGGAGACTTGACAGAGAGGACCTTCTTAGGACACTGGTTGATCCAATGGTCAGGATCTCCACAGTAAAAGCATTCTCCACGTCTGCGGCGAAGATACCCTCGGGTCATGCCAACCTGCATGGGTTCCTCGGTGGAGACCTCAGCATTGTCTCTGGGATAGGCCTCTGGCTGGACCACCATCTGGGAAGAGAACTGTTGTTCCTGTCGTCTCTCTCTAACCCGTCGGTCAAGTCGGACAACAAGGGTCATCATCTCCTCTAAGGTCTCTGGAAGTTGATAACTGACCAGAAGATCCTTTAATTTATCAGACAGACCTGACCTGAACTGACTCTTCAGGGCTGGTTCGTTCCATCCTGAGGGGACACACCACCTTCTGAATTGGGTGCAATAATCCTCCGCTGGTAAATTGCCCTGAACCAGTGCCTTGAGAGCCGTCTCGGCTACTAGAGCCCTGTCTGGTTCATCATAGAGGGTACCCAAGGCCTGAAAGAACCCCTCCACAGAATATAAACAACTGGTGTCAGCAGGTAAAGAGAATGCCCAGTCCTGGGGATCACCCTGTAATCGGGTTCTGGGAGCTTAATCTGGGGCTCAAAATGCGGACTGGAGGCCTGAGGAGTGGAAGAACCTTGCCCTAACTCAAAAGAACTGAGTTTTTCCCCTAACTCCTGCACCCTCTGCGTCAGATTAGAGACATGGTCAGTCAGGGTCACCAGAGGATTCATAATACAGTGGTTATTGGGCCTGTTAATCTGTAACGGTCGCGTACACACACACACACAGGGGGGAGGGAAGTGACCACTGCACTCCACCCTTACCCCTGGCCCTGCCTACTTGCCTCGCGAGTCCTTATGACAGGGGACAACTGGACGGCAATCCCTAACTTGGAGTAAGTGCAGGGATGACAGACAGACAAACAACAGGACGTGAATGGACCGAGTCAATACCAGGAAAGCTGCAAGGTACAAATGGAGCAAGCAGAGAATTGTCAGGAGAAGCCGGGGTCATAAATACCAGGAGAGCTGAGAAGTACAAGAGGAGTCCTAAGAGAGTAGTCAGGTGGGAGCCGAGGTCACAATACCAGGACGGAAGCGCAGTACAGGAGGATCAGGCAAAAGGATGGTCAGGGAACAGGATCAGGTAAGTATTCAGCAGTTCAACAAATAGCCAGGAACCTAGAAATTAACAGGCAACCTGTAGCCAGCAGGCTGCCTGTATTTATAGTGGGGAGTGAGGGTCATGTGACGTGGCCAGCGTCACATGACCGACAGACCAACCAGTCGAGCACCGAGTGATCAGCTCGGTGCTCAAGGCAGACTAGGAGCAGGGAGCCACCCAGCTAGTAAAGCCGCCCTGGGAATGAGGTCAAACACAGAACCTCATTCCAAAAGCTAAGCAACAGTTCTGCGGGCAATGGGGGACCGAGTGCACCTTCGGAACCCCGTGACAGGCAGGACGCTTTACAGACGTGTTGTTGATGGAGGACATGCAGAGCTTTTTAAGTCCTACGCATCACCACAGCCCTTCGGGGTCCACCCTCAGAGAACGACTCGACCGACAGGTAGCAGACTACCTCGCCTTAACTGCAGATATCGACACTCTGAGGAGCGATGAACCCCTTGACTACTGGGTGTGCAGGCTTGACCTGTGGCCTGAGCTATCCCAATTTGCAATAGAACTTCTGGCCTCCCCTGCTTCAAGTGTCCTGTCAGAAAGGACCTTTAGTGCAGCAGGAGGTATTGTCACTGAGAAGAGAAGTCGCCTAGGTCAAAAAAGTCTAGATTACCTCACCTTTATTAAGATGAATGAGGGATAGATCCCGAAGGGACTGACAGTGGGCGATACATTCGACTAAAAAAGGCCTGATGAGATGAGCTGCCTTGGGCTAAAAATGGTCCACACGCTGCTGTATTTTATCTCTGAATGCCTGATGACTTGCGTGACTTATCCGCCACCAACTAGGGTTCAAGCCGCAATGTTTTAGGGCACTTTCTGCCTGGGAAACAAACATCAATTTTTCTGGCGGCTGCAACAATACCTGATTTTTCAGGCATGTGTACATGCCTAATTTTTCTGGCCTCTGGTGCTGCACTGTGGCTTCAAACCCCCCCCCCCCCAAAAAAGGCACATACATGTGTCAATTCCCCTTCATGATCGTTACCTTGTTGTGGTGAAGGGGCTTGCGTATCACAATGAAGTGACCACCTCTATGAGTGTGTTGGCAATGGCAATGATGGCACACCCCAGATGATAAGGTCGTTGCTTCATTGTGAACAGACCAAAAGCGATCGGCTGGATAATTTTGCATAGAAAAAACATTAATTTTCTTTGTGAACATCTAAGGTGATCATTAGAGCCTACTAGGCCAACAATGGGCCCACACTGCAGAATCATTGTTTTCTGGGTCACTTAACTGTCACTGAACTACCTCAGCACATCCATAGGCTTTGAAAAAAAAACATCGCCTGCAATCTCCCAAACGTGCGCACGAGCACAGTCATAACTACACCAAGATTGACGCATAGAGTCAACTATTGAAACTCTTTGCGGTTGTCTAAAATCTATTCCATACACGTCCCCTGATAGGGGACGTAACAGGGATTGAACTGATAGGAATAGTACTACTTAACACACCACTCATATCTGGTGGCACATTAGATTGCACGCGCAGTGCCCCAAATTTGAAGTAGGAGGACCGACCAAGCATCTTTTTCCATCTCCCGGTTCCTAAAATCGATTCATTATACAAGTCCCCTGATAGGGGACATAACAGGGATTAAACTGATAAGAATAGTACTACTTAACACACCGCTCCTATCTGGTGGCACATTAGATTGTAAGCGCAGTGCCCCAAATTTGAAGTAAGAGGACCGACCAAGCATCTTTTTCCATCTCCCGGTTCCTAAAATCGATTCCATATACACGTCCCCTGATAGGAGACGTAACAGGGATTAAACTGATAAGAATAGTACTACTTAACACACCACTCATATCTGGTGGCACATTAGATTGCAAGCGCAGTGCCCCAAATTTGAAGTAGGAGGACCGACCAAGCATCTTTTTCCATCTCCCGGTTCCTAAAATCGATTCCATATACACGCCCCCTGATAGGGGACGTAACAGGAATTAAACTGATAAGAATAATACTACTTAACACACCACTCATATCTGGTGGCACATTAGATTGCAAGCGCAGTGCCCCAGATTTGAAGTAGGAGGACCGACCAAGCATCTTTTTCCATCTCCCGGTTCCTAAAATCGATTCAATCTACACGTCCCCTGATAGGGGACGTAACAGGGATTAAACTGATAAGAATAGTACTACTTAACACACCACTCATATCTGGTGGCACATTAGATTGCACGCGTAGTGCCCCAAATTTGAAGTAGGAGGACCGACCAAGCATCTTTTTCCATCTCCCGGTTCCTAAAATCGATTCCATATACAAATCCCCTGATAGGGGACGTAACAGGGATTAAACTGATAGGAATAGAACTACTTAACACACCTTATAATAACGCAGAGAGAGGCAACGCAGAGAGAGGAGTCTGAAGAAGAGGTGTCAGAGGAGGAAGGTGGCTTTGAGGAGGTGGAAGACCAAACACAGCAGGCGTCCCAGGGGGCTTGTTGTCACCTTTCGGGGACCCTTGGTGTTGTACATGGCTGGGTGGAGGAAGAGACCTTCAATGATATCAGTGAGGACAAGGAACGGGACATGGCTAGCTTGGTATCCAACCTTGTGCAAATGGGGAGTTTGCGGTTGTGCAAATGGACTGTTTGCGGTTGTTTGCGGTGCGTTAAACAGGGAGTTTGGTCTGTCACTATGAAGCGGGCGTAACCATTACACTACCTGATCGATACAACATCATACCTGATGTTTTAAAGCACGTTATTCCAAACAATTTAGGAATGTTAGGTGATTTATGCCCTTTATGGATTAAAACCCGACTCTGCGTCAACTACGTAATTTTCCATGGGAGTTTTGCCATGGATCCCCCTCCGGCATGCCACAGTCCAGATGTTAGTCCCCTTGAAACAACTTTTCCATCACTATTGTGGCCAGAAAGAGTCCCTGTGGGTTTTAAAATTCGCCTGTCCATTGAAGTCGATGGCGGTTCGCCCGGTTCACCTGCTCGCGAACATTTGCGAAAATTCGCGTTCACCGTTCGCGAACGGAAAATTTTATGTTCGCGACATCTCTAATGATGACTGTAAAATAAAAATTGAAATATTTATAATGCGTTCATAATATTATAATGCTGAATGCTTCCAAATTTTTTTTACCGTCTCATGTCTTGGAGGAGAGGTCCCGGCCTCAGTAGAAGATGATGAGCCTGTATAAAAAAATTTTTTTTTATTAGATTTGAACTATTATTAATACAAAAAACCCACACAATTAATACTTACTTGACATTCTAGTTGAAATTTTTTAATTTGAACTTCTGGCTGGCCTGTTTCGGTTTCCCTTTCCCTGATCTTGCGAGCAAGGCAAATTATTTCATTTTTTTTTTTCTTCGGCAAAAAAAAATTTGGGTATATTTTTTGGACTACATGCGAAAAAAATGGATGCTAGGAGTAGTAATCAACAAGACTACTACTCCTAGCATGATCTATTTACTACAGCTCCTATGTATAAATACATCGGAGCTGCTTATATTTATTTTCCCTGCAAAGACAAACAAGCAAACTCGGAACTCTATGCCAGAAAACAAAAACGCAAGTGTGAAAGTACCCTAATCCGTTCAGCATGCATCAGGATGTCTTCAGTTCAGTCATTTTGACTGATCAGGCAAAAGAGAAAACCGTAGCATGCTACGGTTTTATCTCCGGCGAAAAAAACTGAAGACTTGCCTGAATGATCCGGCATTTTTTTCCATAGGAATGTATTAGTGCCGGATCCAGCATTCAAAATGCCGGATCCGTCTTTTTCTTAAAAATGAGAAAAAAAAAAATACCGGATCCGTTTTGCCTGATGACACCGGAAAAACGGATCCAGTATTGCAATGCATTTTTCTGACTGATCAGGCATTTTTAAGACTGATCAAGATCCTGATCAGTCTGAAAAATGCCTGATCAGTCAGTAAAAATGACATGCGTTTGCATACAGTTTGCCTGATCAGGCAGGCAGTTCAGGCAACGGAACTGCCTGCCGGAATCAAACAACGCAAGTGTGAAAGTACCCTTAAAGGGGTTGTCCGAGTTATAAAAAAAAATATAGCACTGAAAATCTGATGGGCAGCAATATAACTAAGCTAAGCAAGTTTTATGCCAAAAAAAATAAATATATTTCCTCATTTCCCTGGTTCTTTTCTGGCCCTTTGTTTACAATAAAAACAATCTCTGCCCCTCCCCCTGCTCTGCTAAGGGAGTGGATACAAGAGCTGCCCTGAGTGACATGTCTGCCTGCTGGGAGACTCTGCAGCATGTTGTATGTGTAGGACTACAAGTCCCAGCTGTATAATGACACTGCTAAGGGAGTAAATACAAGAGCTGCCCTGAGTGCTGGGAGAATCAACAGCAACTTGTAAGTGTAGAACTACAAGTCCCAGCTGTATAATGACACTGCTAATACACACAGGATCTTCCCCCTACCTTCTTGTGCAATGCTCTCTCTAGTCTGTCAGATCCTGTGCCCAGAATTGTCACTGCTGCAGCTAGCCAGTATGTCCAGCTGAAGGGGTTAAGATTCTTAGGCGAGAGAGCAGACGGCAGTGAAGGGGGGGCGTGGCCAGCACAGTGACGTCTGGTTTACAGGCTTTTAAACTACCTTTATCAGAGCAGGGAGAGAAGCTGACATCACAGGTCATGTGACCCTCAGTGAAATCTGAGAAACCAGGCACTGCAGATAAAGTGAGTTAATTGGAAAGCTGTTTGCTATTTGCTTAGTTAGGAACATAGAAAGAACAAAAAAATAACTCGGACAACCCCTTTAAGCGCAAATGTGGGACAAATTATTAAAGTGCAAATGTGGGAAAATTTGTGAAGCATAAATGTTGGAAAAATTTGTAAAGCGCAAATGTGGGACAAATTAGTAAAGCGCAAATGTGGGACAAATTATTGAAGCGCAAATGTGGGACAAATTAGTAAAGCGCAAACGTGGGACAAATTATTGAAGCGCAAAATGTGGGACAATTTAGTAAAGCGCAAATGTGGGACAAATTATTGAAGCGCAAATGTGGGACAACTTGTTAAAGCGTAATCATTGAATGAAAGGAGGTGGCGAGCATCAATTAAAGAAGAATTTCTGAAATTTTATTCCCTGTCACCTATGCAGAGCAGAGGTTTATTCACGTCCAAAATTGTAAAATGTCAACCCAAGAATGTAACAGAAAAATTACAGAAATTTATTAACCTGTCTACTTGGTAGAGCAGGGGTCTATGACAGAAAAAAAATGTTTATTGTCACCTGAAAATGTAAAATAATTTTACTACTAGGTATAACAGTGGTACATCACACCCAAAGATAGGTGAATTTCACCCAAAAATGAAACAGACAAATTTTTTTTTAACCTGTCTACTAGGTATAGCAGTGGTACATCATACCCAAAAATAGCTGAATTTCACCTGAAAATATAACAGACACATTTTTTTTTTACCTGTCTACTAGGTATAGCAGTGGTACATCACACCCAAAAATAGGTGAATTTCACCCAAAAATGTAACAGACAATTTTTTTTTAACCTGTCTACTAGCTATAGCAATGGTACATCACACCCAAAAATAGGTGAATTTCACCTGAAAATGTAACAGACAATTTTTTTTTTCTTTTTTTACCTGTCTACTAGGTATAGCAGTGGTACATCACACCCAAAAATTGGTGAATTTCACCCAAAAATATAACAGACAAATTTTTTATTTTCTTTTTTACCTGTCTACTAGGTATAGCAGTGGTACATCACACCAAAAAATTGGTGAATCTCCCCCGAAAATGTAACAGACAAAGTAGTGAAATTACATAAAATCAAATAAAATACGTACAAAAAAATAAATAAAATTGATTAATGAGGTGGAGTTCCATATGGAGTAGGAGTTTGAGGAGGCGGTGGACGTAGCGGTGTAGGTGGAAGCGGCGGTAGAGGAGGACGAGGTAGCAAACACTGGTTTTTGGTTTTAATTATTATTTTTTTTATTAGGGTACATTCCAAAACAGTGTGAAATATCCAAAATACAAGAATGAGCAATTGCGCTCTAGTATAACAATGGCTGGTTAGTGCCGGTATCCATGTCTATTCTGCACAAGGTACGGACAAGTCCTGTGGGATCCATTCCTGGTTCATTTTAATGAACGTGAGCTCATCCACATTGGCTGTGGATAGGCGGCTGCGCTTGTCTGTGATGACGC
This sequence comes from Bufo bufo, assembly GCF_905171765.1. Lineage (NCBI taxonomy): Eukaryota > Metazoa > Chordata > Amphibia > Anura > Bufonidae > Bufo > Bufo bufo. The sequence continues at coordinate 151,765,122 of NC_053397.1, read as the reverse complement.
CCCCTGCCGTGATAAACACACGTTCAGATAATACACTGGCTGCAGGGCAGGCCAGCACCTCCAAGGCGTAAAGGGCAAGCTCAGGCCATGTACCCAATTTGGAGACCCAGAAGTTGAAGGGGGCAGACCCGTCATTCAGTATGTGTAGGCGTGTGCACACATACTGCTCCGCTATGTTAGTGAAATGCTGCCTCCTGCTAAGATGTTTCATAACAGCTGGTAGTGCTGGTTGTTGTGGCGTGCTGACAAAGCTTTTCCACATTTCGGCCATGCTAACCCTGCCTTCTGGGCCTTGTCCCTTATTTGACGCTCTCCTTATATTTCTCAAGTTTAGGATCTTGCCCTAAATGGGTGTTTAATTAATAGCAGAATAGAACGACAGTATATAAAGGTTGTACAGTTGCAAGAAAAACTATGTGAACCCTTTGGAATGATATGGATTTCTGCACACATTGGTCATAAAATATGATCTGATCTTCATCTAAGTCACAACAATAGACAATCACAGTCTGCTTAAACTAATAAGCAAAGAATTAAATGTTACCATGTTTTTATTAAACACACCATGTAAACATTCAAAGTGCAGGTGGAAAAAGTATGTGAACCCTTGGATTTAATAACTGGTGTAACCTCCTTTGGCAGCAATAACTTCAACCAAACGTTTTCTGTAGTTCCAGATCAGACGTACACAACGGTCAGGAGTAATTCTTGACCATTCCTCTTTACAGAACTGTTTCAGTTCAGCAATATTCTTGGGATGTCTGGTGTGAATCGCTTTCTTGAGGTCATGCCACAGCATCTCAATCGGGTTGAGGTCAGGACTCTGACTGGGCCACTCCAGAAGGCGTATTTTCTTCTATTTAAGCCATTCTGTTGTTGATTTACTTCTATGCTTTGGGTCGTTGTCCTGTTGCAACACCCATCTTCTGTTGAGCTTCAGCTGGTGGACAGATGGCCTTAAAATGTCTTGATAAACTTGGGAATTAATTTTTCCTTTGATGATAGCAATCCGTCCAGGCCCTGACGCAGCAAAGTAGCCCCCAAACCATGATGCCCACACCACCATACTTCACAGTTGGGATGAGGTTTTGATGTTGGTGTGCTGTGCCTCTTTTTCTCCACACATAGTGCAGCTAACTGTCCCAAACAAAACCAGACGCGTTTCAGGGTATACACCCCTTATTAATTGCACCTTTATGGACGATCCGAATTATTCTCAGGATTCACTGTGTACTGCCTTTAATCGAATGAGCTGGAGTACGTAGAGCGTTCGACACTGCATCGCTGTTAAGCCGAGGAATCACGTGAGACGTCACGTTGGAGACTCCATACCACGTGGGACGCCGCGATAGCTAGAACAGCACGAGAAGTGAGCAGACGGTCCAGCGTGTAACAAAGTGTGGTAAAGTATACCTACCACTGTCAGTATTATTTGTTTATCCTGCTGGGACAGATCTGTACATCTATGGAGGTTGGGACACTGTATTATATCTACGTGGTGTTGCCGACAAGAGGCAAGATCTGCCTGTCGGTTTATCCTGCTAAATAGGAGCGCATTGCTTGGTCACTCATATAGGACTGTGACTTACGCATCATCATTTATCCTTTTTCTATTATATGTTTAGTTAGAGCCCAGCCGGGCAGGTGTTTGTTTTGTATTATGTTTTGTTTTTGCTGTGGTGCCAAATAAAAGCAATGTTTGGACCTTAAAACTTGGTGTCCGTGAAGACGTGTGTGAATGACCCCCGGAGAAGAGCTAACCCCCTACAATTGGTGAAGGATGCAGGCAACGTTGCCAAGGGCAACCGTCGGGAAGAAAAGGAGGCGGAGAGCGGTGCGGCTCTCAAGAGTTCAAGTGTTTACTGCTCAGGTGTACAGAGTCCTAGAGAGGATGTCCGGAGGAGCTGTGATGCGGGTGCTAGGTGCAACCAACCACGACGGCAGGCAGCTGTCCTGCAACAAAGAGAGCGCTGCTGGAGATGCCGTCAAGTCACAAAGTGTGAACCTGATTGTCCTATGGTCTGAAGTCAGGTAACTAGGGATCAAAGGCGGGAGGTTCCTAATGTCCAGGAGAAGGACGGTGACCTCGGGGAAGATGTTCCTGGCACTCCCTCATCGCCTGAGACTTCCGAACCAGTGACGCCTGTGGGTAGGACTATTCCGGGTTTTTCTTGTGTAACAGACAAAGTGACAGTGAGCATGGTTCTGGAGACTGGGCAGGTTACTGACCAGTGCCCTGTGGCTTCAGAAGTCATGAACTCTCGTGTGAACCAGCAGCAGTTGCTATCTGCCGAGCCGGGAGGTGTTGAGACACCAGGACTGGAGACTGAGCCGCAAATGATAGATGTGCGGGACAGTCATGCAAATAATAAAGACTATCCGGTGGTTTTCACTCAGTGTGAGACTCCAGTGAGAACTGGGACTTGTGAACCTGATGTTATACGTATGCTCATACATGAGGGAATGTTGGGCCGTGATTTCCCGTTGTTCTGTGACTTGTGGGGAAGTGGAAACACTTCTGCAGTCAGTGACTAAACTCCTGCAGAACTGGTACCTAATCCGTTAAGTGAAGTGACCATTAAAAACAATAGTGCAAATAAGGTGCAAGGTGATTGTAACGGGGTTCCGAAGGTACACTCGGTCTCACATTAGCCGCAGACCTGCTGCTTAGCTTCAGGAGCAAGGATCTGTGTTTGACCTCATTCCCAGGGCGGCTTTGCTAGCTGGGAGGCCCCCTGCTCCTAAGTCTGCCTTGAGCGCCGAGCTGATCACTCGGTGCTCGACTGGTTGGTCTGTCGGTCATGTGATGCTGGCCACGTCACATGACCCTCACTCCCCACTATAAATACAGGCAGCCTGCTGGCCACAGGTTGCCTGTTAATTTAGGTTCCACCTGTGATTTGGTCTTTCCTGGCGTACTTACCTCCTGCTGAATTTCTGACGATCCTCTGCCTGCTCCTTGTATACTTTGCTGCTCTCCTGGTATTCTGACCCCAGCCTCCTCCTGACGATCCTCTGCTGACTCCTTTGGTACTTCATGACTCTCCTGGTATTTATGACCCCGGCTTCTCCTGACAATTCTCTGCTTGCTCCATTTGTACTTTGTAGCTTTCCTGGTATTGACTCGGTCCGTTCACGTTCTGTTGTTTGTCTGTCTGTCATCCCTGCACTTATTCTAAGCTAGGGATTGCCGTCCAGTTGTCCCCTGTCAATAGGACTCGCGAGGCAAGTAGGCAGGGCCAGGGGTAAGGGTGGAGAGCAGTGGTCACTTCCCTCCCCCCTGTGTGTGTGTGTACCCGACCTTTACAGATTAACAGGCCCAATAACCACTGTATAATGAATCCTCTGGTGACCCTGACTGACCATGTCTCTAATCTGACGCATATGGTGCAGGAGTTAGGGGAAAAAATCAGTTCTTTTGAGTTAGGGGAAGGTTCTTCCACTCCTCAGGCCTCCAGTCCGCATTTTGAGCCCCAGATTAAGCTCCCAGAACCCTTTTCTGGAAACCGGAAGAAGTTTCTCTCTTTTAAGGAGAATTGCAAACTTTACTTCCTTTTGCGCCCCATGTCCTCTGGCCCCGAGAGTCAACGCGTGGGCATTATCATTTCCCGACTACAGGGTGATCCCCAGGACTGGGCGTTCTCTTTACCTGCTGGCGCCAGTTGTTTATCTTCTGTGGAGGGGTTCTTTCAGGCCCTGGGTACCCTCTATGATGAACCAGACAGGGCTCTAGTAGCTGAGACGGCTCTAAAGGCACTGGTTCAGGGCAATCTACCTGCGGAGGATTATTGCACCCAATTCAGAAGGTGGTGTGTCCCCTCAGGATGGAACAAACCAGCCCTGAAGAGTCAGTTCAGGTCAGGTCTGTCTGATAATTTAAAGGATCTTCTGGTCAGTTATCAACTTCCAGAGACCTTAGAGGAGATGATGACCTTTGTTGTCCGACTTGAACGACGGGTTAGAGAGAGACGACAGGAACAACAGTTCTCTTCCCATATGGTGGTCCAGCCAGAGGCCTATCCCAGAGACAATGTTGAGGTCTCCACAGAGGAACCCATGCAGGTTGGCATGACCCTAGGGAATCTTCGCCGCAGACGTGGAGAATGCTTTTACTGTGGAGATCCTGACCATTGGCTCAACCAGTGTCCTAAGAAGGTCCTGCTAGCCTCACTAACCTGAGACCATGTGCCTTTTTCTCCAGGAAATTCTCTCCCACGGAGAGAAACTACGACATAGGGAATAGGGAACTGCTGGCCATTAAATGGGCATTTGAGGAGTGGAGGAATTTTCTGGAGGGGGCAAGGCATTGTGTAACTGTTGTCACTGACCATAAAAACCTTATGTTTTTCGAGTCTGCTAAGAGGTTGAATCCCCGTCAAGCCAGATGAGCTCTGTTTTTTACTCGTTTTGATTTTTCCATTACGTTCAGGCCGGGAAGTAAAAATGTGAAGGCGGACGCATTATTTCGGAGCTTCCATGCTTTTCGACCTACTGAGGTACCACCTGAATCCATCCTACCAGCAAAAATCTTCATAGCAGCTCTAACCCAGGATATCTCGGCTCGCATTAGGTCTGAACAACATCTGGCACCGGTACCCACCCCAACAGATAAGTTGTTTGTTCCCGTACAATTTCGTCTCCAGCTGTTGGGTGAGTGTCACGATTCTGCCGTTTTTGGACCTCCGGGTGTTGAGGGCACTAAGGATCTGGTTTCTAGATCTTATTGGTGGCCCACTCTAACTAGGGATGTCAAGTCCTACGTGTCAGCCTGTGAGGTTTGTGCCAGGTCCAAGACACCTAGGACTCGCCCTGCTGGTAACCTACGACCCCTACCCATTCCCAGTAGACCCTGGTCCCATATCTCGATGGACTTTATTACTGACCTACCACCCTGAGAGTAATGGGCAGACTGAACGCCTTAATCAGTCTGTGGAACAATTCTTGAGGTTGTGTGTTGCTGATGACCAGCAATTATGTGGTGTCTAAAATAGTGGATGTCAGGAAGGTGCGTAATTCCTTGCAGTACCTGATTCACTGGAAGGGGTATGGACCTGAAGAGAGATCTTGGGTACCTGCCAGGGAGGTTCATGCTCCTAGACTTATTTGAAAATTTCATTTAGAACACCCTGAAAGGCCATTGCCTGAAGTCTTTGGTCCGGTGGCCCCTCGTAAAAGGGGGGGGGGTACTGTAACGGGGTTCCGAAGGTGCACTTGGTCTCCCATTAGCCGCAGACCTGCTGCTTAGCTTCAGGAGCAAGGATCTGTGTTTGACCTCGTTCCCAGGGCGGCTTTGCTAGCTGGGAGGCCCCCTGCTCCTAAGTCTGCCTTGAGCGCCGAGCTGATCACTCGGTGCTCGACTGGTTGGTCTGTCGGTCATGTGATGCTGGCCACGTCACATGACCCTCACTCCCCACTATAAATACAGGCAGCCTGCTGGCCACAGGTTGCCTGTTAATTTAGGTTCCACCTGTGATTTGGTCTTTCCTGGCGTACTTACCTCATGCTAAATTCCTGACGATCCTCTGCCTGCTCCTTGTATACTTTGCTGCTCTCCTGGTATTCTGACCCCGGCCTCCTCCTGACGATCCTCTGTTGACTCCTTTGGTATTTCACGATTCTCCTGGTATTTATGACCCCGGCTTATCCTGACAATTCTCTGCTTGCTCCATTTGTACTTTGTAGCTTTCCTGGTATTGACTCGGTCCGTTCACGTTCTGTTGTTTGTCTGTCTGTCATTCCTGCACTTATTCTAAGCTAGGGATTGCCGTCCAGTTGTCCCCTGTCATTAGCATTCGCGAGGCAAGTAGGCAGGGCCAGGGGTAAGGGTGGAGCGCAGTGGTAATTTCCCTCCCCCCTGTGTGTGTGTGTGTACGCGACCGTTACAGTGATTGTGCCAAGTTGACGGAAATGCATAATGAAAGGGGGATGTCATGTGAAATATCTGATGTTGATAACATGCCTTTTCCGTTGCAGGTTGTGGTCAGGGGAGAAGCGCCCCCTGGTGGTAAAAATGTAAATGATGATGAAGCTTTATTTTCTTCATCTGCTATTTTTCATGAAGATCTATATGACTTGATCAAAAGATTTTAAGAAATGCATATAAGTAGTGTGGAGCAAAGCACAGCTCCAACTCAGTGTTTGAATGTGCAGGAAAATATGTTAGGGCTAGAGGATGTACCGTACGTACCAGAGGTGGATATGCAGTCTCCACAGTGTTTTTTGGTTACTAAGGAAGTGTCCCAGGTAGGGATAAGCTCATCGGTGCCCCTAGAGATCAGAATTAATAATGACAGGAGCGGTATATGTGACGTATATGCTGTGACCGATAGCAACTCAGAGAATGAAGCTACCATGTCAAGGTCCTGCGAAACTAAGGTGGTTACTAGTAGCGACCAGACAGTTATATCTGACGAGATGAGAATTAAGTTGGGTGACATCAGTCTAGTGTCTGAAGCCCATATCCAGACGGTTGTAGATGACCTGACACTACAGTATAGCTGCAAACAGGAGGATGATCTCTCTCTCTCCTCACGCTCCCTAGAAACGTTAGAGAAGAGACTAGCTGTCTTCACAGAGCAACTGAAGAAGGCTTCAGAAGGGTCAAAGGAGGAGAGCCAGAAAGAGAATGGTGATACTCCTACATCTGCTGCAGCAGAGCCGAGCAAGGACCAGCTGGAACCAGAGGCCCAAAAGCGAGGCACTTCCCACAAGTTTGTGTGAAAAGCTGAAAAGAAACTCTTGAAAAACATGGAGTTGATGGTTCAGCACCTGGAGAAAAAGGGTCTGACATACGAAAAGTTGGAGAAAACCAAGAACAAACTTCAGAGAGAATTGGATGATCTGATGGTGGACCTGGACCAGAAGAAGTTTGGCTCCTGGCTGAAGAGAAATACATCTCGGCTCGAAATGACGAAAAACGTGACCGAGCGGAGACTGATGCTTGGGAGAAGGAGACCAAGGCCCTCTCCTTGGCAAGAGCCCTTGAAGAAGCGCTTGAGGAACATGCTGAATTTGAGAGGCTGAACAAGCAACTCAGAGCAGAGATAGATGATCTCGTGAGCTCAAAGGATGATGTTGGGAAGAACGTCTATGAGTTGGAGAAGTCTAGGTTGAAGCCTATTAAGAATATATTATTATATATACACTCACCTAAAGAATTAATAGGAACACCATACTAATACGGTGTTGGACCCCCTTTTGCCTTCAGAACTGCCTTAATTCTACGTGGCATTGATTCAACAAGGTGCTGATAGCATTCTTTAGAAATGTTGGCCCATATTGATAGGATAGCATCTTGCAGTTGATGGAGATTTGAGGGATGAACATCCAGGGCACGAAGCTCCCGTTCCATCACATCCCAAAGATGCTCTATTGGGTTGAGATCTGGTGACTATGGGGGCCATTTTAGTACAGTGAACTCATTGTCATGTTCAAGAAACCAATTTGAAATGATTCGAGCTTTGTGACATGGTGCATTATCCTGCTGGAAATAGCCATCAGAGGATGGATACATGTTCTCATTCTGTTTACGCCAAATTCAGACTCTACCATTTGAATGTCTCAAAAGAAATCGAGACTCATCAGACCAGGCAACATTTTTCCAGTCTTCAACAGTCCAATTTTGGTGAGCTTGTGCAAATTGTAGCCTCTTTTTTCTATTTGTAGTGGAGATGAGTGGTACCCGGTGGGGTCTTCTGCTGTTGTAGCCCAGCCGCCTCAAGGTTGTGCATGTTGTTTCTTCACAAATGCTTTGCTGCATACCTCGGTTGTAACGAGTGGTTATTTCAGTCAACGTTGCTCTTATATCAGCTTGAATCAGTCAGCCCATTCTCCTCTGACCTCTAGCATCCACAAGGCATTTTTGCCCACAGGACTGCCGCATACTGGATGTTTTTCCCTTTTCACACCATTCTTTGTAAACCCTAGAAATGGTTGTGAGTGAAAATTCCAGTAACTGAGCAGATTGTGAAATACTCAGACCGGCCCATCTGGCACCAACAACCATGCCACGCTCAAAATTGCTTAACTCACCTTTCTTTCCCATTCTGACATTCAGCTTGGAGTTCAGGAGATTGTCTTGACCAGGACCACCCCCTAAATGCATTGAAGCAATTGCCATGTGATTGGTTGACTAGATAATTGCATTAATGAGAAATAGAACAGGTGTTCCTAATAATTCTTTAGGTGAGTGTATATATATTATTATTATTATAACTTGCCGTGTCCATTTTTTTAGGTTGTAATGGCTGGTCTGTAGCATTACTTCTCGATATCAAGGACTTGCGTTGTTGCGTGCCTTGTGGAAAGTACTCCATTCTCTTGCTGGAGTCGATGCGGTTCTTTCACACACTTTTGGCTGCAGATCCTCCTCTAGATGGTTGGACTTGGAATGTCCTCAGGTTTCTGTGTGTTCCCACCAGGCTTACCAATTGGGGTTGTGATGAGTCAAAACACCTGCAGGGAGTGCAGAATTATTAGGCAAGTTGTATTTTTGAGGATTATATTTATTATTGAACAACAACCATGTTCTCAATGAACCCAAAAAACTCATTAATATCAAAGCTGAATATTTTTGGAAGTAGTTTTTAGTTTGTTTTTAGTTTTAGCTATTTTAGGGGGATATCTGTGTGTGCAGGTGACTATTACTGTGCATAATTATTAGGCAACTTAACAAAAAACAAATATATACCCATTTCAATTATTTATTTTTACCAGTGAAACCAATATAACATCTCAACATTCACAAATATACATTTCTGACATTCAAAAACAAAACAAAAACAAATCAGTGACCAATATAGACACCTTTCTTTGCAAGGACACTCAAAAGCCTGCCATCCATGGATTCTGTCAGTGTTTTGATCTGTTCACCATCAACATTGCGTGCAGCAGCAACCACAGCCTCCCAGACACTGTTCAGAGAGGTGTACTGTTTTCCCTCCTTGTAAATCTCACATTTGATGATGGACCACAGGTTCTCAATGGGGTTCAGATCAGGTGAACAAGGAGGCCATGTCATTCGATTTTCTTCTTTTATACCCTTTCTTGCCAGCCACGCTGTGGAGTACTTGGACGCGTGTGATGGAGCATTGTCCTGCATGAAAATCATGTTTTTCTTGAAGGATGCAGACTTCTTCCTGTACCACTGCTTGAAGAAGGTGTCTTCCAGAAACTGGCAGTAGGACTGGGAGTTGAGCTTGACTCCATCCTCAACCCGAAAAGGCCCCACAAGCTCATCTTTGATGATACCAGCCCAAACCAGTACTCCACCTCCACCTTGCTGGCGTCTGAGTCGGACTGGAGCTCTCTGCCCTTTACCAATCCAGCCACGGGCCCATCCATCTGGCCCATCAAGACTCACTCTCATTTCATCAGTCCATAAAACCTTAAAAAAATCAGTCTTGAGATATTTCTTGGCCCAGTCTTGACGTTTCAGCTTGTGTGTCTTGTTCAGTGGTGGTCGTCTTTCAGCCTTTCTTACCTTGGCCATGTCTCTGAGTATTGCACACCTTGTGCTTTTGGGCACTCCAGTGATGTTGCAGCTCTGAAATATGGCCAAACTGGTGGCAAGTGGCATCTTGGCAGCTGCACGCTTGACTTTTCTCAGTTCATGGGCAGTTATTTTGCGCCTTGGTTTTTCCACACGCTTCTTGCGACCCTGTTGACTATTTTGAATGAAACGCTTGATTGTTCAATGATCACGCTTCAGAAGCTTTGCAATTTTAAGAGTGCTGCATCCCTCTGCAAGATATCTCACTATTTTAGACTTTTCTGAGCCTGTCAAGTCCTTCTTTTGACCCATTTTGCAAAGGAAAGGAAGTTGCCTAATAATTATGCATACGTAATATAGGGTGTTGATGTCATTAGACCACACCCCTTCTCATTACAGAGATGCACATCACCTAATATGCTTAATTGGTAGTAGGCTTTCGAGCCTATACAGCTTGGAGTAAGACAACATGCATAAAGAGGATGATGTGGTCAAAATACTCATTTGCCTAATAATTCTGCACTCCCTGTATAAGTCGCTTTGCTGGATTAATCCCGTCCAGCGTGCAGGGAAGTCTGCATCTGCTGCCAAGATCTATGCCCTTTTCTGTTGGTTACGGTTTGTGGGATGAAGAAGAATGCGGATGAGAGTAAGTTCAGACCTTTCCAAACGGCGCTGATGCAGAGGAACTCAGGACCAGGATGGTACCAGTGAAGGTAATCTTTATTCAAAGTGCTGTCAATGTGCTTCAGGGGCGAAGTGCCGCCTTCATCAGGACAATAAAACGTCTATATACAAAAACATAACTCGCCATTGTTCTATTTATGCACTCTGTTTAAGCGCGATGTGTTCGGGCAGTAAGAGGCGGGAGAGGGGAAGGGTTGGGGGCGGGAAAGCGTGGAGAGTCTCTAGTATACGGTACCCTCCTTCCAGTTGGTTGGCAGCCAATCACAGGGTTTGTGGGCGGCTTCTTGGTCACATGTTGCGTCTCAGAATGGCAGGCAGGGAGCGCGCACAGGACCGCACTGTGTATGGGGCGGCCACATGATGTGTCCCTGACTGACAGCAGGAGGAGCCCGTGCCGGCGATCTTGTGTATGAGGCGGCTGTCTATCAGGCAAGTGCAGGTGACGTATCCTGAGCTATGACTAATGGATACTAAGGAGAGGGGGGCGAAGTTACTCGCCGCAGCGATCGTGCTGACATAACTGTCAGATGTACGGGACTTAGGTTTAGTGGATTCCGAGGATGCTAAGGTATATGGAGCAAGTACAGTGGTTCTTTCTGCATCTGGAAGATGTATATTGTGCGAGTCGTAATATGGTGCAAATAAATAAATAGAAGTAAATAAAAACAAATAAAGACAATTTAAACAATATTGGGTCAATACGAGATCACTAGAATTTGGACATAAATCTTCAGTGCGATTTTGAGAGTTCCTTTACCTTTTCTATGTACTATGGTATGTGGGACTCTAGTATTGTTTTTGGTGTTGCTTTATAGAGTTTACTCTTGACGGTTTTGGTAGTATCCCCAATTTTCCATCCAATTTTTGTGGTTGGACATAAATTGCCCTAGGGCGATGTTGTTCTGATTGTAACCTGCAGTACTAACTATGTCGTATGGTATGTTTGTATTTATTATTCTTGTCGGGGGAACCGAGCACTTAATATGTCTGTCTACAGGCATATCGGGGAGGGGGGCTTGATTCTATATAGTAGAGTGGATTACAGTACAGTCTCACTGATCTCATTTAATCCGTATGGGGCCAAGGTATCCAGTTAGTAAATCAATATACCTCTCTTCTCTGGAGGCTGATAAACCTGTTGTATGGATTGTCTGGTATATAGTCGATTGGGGTAATTTTTTGTGCATGTTTTTTTTTTTTTTTTCAGGTGTGGTTGCGCAATGTCTCGAGATACTATGTTTAAGGCACTGTTTTTGTACATTGTATCTATGCTGGTTAACCCTGCAGTGCAATGCCTCTGTTGTGCGGTCCACATATTGGAGGCCGCATTCGCATTCGATTAGATATATATCATAGCCGCTTTGGCAGGTTAAATGGTGTTTTATTGTGAAAATGGTGCAATTTTTTGTTGAGCTGAAGGTTTTACTGTTATGTGTAATCATATTAAAGCAAAGGCAGCGTTTTACACCACATTTGAAGCTGCCTGCTGGTTCTTTTATGGTTCTATTGCGTATTTTAGTATGCTGTTTGGGCTTACTAGGGGCTAAAGTGCTTCTGATTGTAGGGGCTCTTCTATAGATGATCACAGGTTTTTTTGGAAGATATTTTTCAAGATAGGGATCCTGTCTTAGAATGTGCCAATGCTTTGCTCGTATTGTGCCAATGGCTTTATTTGAGGTGTTATATTGTGTGATTAGGTTTAAATGTTTTTCCGTTATTGTTTCTTCTTTTTTCATTATTTTGCTCGTTAAACATTCTATTTGCGTGTTTTTGGCGCTCTTCTGGTATGCGTTTTTTATGAGTTTTCTTGGATATCCTTTATCCATAAACCTTCACCATACAAAAAAAAACACTGCATCCAGGATGGAAAATTGGGGATACTACCAAAATCGTCAAAAGTAAACTCTATAATGCAACACCAAAAACAATACTAGAGTCCCACATACCATAGTATATAGAAAAGGTAAAGGAACTCTCAAAATCACGTTGACGATTTATGTCCCAATTTTAGTGATCTCGTATTGACCCAATTTTATGTTTAAATAGTTTTTATTTGTTTTTATTTACTTCTATTTATTTATTGGCACCATATTGCGACCCGCGCAATATACGTCTTCCAGATGCAGAAAGAACCACTGTACTTGCTCCATATACCTTATCATTCTCGTCATTCACTTAACCTAAGTCCCGTACATCTGACAGCTATGTCAGCACGATCGAAGCATCGAGTAACTCCGCCCCCCTCTTTGTAGCATCCACCAGTCATAGCTCAGGATACGTCACCTGCACTTGCCCGATAGACAGCTACCTCATACACAAGATCGCCGGCACGGGCTCCTCCTCCTGTCAGTCAGGGGCGCATAACGTGGCCACCCCATACACAGTGCGGTCCTGTGCGCGCTCCCCGCCTGCCATTCTGAGATGCAACATGTGACCAAGAAGCTGCCCACAAACCCTGTGATTGGCTGCCCACCAGTGGCGGATGCAGAGCCTGGTCTCGGGAGGGGCATTTCCAGATTGTTTTGTGGGGGCGGACAGAAAATAATGTGGTGCTTATAGAACAGACAATTTTATTTAACCTCTAACCTTATTTAAAAAGTCACATTTATCTTTCCAAATTACGGATTTTAAAAATTACAAACAATTAGGTGATATTTAACCACATGTAACTTTATTTAACAGTTTTGGAGACATTTTCATCAGGAGTTTGTATACTGATTATAGAACATAATATTCCCAGACAAAACAGTAACACACAATGCCCAATTATGTGTAAAAAGGTAGAAATATACTGATAACAGTGTCACTTTCCAAACACTAAAAGCAACAGACACATTACATTTGTACATTAAATAACATGAACAATTTACAGAATTAGCTCAATTCTGCATTTTCCTTGCTTTGCAAACAGCTCAATTATTCGGTCAGTATTCACAGGAACATCTCTGTGAATGTAAAGCAAACTCAATCCATTTAATCTTTCCTCTGACATTCGTGACCGAAGCCATGTTTTAACACGAAGGAGGGTTGAGAATGATCTCTCTGCAGAGGCCACACTTACAGGTAGAGTTGCTAAGATCAGAAGCAAACTTCTGATGGTCGGAAAGAGGTCCTGGTCACACACATCTAAAACTTCAAGGACTGTTTGTGGAATTTCATTGTTTTGGGATAACTCCCTTTTCCACTTTGTGAGCCAGAGACAAATTTCTCCCTGAAGTAATGTCTCCACTATCCTCAGGCTACCATCAACTAGAAGAGGGTGGAAACGGTTTGATAAGTAGACAGCAACAGGATCCATGGTTTCAATTTAGTTTTTTACAAGTACGGGTGGCATCAATATTTGAATCTGGAAACACTGCATCGAGTTTTCTGGCAAACGAGCTTTTAAATCGTTAATAATGTTATCCAGCAAAGGAATATACAAAGATTTCCTGTAGAATTCTTCAGTTGATCCTGCATTGTAATTTGATCTGTGCACTTGTCTTTCTGCAAGACGTGGCAATTTTAGTTCCACTCCAAGTTCTGAGGCCAATTCTATAGCCTCCATATGCAAAGTGGAAAAAGTCTGATCAGCGTTACATCGCATATTCTCAAGGGATGTCATGGTGACATTCAGACATTCAGATGCGCTTGTCAAATCAAGTGTTGGAGATTGAAGAAAACGACTCAGAGGTAGTGTTACTTTCAGAACATTGATAAGTGAAATCAAGGAAAAGATAAATTCTGCACTGCACAAAGAATGGATGAGAGTAGAGGCTGATGAACTAGAGCTTGAGCATTTCCATTGAGATATTGCTGATAGTGCACTCACCACTTTAACTAGTCCATCTCGAAATCTTATAAGAGAATCATGGCGCTCTACCCATCTAGTTTCACAAAGACTGGTCAGTTGAGAGCCTAACTCCTGCTTTAAAACAAAATTACGCTTTGCTGACTGGTTGAAAAATGAAATGGTTGAATTGACCACTGCTACTGCATTGCGAACTGCTGAAACTTGTGAGGACTTTGAAATGGGATTGTTCAGAGAATGGTTGTAGCAAGGACATCTGCAACTGTTGGGTGCTGCTCTAATAATTTCTGAAACGGCACCAGCCACCTCTGAAGACATAACACTGCAACTGTCTGTTCCAATGCCAACACAATGAGTGATATCCAGGGAAGGATCTTTGATAAGTTTGATTACCACCTGGCCTAAAACCTGTCCTGTAAGCCTTAGTTCTGAACTACAGTAGGTGAACCCGATTTTGTGTCAATCTCGCTGTATTTCTCGGCGAGATTGAGCACATACGAGCCCCATCGCGGGAGCCAGCGCCGAGCTGGCTTGCCGCTATGGAGAGCAAGCGCGTCATAGAAGCGACGGGAGATCCGACTTGGATTCCCGCCAATTCTACACGTGTGCGGCGTTTGTTATGAATCCTGAGGGGGAAGTCCCCGCCGGATTTAAATAAAAATCCGACCTGGGTCCCGCCCTCAGGAGCATACCGGGCCCTTAGGTCTGTTATGGGTTGTAAGGAGAGCCCCCCCTACGCCGAAAAAAACGGCGTAGGGGGTCCCCCTACAATCCATACCAGACCCGTATCCAAAGCACGCTACCCGGCCAGCCAGGAAGGGAGTGGGGACGAGCGAGCGCCCACCCCCCTCCTGAGCCGTACCAGGCTGCATGCCCTCAACATGGGGGGTTGGGTGCTCTGGGGCAGGGGGCGCACTGCGGCCCCCCCACCTCAGAGCACCCTGTCCCCATGTTGATGAGGACAGGGCCCCTTCCCGACAACCCTGGCCGTTGGTTGTCGGGGTATGCGGGCAGGAGGCTTATCGGAATCTGGGAGCCCCCTTTAATAAGGGGGCCCCCAGATACCGGCCCCCCACCCTAAGTGAATGAGTATGGGGTACATCGTACCCCTACCCATTCACCTGCAAGAAAAGTGGTAAAAACACAAATAAACCACACAGTGTATTAAAATATTTTATTTTTCTGCTCCGGAGGCCGCCCCCTGTCTTCTTTATTAGCTCTTTTACCAGGGGGGGGCTCTTCTTCTTCCGATATCCCGACGGGTCTTCTCCGCTATCCGGGGGGGTCTTCTCGACTCTCCGGGGTTCTCCTTCTGTCTTCTCCTTCTGTCTTGTTGTCTCCTTCTGTCTTCTGTCTCCGGGGGGGGCTCTTCTTCTTCCGATATCCCGACGGGTCTTCTCCGCTATCCGGGGGGGTCTTCTCAACTCTCCGGGGTTCTCCTTCTGTCTTCTCCTTCTGTCTTCTCCTTCTGTCTTGTTGTCTCGGCGCACCCCGATTCTTCGTCTTCTCTTCTTGTTTTCGCCTCTCTCTGTTGTTGACTCGGCGCACCCCGGTTCTTCGTCTCGCGAGACTCGGCGCACCCCGATTCTTCGTCTCGCGAGACTCGGCGCACCCCGATTCTTCGTCTCGCGAGACGAAGAACCGGGGTGCGCCGAGTCAACAACAGAGAGAGGCGAAAACAAGAAGAGAAGACGAAGAATCGGGGTGCGCCGAGACAACAAGACAGAAGGAGAAGACAGAAGGAGAACCCCGGAGAGTTGAGAAGACCCCCCCGGATAGCGGAGAAGACCCGTCGGGATATCGGAAGAAGAAGAGCCCCCCCCGGAGACAGAAGACAGAAGGAGACAACAAGACAGAAGGAGAAGACAGAAGGAGAACCCCGGAGAGTCGAGAAGACCCCCCCGGATAGCGGAGAAGACCCGTTGGGATATCGGAAGAAGAAGAGCCCCCCCCTGGTAAAAGAGCTAATAAAGAAGACAGGGGGCGGCCTCCGGAGCAGAAAAATAAAATATTTTAATACACTGTGTGGTTTATTTGTGTTTTTACCACTTTTCTTGCAGGTGAATGGGTAGGGGTACGATGTACCCCATACTCATTCACTTAGGGTGGGGGGCCGGTATCTGGGGGCCCCCTTATTAAAGGGGGCTCCCAGATTCCGATAAGCCTCCTGCCCACATACCCCGACAACCAACGGCCAGGGTTGTCGGGAAGGGGCCCTGTCCTCATCAACATGGGGACAGGGTGCTCTGAGGTGGGGGGGCCGCAGTGCGCCCCCTGCCCCAGAGCACCCAACCCCCCATGTTGAGGGCATGCAGCCTGGTACGGCTCAGGAGGGGGGTGGGCGCTCGCTCGTCCCCACTCCCTTCCTGGCTGGCCGGGTAGCGTGCTTTGGATACGGGTCTGGTATGGATTGTAGGGGGACCCCCTACGCCGTTTTTTTCGGCGTAGGGGGGGCTCTCCTTACAACCCATAACAGACCTAAGGGCCCGGTATGCTCCTGAGGGCGGGACCCAGGCCGGATTTTTATTTAAATCCGGCGGGGACTTCCCCCTCAGGATTCATAACAAACGCCGCACACGTGTAGAATTGGCGGGAATCCAAGTCGGATCTCCCGTCGCTTCTATGACGCGCTTGCTGGGATGTGCTGTCGCTATCCCAGTGAGTGCGAGATCTCGGCACCACGTCGCCGAGTATCAGCGCGACTCTGTCGTGCTGAAAACACAATGTCAGAAACACCTACTGTATCCAATCCGGACTCACTCTGAGTTGCAAATTCATAGGCATCTACGAATTTTATAAAATCTTCACGAATAGATCCATTGTAGACATATCTAAAGTTAAGTGAAAGCTGTTCTATGTGTGAAATATCTGTAGTTTCATCAAATATTACACTAAAATAGCAAGCCTCTTTAATTCTACCAACAATAATTGTGCAGATTTCATCACCACAACACTTGATTAAATCATTTTGTGTGGATTTTGAAATGTACGTAGCACGTGAAGATGCAGTAAGGAGGTGCTTCTCTAACATTTTTTCTCCAGATGCAACGCGGTATCTCAGCAATTCCCGAAAGTTTCCTTCATTCATGTCCGGAGTGGAGTCATCCATTAATGCACCATCATCTCGGTGCCCACGTAGAGGTATATTTTGTCTACCCAAGAATATAATGGACTCAATGATAGGACGAATTCGCTCTTGGTTCTCCTTCACCTTCTGAAGACGATGTGAATTTATTTGATTGACAATTTCATTGTCAGGGGAATGGTAGGTTTTTAAAAATGCTTTTCCTTCAGTTACACTCTCTTGCTGATAAACAAGTCTTGCATGGACTTACAAATCTCCTTCCTTACCCTTAAGCTTTTTAAAATTCGTAAGGGGCTCAGTTACCAATTTTCCAAGTGCCATGCCTTTGTTATGACCACCTTTGCGATGTTGTGCAAACAACGCACAGTACTTGCAGAACAAACAATTCTTAACAGCTGAATATACTAGCCAAGGAAAACTGTCAATATGTTGTTTTGACAAGTATCGTTTGATTGTCCGAGTTTCTCCATTTTTGGAAGTCGTGTTCTGAACAGAGAAAGGTAGCTCATATCCAGGAGGAGGTTGCCATGGATTTTCCAGTAACAAGCATTTGGTGAAGTCATCAATTGTTTTCCCCAGATGTGTGCCAATGTCATTCATTAGGATACTGCCTGTTTGAGGTGGGGAATCAACAGACAATGGCAACACAGAATCAGTTTGAAAAGGTATTGGCTCTACGTGTGACTGTGTACCAGAACCAGAGACTAGTGTCAGTTTCTATAGTTAAAGTGCTTTCTAGTACAGACTGTGCTCCTGTTGACTTTTTTGCGCTAGTACTGAAGAAGGAATCTATAGTCCTGCTATTCACCCTTTTCTGGCTCATTTTGCGCTTTCTACAATTAAATCACAAAAGAGCACACCTTGTAAAATAATTGTAAAATAATTGGCTTGCTAGGACATCATGCCCACATCCATTATGTTATATCATGATAAATAAATGCAATAGCATTACAGTACCTTGTTTAAAGCACAATAAAGCTAGCCTTCTAATGTAATTAATTTTGCCAATAAAGCTTGCACTCTACTTCAGATATCAAATAAAGCTCATTTAACATCTGTGTTTAATAGATCGGTCAGTCTAGGTACACCCGGTTGGATAATTTAAGGTAACCCCCCCTCCCCACAATCTGTCAGTCACTGATAGCAGGCTCAGGCTGGCAAGGCAACTTGAATTGTGCTAAAGTGGCTGGGCTAGGGCCATTTTAGTGAACTCTTTTAGTGTGATATGCATATGGTCACGCCAGCCCTTAGGCCATAATGTCACTATGACACTATGGCCTAATGGCTGGCGTGACCACATGCAAATTGAAGCTCTAGACCAGGCATGCTCAACCTGCGGCCCTTCAGCTGTTGCAAAACTACAACTCCCATCATTCCCTGACAGCCTACAGCTATCATCCTACAGAAGGGCATCGTGGGAGTTGTAGTTTTACAACAGCTGGAGGGCCGCAGGTTGAGGATGCCTGCTCTAGACTATGGCCAGTCAGTGGCTCTAACTCTATGGAGTAAAAACCCCTTTAGGTTTAATACACTAAAGCAGGGATGTCCAACCTGTGGCCCTCCAGCTGTTGTAAAACTGCAACTCCCACCATGCCCTGTTGTAGGCTGATAGCTGTAGGCAGTCTTAGAATGCTGGGAGTTGTAGTTTTGCAGCAGCTGGAGGGCCACAGGTTGGGCATGCCTACACTACAGAAAAGTAAAACCACATTCTGTGAAAGCCTCTCTAGGCAGGAAGGTACTCACCGCTCTTCTCAGTCCAGACGTTGAGCTCTTTGGCCAGTTCAGGCACAACTAGAAACGTTCTCCAGCCCTGCCTTTTTGGGGATTTCAAAATGTCTCCAAAGATGTGGTCCCCGACATACAGGATGTCTTTTTCTTTTACCCCAAGTAGGTCACAGTGTCTGAGGAGCAGAACATTCCAATTAAGACAGCCCTGGGGGTAACTTACTCACTGACTTATAGCAGTGACACAGAGAAAGCATTACCTACCTCCTGAGTAAACCACACAGTGCTGGTGGGGGACTGTGTAAGTTCCAATTCGTAGCACTAGCATCCCATTATCCTAAAAATTAAAATAGAAATCAGTGGCCGTCTTTGATCTACAATAGAACTGTAAAGCTTGCCACAGATGTATTCATTATAGATATAATCCAACAGCCTCATAACAGGCCCACCAGACAGGCCCCTTGCAATCTGCAGTATTGTAGAGGGATGGTGCTGTCTTGTTGCCCAATATGTGCTCATACAGTTGCAAGAAAAAGTATGTGAACCCTTTGGAATGATATGGATTTCTGCACAAATTGGTCATAAAATGTGATCTGATCTTCATCTAAGTCACAACAATAGACAATCACAGTCTGCCTAAACTAATAACACACAAAGAATTAAATGTTACCATGTTTTTATTGAACACACCATGTAAACATTCACAGTGCAGGTGGAAAAAGTATGTGAACCCTTGGATTTAATAACTGGTTGAACCTCCTTTGGCAGCAATAACTTCAACAAAGCGTTTCCTGTAGTTGCAGATCAGACATGCACAACGGTCAGGAGTAATTCTTGACCATTCCTCTTTACAGAACTGTTTCAGTTCAGCAATATTCTTGGGATGTCTGGTGTGAATCGTCTTCTTGAGGTTATTCCACAGCATCGAAATCGGGTTGAGGTCAGGACTCTGACTGGGCCACTCCAGAAGGCGTATTTTCTTCTGTTTAAGCAATTCTGTTGTTGATTTACTTCTATGCTTTGGGTCATTGTCCTGTTGCAACACCCATCTTCTGTTAAGCTTCAGCTGGTGGACAGATGGCCTTAAGTTCTCCTGCAAAATGTCTTGATAAATTTGGGAATTCATTTTTCCTTCGACGATAGCAATCCGTCCAGGCCCTGACGCAGCAAAGCAGCCCCAAACCATGATGCCCCCACCATCATACTTCACAGTTGGGTTGAGGTTTTGATGTTGGTGTGCTGTGCCTCTTTTTCTCCACATATAGTGTTGTGTGTTTCTTCCAAACAACTAGACTTTGGTTTCATCTGTCCACAGAATATTTTGCCAGTACTGCTGTGGAACATCCAGGTGCTATTGTGCAAACTGTAAACGTGCAGCAATGTTTTTTTTGGACAGCAGTGGCTTCCTCTATTGTATCTCCCATGAAATCCATTCTTGTTTAGTGTTTTACGTATCGTAGATTTCCTAACAGGGATGTTAGCATATGCCAGAGACTTTTGTAAGTCTTCAGCTGACACTCTAGGATTCTTCTTCACCTCATTGAGCAGTCTGCGCTGTGCTCTTGCAGTCATCTTTACAGGATGGACACTCGTAGGGAGAGTAGCAGCAGTGCTGAACTTTCTCCATTTATAGACAATTTGTCTTACCGTGGACTGATGAGCAGCAAGGCTTTTGGAGATACTTTTATAACCCTTTCCAGCTTTATGCAAGTCAACAATTCTTAATCGTAGGTCTTCTGAGAGCTCTTTTGTGCAAGCGAGCAAGTGTGAAAAAAGGAAAGTGACTTATTAAAAATACCTTTAATTAATGATCAAGTGGGTATAGGTATAAATATACCAACCGTGAAAGAGCTACGTTGGCTGAGGAAACTCAGTAAGGGAGTAGCGGTCCCTTGGACAAAAAAACAAACATAATGACACTGAAAGCACAAAAAATATATAGGAATAGGTACGCAGGAAAATAAAGGATGGATAATTAGTAGTAGCCCGGATGGTGTGGGGCTAAAAATAAACACCAACTACCCCTAGGGTCCCTAGAGATCTGCTGTGCCCAGGGAAACCCCCTGAAGGTGGAGGCTCCCTGTCCCCGTACCTAGTGCTGACCAGTCCCTGGAATTCCCTAGTTACAAAAGTTCCAGGAAAAATAAAATAACGAATAACTGGTGCTCTGTATGGATGTGTGTCACCGTTATTCTCTAGTGAACAAAAACTGTTGGTCACTGTGCGTTCCCAACAGAAGGATGGTCACCAGTAAACCCCGACGCGTTTCACCTAATGCTAATCAGGCTCATCAGGGGGTACAATGAAGTGTGGTACTTAGCTTTGTAACCAGATGTTGAGACCACGATACTTTAATCCGCTGCTGGTCCCCAAGAGAAGGAAATGAACCTCTTTCCGCTCAATGGTGCAGGCGGTAAAGATGGGGGTTAGTCCAAGCAGAGGTCGAGCTTTAAGGGTCCATCGTAGGTCTTCTGAGAGCTCTTTTGTGCAAGGCATCATTCACATCAGGCAATGCTTCTTGTGAAAAGCAAACCCAGAACTGGTGTGTGTGGTTTTTTTATAGGGCAGGGCAGCTGTAACCAACACCTCCAATCTCCTCTCATTGATTGGACTCCAGTTGGCTGACACCTCACTCCAATTAGCTCTTGAAGATGTGATTAGTCTAGGGGTTCACATACTTTTTCCACCTGCACTGTGAATGTTTACATGGTGTGTTCAATAAAAACATGGTAACAATAAATTTTTTGTGTGTTATTAGTTTAAGCAGACTGTGATTGTCTATTGTTGTGACTTAAATGAAGACCAGATCACATTTTATGACCAATTTGCGCTGAAATCCATATCATTCCAAAGGGTTCACATACTTTTTATTGCAACTGTATGTAAAAATAAAATACTGCAGAACTCATGAGATTAGGACACAGTATTTACATCCTTGACAATGTGCTAATTACATGATCAATGCAACTTAAAGGGGTTCTACAGTTTGTTTTAACTGATCTATCCTCTGGATGGATCATCAGCATCTGATCGGCGGTGGTCCATCTGACACCTGGGACCCCCACTGATCAGCTGTTTGAGAAGGCAGCGCCGCAGCCTTCTCACTGCTTACCGTGAGACTAGTCATGACGTCAATGGGCCAGCGGTAAACAATGAGAAGGCCGCGGCGCTGCTGGAGCGCCGCTGCCTTCTCAAACAGCTGATCGGCAGGGGTCCCGGGTGTCAGTTAAAACAAACTGCAGAACCCCTTTAACTGACTACAACAATTCTCAAACATGCCAGTAAGTTTCTACAAAAGGCGGCAAAGCCACAGACAGATCATGTCCTCCTCTGGAGACTTTGGACTGCAGCTGCACTGCTGCAGCCCTATTTTCAAAGATGGAATTTGGAAAGCTGGCTCTGCTCTGTCCTACAAAATGTCTAAGTGTAGCCCGGCCCCCAGCGCAGCCAGCCATAAACTATAGAGAACATGACTGTGTCATCTGTCCCGATATATATGAGGCTTGAGCCTTTATGTGATTTCAGAATCTGTGCATTGAAGTTGAACTTGAAGCAGTAGCAGTTATGTTAATTAAAGGATTTCTGCACTTTGTTTATACTGATGATCTATCCTCTAGATCAATCATCAGCATCTGACTGGCGGGGGTCCAACATCCAGGACCCCCGATGATCAGCTGTTTGAGAAGGCATCGGCTCTCCAGCAGCGCCGCGGCCTTCTCACTGTTTACTGCAGGCCGAGTGACGTCACGACTAGTATCAACTGGCCTGGGCGGGGCTAAGCTCCATTCAAGTGAACAGAGCTTAGCCGCGCCCAGGCCAGTTGATACAAGTCGTGACGTCACTCGGCCAGCGGTAAACAGTGAGAATGCCGCAGCGCCAGCGCTGCTGGAGCGCTGCTGGAGCGCCGCTGCCTTCTCAAACAGCTGATCAGCGGGGGGTCCCGGGTGTCTGACCCCCGCCGATCAGATTCTGATGATCGATCCAGAGGATAGATCATCAGGTTAAACAAAGTGCAGAACCCCTTTAAGGGTCCATTCACACGTCCGCAATTTCGTTCTGGATTTTTGCGGAATGGTATTGCGGACCCATTCATTTCTATCGGGCTGCACGATGTGCTGCCTGGATCCGGAATTGCGGATCCGCACTTCTGGGTCCGCAATTCCTTTCCCAAAAAAAATAGAACTTATCCTATTTTTGTCCGCAATTGCGGACAAGAATAGGCATTTTCTATTAAGTGCCGGTAATGTGCGGTCCGCAAAATGTAGAACGCACATCGCCGATGTCCATTTTTTCCGGATCCACGGATCCACAAAACACACACAGACGTGTGAATGGACCCTTATAATAACTAACTAGGGAGGTTACATTATCAACCTGTCCTGTGCCATCTCCTCCTGTCCGGGCCAGGGGCATGGTCAGGCAGCGCTATTTGTCACACACACCCACTGTCCTGAGTGTCGTGTCCTCTCTCTGAAGGGTAACTGGGTAAGGCTTTTGATTTGACTGACGCTGACTGCTTTTGAATTATTATATTTTTTACACACATAATATAATACTCATGATCATCACTACTTAGTAGTAGTACTTACTAATACTTCTGCAGCCTGCCGGTAACTGACTGTCAGTGTCACTCACTGTCTTCTAATCTACTCAAGTAAACTGTCTCCGAGTGACAGTCTCGACTCTCTCAAGTGACTGTCAGTCAGATTCCTCAGTCTTCACTACTCAGACATCAATTGATATAAAACTAGAATAGACTGGCTGCTGGCAGCGGCTGGCCGTTGCCGCAGCCGCGTAGCAGGCACGCACGTGACGTCACTCACTGTGTCACTCGCCAGTTCAGCTCCTCCCACTTTAGCAGGAGGAGGAGCTGGAGCAGGGCCGGCGCTGACGAGGTGAGTGACGTCGTTAGGTTAGTAGTTACACACAGCACGTTTTACATACACCGCCGGCGGCCGCCCGCAGCCGCTCCTGCCAGAGACTGAGTCAGACCTGCCTGCTGCTGCTGCCCTGCTGCGCTAGTACTACTAATTCTGTGTGAGTGTCAGTGTCGTGAGTCCCCAGTACACTAGGGTTAGGTAGAGACAGTGAGACCCGTCGCGGCCGGCGGGTGGAATCACGGGGGGGGGAATTGCCCCCCCCTGGATCTGCCAATGCTGCCAACCAACTGGAAGGAGGGTACCGTATCCTAGAGACTCTCCATGCTTTCCCGCCTCTTACTGTCCGAACACATCGTGCTCAAACAGAGTGCATAAATAGAACAGTGGCGAGTTATGTTTTTGCATATAGAAGTTTTATTGTCCTGATGAAGGGGGCAGTTCGCCCCTGAAACGCGTTGACAGCACTTTGAATAAAGATTACCTTCACTGGTACCATCCTGGTCCTGAGTTACTCTGCATCATTGCCGTTTGGAAAGGTCTGAACTTACTCTCATCCGCATTCTTCTTCATCCCACAAACCGTAACCAACGGAAAAGGGCATAGACCTTGGCAGCAGATGCAGACTGGACGGATTAATCCAGCAAAGCGACTTAGAGGTGTTGTGACTAGGGATGAGAGAACCCGAACTGTATAGTTCGGGTTCGTACCGAATTTTTGGGTGTCCCCGACACGGACCCGAACCCGAACAATTTCGTAAAAGTCCGGGTTCGGGTTCGGTGTTCGGCGCTTTCTTGGCGCTTTTTGAAAGGCTGCAAAGCAGCCAATCAACAAGCGTCATACTACTTGGCCCAAGAGGCCATCACAGCCATGCCTACTATTGGCATGGCTGTGATTGGCCAGTGCACCATGTGACCCAGCCTCTATTTAAGCTGGAGTCACGTAGCGCCGCACGTCACTCTGCTATGATCAGTATAGGGAGAGGTTGCAGCTGCGACGTTAGGGCGAGATTAGGCAGATTAATTCCACCAAAAGACTTCATTCTGTGATCGATCTGCAGCTGTGGATCATTGAAGTGCTATTATTGACTTGCTCACTTTTTTGAGGCTGCCCAGAGCGTTTTTAGATCACTTTTTTTCTGGGGTGATCGGCGGCCATTTTGTGACTATCACCAAGTGTATTTAACCATCGATAGTGTGGTTATTTTGTGCTATATCCTACATCAGCTGCAGGCTGAGCCTGTGTCACCGAAGTGCATTTAACCATCAACAGTCTGGTTATTTTTTGGCCATATACTACATCAGCTGCAGGCTGAGCCTGTGTCACCCAAGTGCATTTAACCATCAACAGTCTGATTATTTTTTGGCCATATACTACATCAGCTGCAGGCTGAGCCTGTGTCACCCAAGTGTATTTAACCATCGATAGTGTGGTTATTTTGTGCTATATCCTACACAGCTGCAGGCTGAGCCTGTGTCACCCAAGTGCATTTAACCATCAACAGTCTGATTATTTTTTGGCCATATACTACATCTGGTGCAGGCTGAGCCTGTGTCACCCAAGTGCATTTAACCATCAACAGTCTGATTATTTTTTGGCCATATACTACATCTGGTGCAGGCTGAGCCTGTGTCACCCAAGTGCATTTAACGATCAACAGTGTGGTTATTTTTTGGCCATATATTACATCAGGGGCAAGTTGAGCCTGTCACCCAGCGCCTAAAAAATAGACCTGACATTTCTATTCAACCAAATCTGTACTGTTTTAGCTGGTCAAGTTATTTGTATTGACCGTAAAAGCACACTTTTTTTTCTGGGTTGAAAAAGCATTCCCAAATTTGCCATTCTCAAAATAACTAGTTTCTGGTATTTGAGGCCTACTTGAAATCTATCCCAAAAAGAAAATCTTACATTGAAGGTATTGATAGTGTCATTCAGAAAAACCTAAGACACACGCTAGCGTGCTGATAGAAGTGTGATTCTGTGATTAAACCTATACCTGTCACACAGCGCAAAAAAAAAAACAGGTCTCACATCTCTATTCAACCAAATCTGCACTGTTTTAGCTGGTCAAGTTATTTGTAGTGACCGTAAAAGCACACTTTTTGTTCTGGGTTGAAAAAGCATTCCCAAATTTGCCATTCTCAAAATAACTAGTTTCTGGTATTTGAGGCCTACTTGAAATCTATCCCAAAAAGAAAATCTTACATTGAAGGTATTGATAGTGTCATTCAGAAAAACCTAAGACACACGCTAGCGTGCTGATAGAAGTGTGATTCTGTGATTAAACCTATACCTGTCACACAGCGCAAAAAAAAACAGGTCTCACATCTCTATTCAACCAAATCTGCACTGTTTTAGCTGGTCAAGTTATTTGTAGCGACCGTAAAAGCAGACTTTTTGTTCTGGGTTGAAAAAGCATTCCCAAATTTGCCATTCTCAAAATAACTCGTTTCTGGTATTTGAGGCCTACTTGAAATCTATCCCAAAAAGAAAATCTTACATTGAAGGTATTGATAGTGTCATTCAGAAAAACCTAAGACACACGCTAGCGTGCTGATAGAAGTGTGATTCTGTGATTAAACCTATACCTGTCACACAGCGCAAAAAAAAACAGGTCTCACATCTCTATTCAACCAAATCTGCACTGTTTTAGCTGGTCAAGTTATTTGTAGTGACCGTAAAAGCACACTTTTTGTTCTGGGTTGAAAAAGCATTCCCAAATTTGCCATTCTCAAAATAACTAGTTTCTGGTATTTGAGGCCTACTTGAAATCTATCCCAAAAAAAAAATCTTACATTGAAGGTATTGATAGTGTCATTCAGAAAAACCTAAGACACACGCTAGCGTGCTGATAGAAGTGTGATTCTGTGATTAATCCTATACCTGTCACACAGCGCAAAAAAAAACAGGTCTCACATCTCTATTCAACCAAATCTGCACTGTTTTAGCTGGACAAGTTATTTGTAGTGACCGTAAAAGCAGACTTTTTGTTCTGGGTTGAAAAAGCATTCCCAAATTTGCCATTCTCAAAATAACTAGTTTCTGGTATTTGAGGCCTACTTGAAATCTATCCCAAAAAGAAAATCTTACATTGAAGGTATTGATAGTGTCATTCAGAAAAACCTAAGACACACGCTAGCGTGCTGATAGAAGTGTGATTCTGTGATTAAACCTATACCTGTCACACAGCGCAAAAAAAAACAGGTCTCACATCTCTATTCAACCAAATCTGCACTGTTTTAGCTGGTCAAGTTATTTGTAGTGACCGTAAAAGCACACTTTTTGTTCTGGGTTGAAAAAGCATTCCCAAATTTGCTATTCTCAAAATAACTAGTTTCTGGTATTTGAGGCCTACTTGAAATCTATCCCAAAACGAAAATCTTACATTGAAGGTATTGATAGTGTCATTAAGAAAAACCTAAGACACACTCTAGCGTGCTGATAGAAGTGTGATTCTGTGATTAAACCTATACCTGTCACACAGCGCAAAAAAAAACAGGTCTCACATCTCTATTCAACCAAATCTGCACTGTTTTAGCTGGTTAAGTTATTTGTAGTAACCGTAAAAGCAGACTTTTTGTTCTGGGTTGAAAAAGCATTCCCAAATTTGCCATTCTCAAAATAACTAGTTTCTGGTATTTGAGGCCTACTTGAAATCTATCCAAAAAAGAAAATCTTACATTGAAGGTATTGATAGTGTCATTCAGAAAAACCTAAGACACACGCTAGCGTGCTGATAGAAGTGTGATTCTGTGATTAAACCTATACCTGTCACACAGCGCAAAAAAAAACAGGTCTCACACCTCTATTCAACCAAATCTGCACTGTTTTAGCTGGTCAAGTTATTTGTAGTGACCGTAAAAGCACACTTTTTGTTCTGGGTTGAAAAAGCATTCCCAAATTTGCCATTCTCAAAATAACTAGTTTCTGGTATTTGAGGCCTACTTGAAATCTATCCCAAAAAGAAAATATCTTACATTGAAGGTATTGATAGTGTCATTCAGAAAAACCTAAGACACACGCTAGCGTGCTGATAGAAGTGTGATTCTGTGATTAAACCTATACCTGTCACACAGCGCAAAAAAAAACAGGTCTCACATCTCTATTCAACCAAATCTGCACTGTTTTAGCTGGTCAAGTTATTTGTAGTGACCGTAAAAGCACACTTTTTTTTCTGGGTTGAAAAAGCATTCCCAAATTTGCCATTCTCAAAATTGTGGTGAACGGAAACAATGAGGAAAACATCTAATAAGGGACGCGGACGCGGACGTGGACATGGTCGTGGTGGTGTTAGTGGACCCTCTGGTGCTGGGAGAGGACGTGGCCGTTCTGCCACAGCCACACGTCCTAGTGAACCAACTACCTCAGGTCCCAGTAGCCAGCAGAATTTACAGCGATATTTGGTGAGGCCCAATGCCGTTCTAAGGATGGTAAGGCCTGAGCAGGTACAGGCATTAGTCAATTGGGTGGCCGACAGTGGATCCAGCACGTTCACATTATCTCCCACCCAGTCTTCTGCAGAAAGCGCACAGATGGCGCATGAAAACCAAGCCCATCGGTCTGTCACATCACCCCCATGCATATCAGGGAAACTGTCTGAGCCTCAAGTTATGCAGCAGTCTCTTATGCTGTTTGAAGAGTCTGCTGCCAGGGTTTCCCAAGGGCATCCACCTAGCCCTTCCCCAGGGGTGGAAGAGATAGAATGCACTAACGCACAACCACTTATTTTTCCTGATGATGAGGACATGGGAATACCACCTCAGCACGTCTCTGATGATGACGAAACACAGGTGCCAACTGCTGCGTCTTTCTGCAGTGTGCAGACTGAACAGGAGGTCAGGGATCAAGACTGGGTGGAAGACGATGCAGGGGACGATGAGGTCCTAGACCCCACATGGAATGAAGGTTGTGCCACTGACTTTAACAGTTCGGAGGAAGAGGCAGTGGTGAGACCGAGCCAACAGCGTAGCAAAAGAGGGAGCAGTGGGCAAAATCAGAACACCCGCCGCCAAGAGACTCCGCCTGCTACTGACCGCCGCCATCTGGGACCGAGCACCCCAAAGGCAGCTTCAAGGAGTTCCCTGGCATGGCACTTCTTCAAACAATGTGCTGACGACAAGACCCGAGTGGTTTGCACGCTGTGCCATCAGAGCCTGAAGCGAGGCATTAACGTTCTGAACCTTAGCACAACCTGCATGACCAGGCACCTGCATGCAAAGCATGAACTGCAGTGGAGTAAACACCTTAAAAACAAGGAAGTCACTCAGGCTCCCCCTGCTACCTCTTCTGCTGCTGCCTCCTCGGCCTCTTCTGCGGCTGCCGCCGCCTCAGCCTCTTCTGCTGCTGCTGCCGCCGCCTCGGCCGCTTCCTCCGCCTCTGGAGGAACGTTGGCACCTGCCGCCCAGCAAACATAGGATGTACCACCAACACCACCACCTGCGTCACCAAGCATCTCAACCATGTCACACGGCAGCGTTCAGCTCTCCATCTCACAAACATTTGAGAGAAAGCGTAAATTCCCACCTAGCCGCCCTCGATCCCTGGCCCTGAATGCCAGCATTTCTAAACTACTGGCCTATGAAATGCTGTCATTTAGGCTGGTGGACACACACAGCTTCAAACAGCTCATGTCACTTGCTGTCCCACAGTATGTTGTTCCCAGCCGCCACTATTTCTCCAAGAGAGCCGTGCCTTCCCTGCACAAACAAGTGTCCGATAAAATCAAGTGTGCACTGCGCAACGCCATCTGTGGCAAGGTCCACCTAACCACAGATACGTGGACCAGTAAGCACGGCCAGAGACGCTTTATCTCCCTAACTGCACACTGGGTAAATGTAGTGGCGGCTGGGCCCCAGGCGGAGAGCTGTTTGGCGCACGTCCTTCTGCCGCCAAGGATCGCAGGGCAACATTCTTTGCCTCCTGTCTCCTCCTCCGCCTACTCAGCTTCCTCCTCCTCTTCTTCCACCTGCTCATCAAGTCAGCCACACACCTTCACCACCAACTTCAGCACAGCATGGGGTAAACGTCAGCAGGCCATTCTGAAACTCATATGTTTGGGGGACAGGCCCCACACAGCACAGGAGTTGTGGCGGGGTATAGAACAACAGACCGACGAGTGGTTGCTGCCGGTGAGCCTCAAGCCCGGCCTGGTGGTGTGCGATAATGGGCGAAATCTCGTTGCAGCTCTGGGACTAGCCGGTTTGACGCACATCCCTTGCCTGGCGCATGTGCTGAATTTGGTGGTGCAGAAGTTCATTCGCAACTACCCCGTCATGTCAGAGCTGCTGCATAAAGTGCGGGCCGTCTGTTCGCGCTTCCGGCGTTCACACCCTGCCGCTGCTCGCCTGTCTGCGCTACAGCGTAACTTCGGCCTTCCCGCTCACCGCCTCATATGCGACGTGCCCAACAGGTGGAACTCCACCTTACATATGCTGGACAGACTGTGCGAGCAGCAGCAGGCCATAGTGGAGTTTCAGCTGCAGCACGCACGGGTCAGTCGCACTGTGGATCAGACCCACTTCACCACCAATGACGGGGCCTCCATGCGAGACCTGTGTGCCCTGTTGCGCTGTTTCGAGTACTCCACCAACATGGCCAGTGGCGATGACGCCGTTATCAGCGTTACAATACCACTTCTATGTCTCCTTGAGAAAACACTTTGGAAGAGGAGGTGGCCCAGGAGGAAGAGGAGGAAGAGGGGTCATTTTTAGCACTTTCAGGCCAGTCTCTTCGAAGTGACTCAGAGGGAGGTTTTTTGCAACACCAGAGGCCAGGTACAAATGTGGCCAGACAGGGCCCACTACTGGAGGACGAGGAGGACGAGGATGAGGTGGAGGAGGATGAGGATGAAGCATGTTCACAGCGGGGTGGCACCCAAAGCAGCTCGGGCCCATCACTGGTGCGTGGCTGGGGGGAAACACAGGACGATGACGATACGCCTCCCACAGAGGACAGCTTGTCCTTACCTCTGGGCAGCCTGGCACACATGAGCGACTACATGCTGCAGTGCCTGTGCAACGATAGCAGAATTGCCCACATTTTAATGTGTGCGGAATACTGGGTTGCCACCCTGCTGGATCCCCGGTACAAAGACAATGTGCCCACCTTACTTCCTACACTGGAGCGTGATAGGAAGATGCGCGAGTACAAGCGCACGTTGGTAGACACGCTACTGAGAGCATTCCCAAATGTCACAGGGGAACCAGTGGAAGCCCAAGGCGAAGGCAGAGGAGGAGCAAGAGGTCGCCAACGCAGCTGTGTCACGCCCAGCTCCTCTGAGGGCAGGGTTAGCATGGCAGAGATGTGGAAAAGTTTTGTCAACACGCCACAGCTAACTGCACCACCACCTGATACGGAACGTGTTAGCAGGAGGCAACATTTGACTAACATGGTGGAACAATACCTGTGCACACCCCTCCACGTACTGACTGATGGTTCGGCCCCATTCAACTTCTGGGTCTCCAAATTGTCCACGTGGAAAGAGCTAGCCTTTTATGCCTCGGAGGTGCTTGCCTGCCCGGCGGCCAGCGCTTTGTCTGAACGTGTATTCAGCACGGCAGGGTGCGTCATTACAGACAAACGCAGCCGCCTGTCTACAGCCAATGTGGACAAGCTGACGTTCATAAAAATGAACCAGGCATGGATCCCACAGGACCTGTCCATCCCTTGTGCAGATTAGATATTAACTACCTCCCCTTAACAATATATTATTCTACTCCAGGGCACTTCCTCATTTAATACTATTTTTAATTTCATTTTACCATTATATTGTGGGGCAACCCAAAGTTGAATGAACCTCTCCTCTGTCTGGGTGCCGGGGCCTAAATGTGTGACAGTGGCCTGTTCCAGTGGTGGGTGACGTGAAGCCTGATTCTCTGCTATGACATGAATACAGATTCTGCGCTGACATAAGGCCAGATTCTCTGTTACGGGACCTCTCTCCTCTGCCTGGGTGCCTGGGCCTAAATGTGTGACAGTGGCCTGTTCCAGTGGTGGGTGACGTGAAGCCTGATTCTCTGCTATGACATGAAGACAGATTCTGTGCGGACATAAGGCCAGATTCTCTGTTACGGGACTTCTCTCCTCTGCCTGGGTGCCTGGGCCTAAATGTGTGACAGTGGCCTGTTCCAGTGCTGGGTGACGTGAAGCCTGATTCTCTGCTATGACATGAAGACAGATTACGCGCTGACATAAGGCCAGATTCTCTGTTACGGGACCTCTCTCCTCTGCCTGGGTGCCTGGGCCTAAATGTGTGACAGTGGCTTGTTCCAGTGGTGGGTGACGTGAAGCCTGATTCTCTGCTATGACATGAAGACAGATTCTGCGCTG
The DNA here is from genome assembly GCF_905171765.1 of Bufo bufo. Taxonomy (NCBI): domain Eukaryota; kingdom Metazoa; phylum Chordata; class Amphibia; order Anura; family Bufonidae; genus Bufo; species Bufo bufo. The sequence goes on along the minus strand of NC_053397.1, from coordinate 151,733,137 downwards.
ACATAAGGCCAGATTCTCTGTTACAGGACCGCTCTCCTCTGTCTGGGTGCCGGGGCCTAAATGTGTGACAGTGGCCTGTTCCAGTGGTGGGTGACGTGAAGCCTGATTCTCTGCTATGACATGAAGACAGATTCTGCGCTGACATAAAGCCTGATTCTCTGCTATGACATGAAGACAGATTCTGTGCGGACATAAGGCCAGATTCTCTGTTACGGGACCTCTCTCCTCTGCCTGGGTGCCTGGGCCTAAATGTGTGACAGTGGCCTGTTCCAGTGGTGGGTGACGTGAAGCCTGATTCTCTGCTATGACATGAAGACAGATTCTGCGCTGACATAAGGCCAGATTCTCTGTTACGGGACCGCTCTCCTCTGTCTGGGTGCCGGGGCCTAAATGTGTGACAGTGGCCTGTTCCAGTGGTGGGTGACGTGAAGCCTGATTCTCTGCTATGACATGAAGACAGATTCTGCGCTGACATAAGGCCAGATTCTCTGTTACGGGACCTCTCTCCTCTGCCTGGGTGCCTGGGCCTAAATGTGTTACAGTGGCCTGTTCCAGTGGTGGGTGACGTGAAGCCTGATTCTCTGCTATGACATGAAGCCAGATTCTGCGCTGACATGAAGCCAGATTCTCTGCTATGGCATGAAGAGACTGATTCTCTGCTGACATGAAGCCCGATTCTTTGCTATGGCATGAAGAGACTGATTCTCTGCTGACGTGAAGCCAGATTCTCTGCTATGGGACCTCTGTCCAATTGATATTGGTTCATTTTTATTTTTTTTATTTTAATTTTAATTCATTTCCCTATCCACATTTGTTTGCAGGGGATTTACCTACATGTTGCTGCCTTTTGCAGCCCTCTAGCTCTTTCCTGGGCTGTTTTACAGCCTTTTTAGTGCCCAAAAGTTCGGGTCCCCATTGACTTCAATGGGGTTCGGGACGAAGTTCGGATCGGGTTCGGATCCCGAACCCGAACATTTCCGGGAAGTTTGGCCGAACTTCTCGAACCCGAACATCCAGGTGTTCGCTCAACTCTAGTTGTGACTCATCACAACCCCAATTGGTAAGCACAATCTGTGTACTTTCACTATAAGTAGCCCTACAGTTCTACACACAAGGAGCTGCCTCCTGTCTTTTCTTTTTCTCCTGGTCTTGATTTGCCATCTTCCAGTGTGAGGGCCTCCTAGAGGGACATCAATGACATCCCGATGTTTCCCCATGTCACCGTCCCTTCCTATTATGTTTCTATGTGTGGTGTTGTTTGCATGGGTTGGTGATGTCTAGTCGTTGTTATATGTCTGGTGGTGTTTGTTGTCCAGCATGTTTGCTAAACATTCCCTTGTCTATCTGTTGTGGCCTCTGGAAGGGGGTGTCAGGGTTCCCCGGAGGGGGAACCACTAGTCAGTGTGCAGTTATGCCGAGGCCCGACATGCATCCTGTCCGCATGGGGCTCCGGTTGTCGTTGTTGCCGCGGCAGGTAAGTTTGAGTTGTTTTTGGGCTCTTACCTGCCAATTCAGTAGTTGTTCACTGCCTGTCCCTTTCCTTGCAGCTAGGCCGGTGAGACTCCTGTTCATCCGTGTCTTGGAAGAACAGGTTGTCTCACCCCTGCTCCTATTCCAGGGATTATCAGAGCGACTCAGGGTCCGAGGTTCCTGGGCATGAGCCGTCCTACCATCTGGGTCTGCTCATAGTTAGGATTCAGGGTGAGGATTATAGAAGCTCTAATAGATGACCTGCTCCCTTATCCCAGCTTCCTGGCCTAGTTTCTATTCTGTCTGCTCCTCATTATACGGTGGGGACTTTCCCCCACTCCCCAACGTGAAAACAAAGCAGTTTTTTGACTGGTGCGTCACCCCATGGGTTGCCTGTGCAATCGTGGGTCAGAGGGACCTGGGAAGGCAGAGTTTCCCTTGGAACTGTATTAGGCCTTTCTCATTTGCAGTCCCCCCTTTTTTAATCCACTAGTCCCTTTCCTCCTTCCCCGCCTGGTTCTGTAAGGTCTTAAGAACTTCCAGGGAGACAGGAGGAGTTATTTCAGGGGCCTGAGCTGTGGCCACTAAGGCAGGGGTCTGCCTAGGCAATTTGTCAGCCATTGTTGCTGCCCGATCTGCCTTGGCTTTTCCCTTTGCCTCCTGTGAGTCTGTTTTATAGCGAGCTTTGTTTATATCACCGCCACCGAAGTAGGCGACATTAGGGCTTCTATCAGAAACATCACTGCTTCCCCATTTCGATGGGTTTACCTGAAATGGTAAGGAAGACTCTGGCTTCCAAATGGGCTATACCTAGAATCAGAGTGAACGTCGGCTGCTTTTTTCCTCTGCATATCTGCAAGCCATCTCCAGAGCTCTTAGCTATGCTTCTTGGGCAGACGTGTGTGGTGGTAGGGACTCTGCTTTTTATTGTCATGTTTAGTCACCACTGCCCAACCTGTGTAGTACTTGCCATCCTCGCCATACCTCAATCCATTCACAAAGAGCACATGATCTGGAATATCTATGAGCCTATTACTCTGGATCTGGAAGAAAATATTTTAAGTACCCTAACTCTCCCCCCCCCCTTGCTCCAGAGGCAATAGGGTGGCTGAATAATATGCCACAGGGCGTTGTTGCTGGCCATGCAGTTGGGTAAGAGCAGCTGAGGGATGGCTATTTACTTCTGTACAATTCAATCTAAATGTAATAATCTGTTAGGCCCAAAGTGGAAGGGACTAAAAGATAAACATTCATAAAGAGGCTGCATCAAACTTGCGTATCAAAAGTCTGTAATAAGAAACAAGGCCCAAAAACTTTCTCAGTGCATTCTTCATGTTTCTGGGCAAAGAGGTGTCCTATCAACATATTGCAGAAGTACCACCCTGCCCAGTACCACCAAGGTTTCCTGTTTACCCTCATGTGTGAAGGCAAACAACTACCAACTGTCTGAAGGTAGTGGTACTGAAAAGAAAACATTTGCCAAATCAATCACAGTGAAGTGGGTAGAGGTAGTGGGAACCTGAGCCAACAAGGTGTGTGCATTGGGCACAATGGGGCTGTTACAAACTGTGGCTTCATTGACAGCACGTAGGTCAAGTACCATCTGGTACTGGGTGGTATTTCCCTTCTCACTTTTGTTTTTCACAGGGTAGAAAAGAGTGTTAGAAGGGGATACAATCTCCTTGATAACCTCCACTTTTTCAAAAAGTCTTGGACAGTTTGAGATATGGCATCTGACTGTGCCATACTAAAGAGATACTGCATCGTTCTGGGAAGTGGGGCACCAGCTTTCATCTCCACTTCCACAGGAGGAACTAGGAGCTTGCCAACATCCGTGGGTCCTGTAGCCCACAGATGTCCCAACATTCCCCCAAGCAGGGCTTTCTTCTTATCTTCTGGGAGTACTTACACAAACATGGATCATGGAGTTTTAACACTAACGGCCAACAAACAAAGTTCTTGGTCATTGAGGGCACCTGTGAGTTTCACAGTGCCATCCTCCTGGTATGAGATGCTGCCATGTACTTCTGCAAGAAAGTCTGCACCCAGGAGGCAACAGGGGGCGTTATTACTGACCAGCAAATGGGCAAGCATTTCTTGGTTAAGGGCAAATCTAACACTGATGGGTTTTGTAAAAAAGGGGAGCGTACTACTTTCCCATCCACTCCTACAGAAGAAAGTGTGTCTGTGCAGATTAAGTCAGGGGAGGACATGTTTGCTGTACACAACTGTCTTGGCTGCTCCGTTATAACTCAAAAACGGGACTACTTCTTTATCACCCAGAGTGAGGGATATCATTAGGGCCGGACTTGAATCTGCTAAAATGTTTAAGGGCACAGTCGATACTAGATTGCCTGTTTTCTAATCTTGGTCTAACTTTCCCCCTCACCTGTATTTGTGTCATCCTCAATGCCTCCCCAGCCATCCCTAAAAAAACATGGGTGTCTGTGGGGACAGTGATCCAGGCATGGTCAACAAAGAATACAATCCTTTCGTGAGGTGTGGATGATGAGTACCACACAAAGCACAACACTCTCTTATCTGGGCTCTGGGTCCTGCAGACTCTGCAGGTCCATCCCCCAGGACCACTATAGGGTGGCAAACTTACTTTTCCAGGACGTACCCCATGACAGCACATGGGAGGATGTCCAATCCAATCTCTGTAGGGACAGGAAGTGAGACAGGTTAAAAGCCCCCCCCCCCCCCCTTCCCTCCAATCTCCAGTGTCTACCTGTCCCTACGGGGATAGGATGGTGAGACAGGATTTCCTTCACGGATTCAGGGTGCTTACCCAGGCACCAGGGGATAGGTCTGGTCGGGGGTCCCGCACTCTCCTCACAGCCCAGGTCGGGCGGCGTCCCGCATGGCCCTGCTAGCTCCCCCTTCGGGGGTTCTCTAGCTCTGTCCCGGCCTACCATGGACGGCGGTAGGCGGGATGCTGAAGCCGCTTCTCCTCCGGGGGCTCTGGGCTCAGCGGCGCGCTCCCGACCCGGTGATGCGGCTATGACGTCACTTCCGGGGTCAACCGGAAACAAGATGGCGGCGCCCAGTACAAGCGCTAGAGACCCGGGATCCCGGTCTCGTGCTCAGGGGTTGACTCCCCCCCTTTGGGGGTTGAGTCACCCTTATAATAAGGGAGCAGCGCGGCAGCAGAGGTGGAAGGTAAGCCCCAGTGGGGAAGACTAAGCAGCTGTGTGTTTTCCTTAGCCACCATGGAGCCTCAGGTGTCAGCCAAATCTGAGATTGTGTCTGACTCCTCTGCTGCAGCCCACGTAGGTGTTCTTATCCCTTATCCCTAATTCCTTGGTGTACTCCCCCCAGTCATTAAGCACGGTTTTCTCAGATTTTTTCCTAGGATAAAAAAAGTTCAGGGCAGTCGGCTCTCCAGGATTCCAAGAGGAGACCGAGAAAATGTGCTACTTGTGGGGAAAAAATGCATATATCATACAAAAAACAGTTGTGTGCCGATTGCATTGCCAAGTTAATGAAGGATGAGCAGCCGTCCTTTCTCACAGAACTTAGAAATATTGTTCGTGAAGAGGTGCAGGCTACGGTTTCTTCTCTAAACCCTCCGCCACCTCCTTCTCAACCCGGTTCCCCTCCCTCAAAAAGAAGGAGGACTCAGGAGTACTCTGATTCTGATAATCGGGAAATCTCGGACGGAGAGATTGAGGAAGACACCATCTCTGCTTCAGGTTCTTCAGATCACTCTAAAAGATATCTATTTTCTATTGAAGACCTAGACGCCCTCCTCCATGCGGTTAGAGATACCATGCAAATAGAGGAAGCTAGCCCTCCCATATCCATTCAGGATGAAATGTTTGGGGGGTTAGGGGCAAAAAAGACTCGCCTATTTCCAGTAAATTCCCATCTGAAGAAAATAATTCTGGAGCAATGGAAGGAGGCTGAAAAGAAATTAATTATACCTAACGAATTAAAAAATCTGCTGATATTTAATCCTGAGGATACTAAATTATGGGATGAAGATAGACATTCAGGTGGCTAAGGTCACAAAGAAGAACTCCATTCCCTTTGAGGATTCCTCAAATTTAAAAGATCCTATGGATAGGAAGACGGAGGGTCTACTTAAAAAAGCCTGGGAGTGTTCGTCTGCACTTATTAATATCAATATTACTGCCACCTCGGTAGCCAGGTCTATGGGGTTATGGCTGAATCAGCTAGAGAACCACCTCAGATTAAAAACCCCAAGGGAGGACATATTAGAGTCCATTCCCCTTCTTAAGATGGCTACGGCCTATCTGGCGGACGCTTCGGCCGAATCTAATTTCGGCTAGAAACAGCACCCTGGCGAATACAGCTAGGAGGGCCCTTTGGCTAAGAAGTTGGTCAGGGGACATAGCTTCAAAAAATAAGCTCTGTTCGATCCCTTTCTCAGGTTCACATGTGTTTGGCCCAGTCTTAGATACAATCCTTGAATGTGCTGCGGACAAGAAGAAGGGTTTTCTGGAGGAGAAATCTAAGAAAACTCAGTCCTTTCGGAAAAATTCAGGCCAGGGACAGACACAGAATTTTTCAGGTAGAGGGAAAGGCAAGTCGGGCAGGTGGAGCTACCCCAAGGGTGGGAAGGGGAGGGGGTTCCCTCTCAAACCCAACACTTCCGCTTACCAGAACAAATGACGCCAGACCAGTGGGGGGGAGACTTCGGTTCTTCAGTCATCAATGGTCTCTAGTAACTCAGAACCCCTGGGTACTTCAGACAGTACGAGAGGGGTACCAAATAGAGTTCAGTCGTCTTCCTCCTCAGAGATTTTGTGTTACCACACCCCAGTCTCCGTCACTAAAGAACCAGATGGTTCAAGACTTAGAGAAACTTTGCACAATGGAAGCAATAGTTCCTGTTCCAAGGCCCCAACAGGGCAGAGGCCACTACTCCAAGCTGTTCTGGGTAAAAAAAACAGACGGTTCGCTGAGAACTATCATAAACCTGAAGTTCCTAAACAATTGGATTCGATATTTCAGGTTCAAGATGGAGTCAATACGTTCAACAGTTCCACTGATTCCAGCAGGGGCATTAATGTGCACCATCGATCTCAAAGATGCCTACTACCATGTCCCCATACATCCGAGCCATCATCAGTTCCTCAGGTTTGCGGTGATGTTAGACGGCACGGTTCATCACTTTCAGTTCCAATGTCTTCCATTCGGGATCTCAAGTGCTCCACGCATTTTCACAAAACTAATAGTAGAGATAATGGCTTTCCTGAGACAACAGGGAATAACAATAATTCCGTATTTAGACGACTTCCTCCTGACAGCATCCTCAGAGGTCCTTCTGCAGAACCATCTACAGACGACGTTAGAAGTTCTACAAAATTTAGGCTGGATAATCAACCTAGGGAAGTCAGATCTCAGCATGAGCGTAAAAAAGATCTTTCTATGAACCCTTCTGGACTCCCAGAGGCAGATGTCTTTTCTTCCAGAATCAAAATGCAACGCATTTATAGAAGAAATATCCTCCTTCCAAAGAAGAAACATCTGCTCCATCAGAGAGGCTATGCGGATACTAGGCTTGATGACATCCTGTATTCAGATGGTCCAGTGGGCTCAGATCCACTCGAGGCCTCTACAAGGTCTAGTTCTTACCAAGTGGGACAAAGACCAAGGGTCTCTAGACAGAAAGATCAAGATTCCAATGTCCATAAAGGAGTCCTTGAACTGGTGGATAACTCCCGTCAACCTGCAGGGAGGGGTACACTGGTTGAGAAGACCTTGCTTGACAGTGGTAACCGATGCCAGCATGTCCGGTTGGGGTTCACACATAGAAGATAATTTTTTTCAGGGTTCATGGTCCTTAGCAGAGAGTCAGCGTTCCTCAGACGTAAGGGAGTTAATGGCGGTACTAAAGTCTCTCCAAGCAGCAGAACTTCTCCTAAGAGGAAATCATGTACAAGTACTATCAGACAATATAACTACAGTCTGTTATATAAGACATCAAGGGGGAACTCAGAACCCAGGTCTTCAGGAGGTCGCAGAAAAGATTTTTCTTTGGGCACAGGAAAGTATTCTATCTATCTCAGCCCTCCATATCAGAGGGAAGGACAACGTTACAGCAGACTACCTGAGCAGAAGAAGATTCCATCCGGGAGAATGGATGCTGAACAGGCAGGTCTTTCATCAGATCTGTAGGAAATGGGGGTACCCCCAGGTGGACCTTCTAGCCTCCAGAGAGAATGCCCAGGCGTCTCAGTTTTCTTCCCTAGATCCCAGCGGAGATCCTCTTGGGATAGATGCCATGTCAAAAACATGGGATATGGATCTAGCTTATGTCTTCCCACCAATCCCGCTTATCCCGGCCACCTTGAGAAAGATCAGCGAGAGTTCGGGGAAATTCATCTTTATAGGTCCAGCTTGGCCGAAGAGGAGCTGGTATCCCCTGTTAGACAGGCTAAAAATGGAAGAACCGATATCACTCCCTCTGAGGCCAGACCTTCTCACTCAGGGATCCCTTCTCCACCCGAATCTGGAAAAATGGAATCTGAAGGCCTGGATCCTGAAAGGAGAATGCTGAGTAGGCAGGGCTTGTCACATGCAGTGATCTCCACATTACAAAAAAGTAGGAAACCAGTGACAAATGCTATTTATAAGAAAATCTGGAGTAGATTTAATTCCTGGCTGGAAGATACACATCCGTCCAGATCAACTCCTTCCATCGATCAGTTTCTTGACTTCCTACAAAGGGGTTTTGACCTAGGGCTACGTCCTAGCACGATCAAGGTGCAAATATCAGCATTGTCATCCTTTCTGGACTACCCTCTAGCAGAGCATCGTTGGATAAAAAGATTTGTAAAAGCTATATTCAGACTAAAACCCACTCTGAGACAGACTGTCCCTCCTTGGGACTTATCTGTAGTTCTAGATACCCTCTGTAAAGTGCCCTTTGAACCATTGGACACCATCCCGTTAAAATTACTCTCCTGGAAGACGACCTTCTTAGTAGCCATCACTTCAGCACGCAGAATTGGTGAACTTCAGGCCTTATCTATGAAGGAACCCTTTTTAAGAGTCTTCCCGGATCGAATAATTCTACAGCTAGACCCAGGGTTCCTCCCAAAGGTCGTATCTACCTTCCATAGAGAACAAGAAATATTCTTACCCTCTTTTTACGCCTCTCCTAAAGATCCGGAAGAGGAGAAATTCCATTTCCTAGACGTCCGTCGGGCAGTCCTCGAATATCTTCGCCGAACAGAACCAGATAGAAAGGACTCAAATCTTTTTGTACAGTTCGGTAAAGCAGGAAGAGGGAAGAAAGTGACTAAGAGGACTCTGACACAGTGGATCAAGTCAACAATTGAGGAAGCATATCGCCTTCAGAATAGTCCCTGTCCTATCTCTATCAGAGCACATTCCACTAGGGCAGTCGCAGCTTCCTGGGCGGAGAAAGCGAACGCCTCTATAGATCAGATTTGTCAGGCAGCCACCTGGACAAGTTATAACACCTTTTGTAAACATTACAGGTTGAACCTGGCGTCCAATCGTCAGCTTTCCTTTATGCGAAAGGTTCTACAGGCTGTGGTCCCTCCCTGATGGTTAACTCTCCCATGTGCTGTCATGGGGGACGTCCTGGAAATCGGTAGTTAGTCTTACCAGTAACGTTCTTTCCAGGAGTCCAACATGACAGCACTCCTAATTCCCTCCCTAAATATGTGGTTCAGTGTGAAGTTAACATTGTTTATCACAATAGGAATAAAATTGAGTTGCATCCATCCGGTGTAGTAATTTAGAAGACACTGGAGATTGTAGGGAAGGGGGGGGGGGGGGGGTTTTAACCTGTCTCACTTCCTGTCCCTACAGAGATTGGATTGGACATCCTCCCATGTGCTGTCATGTTGGACTCCTGGAAAGAACGTTACCGGTAAGACTAACTACCGATTTTCCTTTCTCTGTTGGGGAGGTGGTTTAACATTATCATGATAATATTCATAAGCCAACTTTCTCTGTCTCTCTACACCTCCTCTTCTGTACACTTGCCTCACTGCTCACATTCAGACCTCTGCCTTTTCTGTGAGAGTGTTATCTTTCAGCCACCCTTTATTTTCCTACATGCCTTTTCTCACTACTCTGGATTCAGTTTACCATGGGGGGATGTCTACTCATTTCATTAGCTTGCTGATGTCCTTTACTGCCTGCTTACATTCTTTCTTCCCTACCATGTCTGCAGAATCATATCTCAAGGTTAGCATTCTTCAACAACATAATTTGAAAGACAGAAAAAAAAAAGAATCTGTCTGGCCTTAAAGCTACAGTTTACCACAGTTGAGACCATTCCTATTCCCTCCTTTTACCTTTTATGATTCTAGCAGATGGGCAGGACACCCAGGGTTGTGTACTTCATTTGACCTGGAGTCCTGCACCAACCACAACATCCTGTTGTGAATTGAGATGAAGTTGCCTCCAAGTGCTAACTTAATCCTAGTAAAGGAAACAAAAATATAGAAGGTAAGGCATTTCATCTAATTAAACAATTAAACAATACTCCCAGTAATAACTAATTATAGGCATATGTATATCCTTCACCTACTGAGTTCAATACCCCATGTAGTGCTACTTAGATCTATGTGTATTTACTCGTGCTTGTAGCCGTATCAGGAAAAATACCAGTAACTAAAATGGCAGCTGGGCAGGGAGTGAAGTTCCCTCAGTTAAGATGGCTGCTGGGCCAGTCGGAAGTTGCAGGAGTTAAGATGGCAACCAGGCCGGAAATTGGATTAGTTAAGATGGCCGCTGGCGAAGAAGTTACCTCAGTTAAGATGTCCTCTGGGGGAGTGGTAGGGTCTCTCAGCGCCATCTTGTGTGATAAACAGATACAAAGAGGTGGGCCTAGGGTGTGGTTTTGGCACTGACATACTTCACAGGTCAACCCCTCTGGAGACTGAGGGGGCTGGTGATATGGTGGAGGTTGTGTCTGCTGGAGCACGACAGGGTCCCCCTGTTCTATTTTAGGGGGCTGTGTTGGCGGCATGTAAACGTAATCATTTGTATTTTCATAATATCTAGAATAGAATGTTCTAAAATCATGGCCAAATGTCCTGTGTTCAATCCTGCGAGAAACTTTGTAATAATTTCACTCCTTTTTGGCCTGAAGCCAGAGCACACACCTCCCTATGTCTCTTTGTGCCGATTTATTTTTTCATTCTCAATTTAACTCTTAATTTGGCCTCATCATCACATCAGTACAGGTGATTTCGCTCACAGTAAACTTGGCTGTGTGACAAAAGGTCAGAATTCTGGTCCACACAGAGATAACAAGTAACATAGAACAGACATAGAAACAGACAGACATATAGAAACATTTCCCATACATTAACACACACAAGTTTTTAACCTTTTTAACCACCTCAGCCCCCAGTGCTTAAACACCCTGAAAGACCAGGCCACTTTTTACACTTCTGACCTACACTACTTTCACCGTTTATTGCTCGGTCATGCAACTTACCACCCAAATGAATTTTACCTCCTTTTCTTCTCACTAATAGAGCTTTCATTTGGTGGTATTTCATTGCTGCTGACATTTTTACATTTTTTGTTATTAATCGAAATTTAACGATTTTTTTGCAAAAAAATGACATTTTTCACTTTCAGTTGTAAAATTTTGCAAAAAAAACGAGATCCATATATAAATTTTGCTCTAAATTTATTGTTTTACATGTCTTTGATAAAAAAAAAATGTTTGGGTAAAAAAAAAAAATGGTTTGGGTAAAAGTTATAGCTCAAGGAGCAACCACACAGAGAGTAATTCTAATTAATTATTCTTTATTAGATATCCAACATGATGGATGGTATATCAATTAAAAAAACATATACAAAAGACAGTACATACTGGGAACAGATCGGTGTTACAATAAATGTATAAAAACAGAGTACGCTCCAAACCAATAAGGGACTAGTATCCCCCCGTATACAGTAGCGCAGTGTCAGCTAGATGGGGCGCATATAGCAATAAAGGTATCCAGAGCATACATACATCAACACTCCAAACAATTAAGGGAGTGTAAGCCTGGATGCCGCCCACAACCAGCGGAGACTGCAAGAGATAAGGGAGGAACAAAACACTAGTAAAGTGCAAGTGCAATAAATACCTACTGACCCTGGTCTGAAACAGCCGCCCGACGATCGTTTCGCAAAGTGCTTCCTCTTGGGGCCTACTGAACTACTCCATACTGATCTCCTATATACTCCAAACATCTACATTCATCCAATCAACACATACCTACTCAGCTTTCCATGATTAGTCAAATCAATTACTCCTGGCCGTGGGGAACATGCCCAACCAATAGTCAGTCGTAGTACTTTAGTTAGTTTTTTACTCTGTCCCTTATTGTGTGTATCTATCATGAGGGATATTGCAGTAATCATATTATAATGAATGTATGTTATTATTGTACAATGTTGGTAGATTATTAATTTGTATGTGCACGGGTCACTTTTATCACTTGGAGATAATTACTCCAATTCTATGTCTATGTAGAATGTCCAATCTCCGATAATTATATGTATTCAACTATAGTCATTCTTACTTATATCATCATTATTATATTTAATTGTCTGCAGATATGATAGAGAGTGTTGACAACATACCTTATGATGTGGACCCTGGTCTCTATCTGCAAACAATAACATTGCAGCTTTGAGATGCCGTTGGCCCGATCATGTGACCCGCCTCGTGACTCGGTTGCTAGGAAACATGCTGGCCGTGGAGGTGGAGTGGTAGTGCAGAGGGTGACGTCACTCCCGGGCGCCATCGGCTGATGTAGCCGAGTCATGACGCGGATCGCGAGACGACAATGGATTATCCGAGCACCACCGGGGATCTAACTTATGCAGCCTTGGGGAGCGATGCGGAGGTAGAGTGTGAGGATAGGTATAATAGTATTCTAGCGCAGGATTGAACGGTGCCGCTATATGATCGGGAGAGAGAGGTGGGCGGTGCCGATATCATTCGATCAGGTGACTGATGACGAGTCTGAACACGACTGACTATTGGTTGGGCATGTTCCCCACGGCCAGGAGTAATTGATTTGACTAATCATGGAAAGCTGAGTAGGTATGTGTTGATTGGATGAATGTAGATGTTTGGAGTATATAGGAGATCAGTATGGAGTAGTTCAGTAGGCCCCAAGAGGAAGCACTTTGCGAAACGATCGTCGGGCGGCTGTTTCAGACCAGGGTCAGTAGGTATTTATTGCACTTGCACTTTACTAGTGTTTTGTTCCTCCCTTATCTCTTGCAGTCTCCGCTGGTTGTGGGCGGCATCCAGGCTTACACTCCCTTAATTGTTTGGAGTGTTGATGTATGTATGCTCTGGATGCCTTTATTGCTATATGCGCCCCATCTAGCTGACACTGCGCTACTGTATACGGGGGGATACTAGTCCCTTATTGGTTTGGAGCGTACTCTGTTTTTATACATTTATTGTAACACCGATCTGTTCCCAGTATGTACTGTCTTTTGTATATGTTTTTTAACTGATATACCATCTATCATGTTGGATATCTAATAAAGAATAATTAATTAAAATTACTCTCTGTGTGGTTGCTCCTTGAGCTGTGTAGGTGATAATACGAATAACTCCATGCGAGATATTTATGATATTGTTGTTTTTTGGTGCTTCATGATAATTGCCTGTTGTATTACAGAAGATCGGATAATGGATTTCAGATCACGTGATCAAACTTGGAAAACCCAAGTGGAAGCAGTGTTTGCTGGGAGCGCGAGCGGTGGTGATGATCCAGGACTAAGAAGTTTGAGGGAATTAAAAGTGTGTTTTAAAAATCTGCAGCACAAAAGATTGAGAACATGGTGGAATAAGGCCACCTTGGAGCAATACATAGCTAAGTCTTTGATCCCCAGGGGCCTTAGGGTTCAGATATTCCCGTCTTTTGGAAGGGAAGAAAGTGATTTTTGCTCAAGATGGGAGGCGGCTTGCAACACCTGCTCAGGTACCCTGATGCAGTTGATAATTGAGCTAAATACTAAGACACTTAACTCAATAGAAAAAGAAATTGATGATACTGAGATACAACTGACTCAGAATATGCCAACAACCGAATGGGAAGTATATAAGAAGGAAATAGACACCTCCTTCCTGACTTGGGAAAATCAGATCAAGACGACAAAAACCAAGAAATTACAGAGGGATCGTACGGACTTTGAAAATAATAAAGTATATCGGTGGAAAAACACTGAAATAAGAAGTCGCTCTAGAGTGACTTCTGTATCCTCAGTGACATCCAGAAGTGAGGACGAGTCTACGGGACCGCAGGGTTTCAGGAGATATCCGCAACGCTTTATGAAACGGAAAAATGAGGAACCTCAAAATTTAGGGGGAAAGAGACGTATGGATCCGACCCGAAACACTCAGCAGGTAATTAATTTATCTACACATGTGTTGACACAAGATCAGACCAACATCCTGAAAAAAGGACTGTCATTTTCACCATCTAGTAATTTGGATGTTTTCTCTACAGTGAAAGACGTGCAATTATTTGCACGCAAATTGGTTTTAAAGAAATTGTTTAAACAGAGAGAGGATCCAAACTTCCCGTTGCGAGTAGAGGAGGAGGCCTTGTCCACACTTGTGGAGTTACTTGATGAGCAGGAGTCCGTCAACCAAATGGGTGAGTTTCCAAAACGTCTTAAACCGAAATCGGGAAAATTTCCCCCGATCTCCCTATTTCCCAATATTGAGTTGTTTGTCCAATTGGTCTGCAGAGATTTAGAAAAAATCTCTGCAGATGGGGAATATGATAACTGTACTAGCGGTGAAAAGAGAGCATTAAGAGAATTGAAAGCATGGAATGACGTGATCATAAAAGGGGCGGACAAGGGGGGCAACATAGTGATCTGGCCACGCATTGCGTATGAAAAAGAAGCTTGGCGCCAACTGAATGATCACAGATGCTATAAGAGGCTGACATTCAACCCAACCCTTAAATTCAGGGATGAGTTGAATGTCATCCTGGAAAAGGGAGTGGACGAGGGTGTCATTACAAGACAACAGATGTCTTTTTTGCTAACAGAATATCCAGTAACCCCAACAATGTACTTTTTGCCGAAGGTACACAAAAATTTGCAACAACCGCCTGGGAGACCAATCGTCTCCGGGATTAACAGCATAAATGACGTAATATGTAAATATATTGAACATCACCTACATCCTTATGTTGAAGAGTTGTCTTCGTATTTGAAGGACACCACTGACGTACTCCGAAAGGTTGAAGATCTGCACCTGGATTCAGACATGCTCCTGGCCACCTGTGACGTGGAGTCGCTATATACCTCTATAAAACATGAAGATGGTCTGAGGGCAACCAATTTTTACCTACAGACTTCGAACATGCCTGCCAAAAAACGTGAGTTTATTATGGCTTTACTAGAATTTGTGCTAACACACAATTTCTTCATGTTTGGAGGTCTCCATTTCCTACAGCTCCAGGGGACAGCGATGGGGGCGTCTTGTGCGCCCTCTTACGCTAATTTGTTCCTGGGGCTGTGGGAAAGGGAAATCCTCCAAACTGAAGTAACATCACTGGCACAGAAGGTGCAATATTGGGGCAGATATATTGACGATCTGCTGATTATATGGCAGGGCACCAATGAGGAGTTCGACACATTCATGAATCAACTGAATAGAAACGATTTAAACATCCGACTGACTTCCACCACAAGCCAAACGGAGGTGGAGTTTCTGGACATAAAAATCTGCGTGGGTGAGAATGGTAAAATAGTGACAGACCTATATAGAAAACCTACCTCCGTTAATAGCATACTATCGGCCGACTCAGCACATCCAAAAAGATTGATCGAAAATATCCCTGTGGGGCAGTTCCTGAGGGCCAGACGGATATGTTCCTCAGATCATCTGTTTGAAAACCAAGCGACAGACTTACGTCATAGATTTCAGGCACGTAACTATACTGAAAGATCAATTGAAAGGGCATATAGACGAGCGAGTTCATCGAAACGTTCAAATCTGTTACAAGGTAAGAGACCAGGGGGAAACACGGAGGAGGTCAGATTCATAACAACATTCAACAGTAGGAATAAAGAGATCACCCAGATACTTAATAGACACTGGGAGATCTTAAAACTTGATCCCTGTCTGAAGGATCAATTAAAAGAACATCCGAGCATTACCTTTAGAAGGAGTAAAAACTTAAGGGATCATTTAGTAAAGAGTCACTATGTAATACGCCCCCCAACCTGTTTGGCTCAAAAGGTCCACGATGGGGAAACAAACCCTGCGGCAAATGTGTCGCATGTATAAATATGGACAGAAGTGACACCTTTTGGGACATGCCCCATAATAAAGAGTATAAAATCACTCACCCCATTGATTGCACAACGGTGGGGGTAATCTACTGGGCCATATGCCCCTGCGAAAAAATCTATGTGGGGATGACCTCTCGACAGTTTAAAAAACGGATCCGTGAGCATGTGCTAGCGATTGAAGCTGCACAAGAGGTAACTGATGTACAACTATTAACAACTATACCAAGACATTTTAAAGCTGAACACGCCTGTGATGGATCAGTCCTACGCTTCCGAGGGATTGATCATATAATGATCTCCCAAAGAGGTGGGAATTGGAAGAAATTACTGGCCCAGCGAGAGACACGTTGGATATATACTCTGAAAACTATGGCCCCTGTGGGATTGAATGACTATAATAGCTATGCTCCATTTCTCTAGATTATCTTCTCCCTGCTTGTACTTCGAAGCCTGGATCATCACAGAACCACCAGGTAGGATTGGTTCATTTTAATCATTGTTAGTTAGTTGTTGACATAATGATGTACAATCTTTTTTTAACAGTGATTTGGTTATGTCCTTGTCCTTTGATACCAGTGTCTGGTTGCCTGTAATTCATGCAGCCACACGGTGGTTCTCTTTCTTTTTGTTATTTGTTTTAAATGGATACTGATCTCCTGTGTATTCCTTTCTTCTTTTTTGATTCCGGTTTTTCTTAGTATAGTTTGAAGGTCTGGATAACATGCATTGAGTTCCCTGGTTGATGGGGTGTCCTGAGATATACTCACAGCACCAAATATGTATAATAAGTGTGAGAGAGAAATGAAAAAGAGAGAGAAAAAAAGACAACAAAAGGGAAGAAAAAGATAAAAAAAGAAAAAAAGATGCGGAGAAGACTAAAGTGGTCTGGACTTTCCTATTTGATGGAGGCCCCCGGGGATATACTCTGTGTGTCTGTGGTAATACACAGAATCAGGGAAGTAACCGAGGATACACACTGCGCTTCTGTGCCTATACACAGAGTCGGAGAAGTGACCGGGGGGTGCCTGGAATGGGGTATATGTTGTTTTGGGTTTTTATATGACTATAGTGATGAAATATGAATAGGCGAGTTGGGTTTGGATACCATCAATATAATTCTCTCTTATAGCACTGGCACTGGCACTTTCCCAACACTTTTTCTGTCCTTCACTTTTTTATTTTGAGCACATGCACTAGCACTTTTATTATTGATGGTATTGGAACACATCTGGCCTAGGGTTTGCGATTGGAGGGAGGGATCTGTAGAGTATCAACTGGATCCTATATATCGACATAATGGCCCGGGTGCTTGGATACCTATATGTGGAATATTTGACGATGGTAGACAAACACCTGACCCTGAAAAATGTATAAACATATATATAAATGTATATACACTGGTTTTTATGCATCATCAACATGATGCAATTTACACTATGTGGAATCAAGATAATGTAAATCACACTGTAGTACTTTAGTTAGTTTTTTACTCTGTCCCTTATTGTGTGTATCTATCATGAGGGATATTGCAGTAATCATATTATAATGAATGTATGTTATTATTGTACAATGTTGGTAGATTATTAATTTGTATGTGCACGGGTCACTTTTATCACTTGGATATAATTACTCCAATTCTATGTCTATGTAGAATGTCCAATCTCCGATAATTATATGTATTCAACTATAGTCATTCTTACTTATATCATCATTATTATATTTAATTGTCTGCAGATATGATAGAGAGTGTTGACAACATACCTTATGATGTGGACCCTGGTCTCTATCTGCAAACAATAACATTGCAGCTTTGAGATGCCGTTGGCCCGATCATGTGACCCGCCTCGTGACTCGGTTGCTAGGAAACATGCTGGCCGTGGAGGTGGAGTGGTAGTGCAGAGGGTGACGTCACTCCCGGGCGCCATCGGCTGATGTAGCCGAGTCATGACGCGGATCGCGAGACGACAATGGATTATCCGAGCACCACCGGGGATCTAACTTATGCAGCCTTGGGAAGCGATGCGGAGGTAGAGTGTGAGGATAGGTATAATAGTATTCTAGCGCAGGATTGAACGGTGCCGCTATATGATCGGGAGAGAGAGGTGGGCGGTGCCGATATCATTCGATCAGGTGACTGATGACGAGTCTGAACACGACTGACTATTGGTTGGGCATGTTCCCCACGGCCAGGAGTAATTGATTTGACTAATCATGGAAAGCTGAGTAGGTATGTGTTGATTGGATGAATGTAGATGTTTGGAGTATATAGGAGATCAGTATGGAGTAGTTCAGTAGGCCCCAAGAGGAAGCACTTTGCGAAACGATCGTCGGGCGGCTGTTTCAGACCAGGGTCAGTAGGTATTTATTGCACTTGCACTTTACTAGTGTTTTGTTCCTCCCTTATCTCTTGCAGTCTCCGCTGGTTGTGGGCGGCATCCAGGCTTACACTCCCTTAATTGTTTGGAGTGTTGATGTATGTATGCTCTGGATGCCTTTATTGCTATATGCGCCCCATCTAGCTGACACTGCGCTACTGTATACGGGGGGATACTAGTCCCTTATTGGTTTAGAGCGTACTCTGTTTTTATACATTTATTGTAACACCGATCTGTTCCCAGTATGTACTGTCTTTTGTATATGTTTTTTTAATTGATATACCATCCATCATGTTGGATATCTAATAAAGAATAATTAATTAGAATTACTCTCTGTGTGGTTGCTCCTTGAGCTGTGTAGGTGATAATACGAATAACTCCATGCGAGATATTTATGATATTGTTGTTTTTTGGTGCTTCGTAAAAGTTATAGCGTTTACAAACTATGGTACAAAAATGTGAATTTCCGCTTTTTGAAGCAGCTCTGACTTTCTGAGCACCTGTCATGTTTCCTGAGGTTCTACAATGGCCAGACAGTACAAACACCCCACAAATGACCCCATTTCGGAAACTACACACCCTAAGGTATTCGCTGATGGGCATAGTGAGTTCATAGAACTTTTTATTTTTTGTCACAAGTTAGCGGAAAATGATGATTTTTTTTTTTTTCTTACAAAGTCTCATATTCCACTAACTTGTGACAAAAAATAAAAAGTTCTATGAACTCACTATGCCCATCACAAAATACCTTGGGGTCTCCTCTTTCCAAAATGGGGTCACTTGTGGGGTAGTTAGACTGCCCTGGCATTCTAGGGGCCCAAATGTGTGGTAAGGAGTTTGAAATCAAATTCTGTAAAAAATGACCAGTGAAATCCGAAAGGTGCTCTTTGAAATATGGGCCCCTTTGCCCACCTAGGCTGCAAAAAAGTGTCACACATCTGGTATCTCTGTATTCAGGAGAAGTTGAGGAATGTGTTTTGGGGTGTCTTTTTACATATACCCATGCTGGGTGAGATAAATATCTTGGTCAAATGCCAACTTTGTATAAAAAAATGGGAAAAGTTGTCTTTTGCCAAGATATTTCTCTCACCCAGCATGGGTATATGTAAAATGACACCCCAAAACACATTCCCCAACTTCTCCTGAGTACGGAGATACCAGATGTGTGACACTTTTTTGCAGCCTAGGTGGGCAAAGGGGCCCATATTCCAAAGAGCACCTTTCGGATTTCACTGGTCATTTTTTACAGAATTTGATTTTAAACTCCTTACCACACATTTGGGCCCCTAGAATGCCAGGGCAGTATAACTACCCCACAAGTGACCCCATTTTGGAAAGAAGAGACCCCAAGGTATTTGCTGATGGGCATAGTGAGTTCATAGAACTTTTTATTTTTTGTCACAAGTTAGTGGAATATGAGACTTTGTATGAAAAAAAATAATAAATAAAAAATCATAATTTTCCACTAACTTGTGACAAAAAATAAAAAATTCTAGGAACTCGCCATGCCCCTCACGGAATACCTTGGGGTGTCTTCTTTCCAAAATGGGGTCACTTGTGGGGTAGTTATACTGCCCTGGCATTCTAGGGGCCCAAATGTGTGGTAAGGAGTTTGAAATCAAATTCTGTAAAAAATGGCCAGTGAAATCCGAAAGGTGCTCTTTGGAATATGGGCCCCTTTGCCCACCTAGGCTGCAAAAAAGTGTCACACATCTGGTATCTCTGTATTCAGGAGAAGTTGAGGAATGTGTTTTGGGGTGTCTTTTTACATATACCCATGCTGGGTGAGATAAATATCTTGGTCAAATGCCAACTTTGTTTAAAAAAATGGGAAAAGTTGTCTTTTGCCAAGATATTTCTCTCACCCAGCATGGGTATATGTAAAATGACACCCCAAAACACATTCCCCAACTTCTCCTGAGTACGGAGATACCAGATGTGTGACACTTTTTTGCAGCCTAGGTGGGCAAAGGGGCCCATATTCCAAAGAGCACCTTTCGGATTTCACTGGTCATTTTTTACAGAATTTGATTTCAAACTCCTTACCACACATTTGGGCCCCTAGAATGCCAGGGCAGTATAACTACCCCACAAGTGACCCCATTTTGGAAAGAAGAGACCCCAAGGTATTCGCTGATGGGCATAGTGAGTTCATGGAAGTTTTTATTTTTTGTCACAAGTTAGTGGAATATGAGACTTTGTATGAAAAAAAATAAAAAATCAGCATTTTCCACTAACTTGTGACAAAAAATAAAAAATTCTAGGAACTCGCCATGCCCCTCACGGAATACCTTGGGGTGTCTTCTTTCCAAAAT